>NC_134412.1:38909667-39270917 GCF_038048845.1 Mixophyes fleayi
TCGCCCGTGCACATCCCTAATCACCATTCATTCTATTGTACAGCTTTGTTTGTAGTGTACGCTCCTCAACTCCATTTGCAACTGCACAACTACTACGATTTAGTTTAATATAATGGTCATAATAAATCAACAGAAAGATTGTGTTTTGTTGCTTCTCTGTATGACAAGAACACTGCAAACACAGACAGAAAGAAGAAGAAATAATCTGACTTGTTGGATCAAGGAGTGCTTCCAGATGAGAGACTCATTTTCACATATGCCCCTGCTACAGGAGATATGGGACAACAACCCAGATGACTTCAAGGATTTCCTGGGGATGGCTGATTCCACATTCCAGGAGCTGCTCCAGCTTGTCACCTCACTCATCCAGAAGGAGGACACCCATTTAAGGAGACACATATCTGCAGAGCAGAGACTGGTTGCTACCCTACAATTTTTGGCCACAGGAAGGACACTGACTAATGAATCTCAAGCACAGCACATGAATTTCACCACAAGCTCTGGGTTTGATTGTACCTGAGAACTGTGAGGCTATTGTATAAGTTCTGCATGGACAATATATTAAGGTTGTTGAAAGAAATTATTTAAAACAAACTTTTTTTAATTAAAATAGAAACGAAATGTTCCAAGATATTAAAAACCACACAAACAAAATATATACATTGCCAGCATACAATAGAAGTGTAGAAGTGCTAATTTGAGCCTATAGACAGGATGATTATGGAACTCATCTCTGCATAACAGAGATGGATTGTAGATGGCATAGTGAAATGAATATCTATGAGAATTGAAGGCAAACATGTGCTTCCACTGTATGGCAGCATGCATAAGGTAGTGATGGCTTGTTGTGTCCTACACAACTTTCTTAGGCTTAAAAGCCCCAGTGTGCGCAGTGCACCTAATGTTATTGAAAATACTATAGAAGTTGAGGAAGTGGTAGGGTTGGCACCACTGAAATCTTCACAGATAAGACATGCCAGCCACATGGCAAAAAGTTAAACAGTGAGGCTTATTTAGAATATTTTAATGGTGAGAGTGTTGTGTCACCGCAGACTGACATTTTGTAATGTATGTACATTCATACTGTATGTTATATTGAATAACTTTCATTGTCAGCGACAAGAAAAATACATATTTTATGCATAACAGTATGTTTACTTACTATGCCACTTGCCAGTATGTCGTCTGATTGTTGAACATCAGGTGAGGAACTGCACTCCATCTCTACTTTGTAAGTAAACTGTCTTGCAAATTCTTCCTCACAGGTGAAACACAGGAGGTCAAAATACCACAACTTGGACATATAAACATCTTCAGCCCCTAAGCTTTTAGAGGAATCCAAACTATTAAGTTCCCTTTTGAAGACAGTCCTCATGTTCTGGATCTTCTCCCTTGACCCACTTTTCTGCTGCCCCTGATAATGGGGAATGCTCACTTTCACCATTTCATCCAAAGCCAAGCTCCTCTTCTTTCTGTTGAAGTACTCTTTTGATCTAGTTTTCCACAAGCTGGTTTGATACCTATAGGCCTCAATGAAGTCCTTCATGAGCTCTACAGTTTAGTCAAATGCATCTTTAATTATTTCCTTAAAAAAAGTAACACATGCCTTGTCATATTTACATACACACCCAAACAAAAAATACACAAACTCTCATGCTATAAAGAACGTATCTTGCTATAATAGTGATTAAATATGGTAAATAAATTGTTGTATCCATTCATATACTATTGATACTTCAACCAAAATTCTTCCAACACTGCTGCAAACACGAGGTCTGTAGAAGAATAAACATTCACCCACAATGCACCACTCTGCTGCTACAGCTACCATGATTGGCCATACCAACTGTGAATGCCCATGTCTGGGTCTATAAAATTATAGAGGAGCCAGTCTATCACCAGTGGTGCATCGATAAGATAGCAGATGAACAAGTGAAAAAAGAAGTGGTGGAGGGGGATGAAGAAGAAGAAGCAATGCAATTGGAGGAGGTTAAAAGAGCAAAGCCAAGGGAGATTGAGATGACGATCAGAATGCTGGACCAGCATGAATGCGACTGTCAAAAGAAGAAATACCGAAAAGTCACTTACCGAAAGGAACTAATTATGCAGAAGGTGGCACTATTGGAGGAACTATCGGCATATTGTCGAATAGATGGTCAGGCCCATTATGTGTATATTGATACAATTTTCATCTATTACCATTTTATGAACTTTGCACCTGAATGCTTATTGAGGTTGCAAGTGTAGCAAACATGGCAATATGGGGATTGTAGGGCAACCATTGACCATATCACATATAATTTGTTTCCCTTTTTTATTAACCTGCATGATCTTGACCTATCCTGCTTCTACGCCACCATTGAACCATTACTTTCTTCTTCTTGTCCTGCCCTAATGTAGCCATCTCCTTTTACAACTCTACTGTCTCCTCAGTCCTGGATTAAGCCACCCTCTGCCTTCAAACACACACTCATCATTCCCATTGTCAAAAAAACATCTCTGGACCCTTCCCCTCTCTCCAGATAATGCCCCATATCCTTACTTCCCATTTCTCTACTCCCCGTTTACTCTCTCATTGACCTGTTACAATCAGGATTCCACCCTCTCCATTCCACCAAGACTGCACTCACCAAGGTGCCTAATGATTTTCACTATAATTTTCCGTTGGTGCCTGCTTCACTCCTCTCCCTATACCTGTAAGACTATAAGACTCTGCTCTTGGCTCTGAAATTTCCCTCTTTACACCTCCTGTCTTGGTCAAATGCTCTGCTCCTTTGACCTTCAATATTACCTCAATTCCAAAGACAGTCTGATCTACATGTCTTCCTCTGACCTTTTTCCCACTCTTAACTCATACGTGTTGTCAAGATTCTATATCCATTCCCTGGATGCTACCAAGACCATTGTTGAAGTTCTTGAAATCTCCGACCTTGATTATTGACATCTCCTCCTCTCTACCACCCATTTGCAATCTGTCCTGAATGTGACACATGAATATTCTTCCTCTTCTGCCACACCTCTTCTGCTGTGCTTTTCTGCAAAGCCATCCATTGGCTTACCATTCCCTCCAGAATACAATTTGAGAATCCAGGAATTCCACTGATCATAATACTCTGTTATTATATAACTGTTCTCAGCCTTTGCTTTTCCACTATCACAATTTACTACAGTCTTGGGGAATAATTCTGATTTAGAGATTGCTGAATTGCAACTCTGTGAAACGTGCTCTAGATTCTAATGTGGGAGATTCAATTCGCAAGCAATGTGTCTCCAAAGCAGTCTATGGAGATACATCAAGGTGATGTCCAGCAAGAAATCCTCACTCATTTTTCCTAGTTCCCCACAGAGATGCTCAGAAAAAAGAGCGGATATATCGTACCATAATAGGCGGCAATGTGCACAGCCGGCCATCACAGTGATGTTCAGCGGCACATCTTGTTGAATTGAATCTGTCCCTAAGAGAGGGGCCACAATATTGATATAATTAATTCTTGTCTGTCTAAACCATGATTGATCCATCTAGGAATATATAAGGAGAATGATAAAATTGTGCTTGACTCACAACAACAATATGTTATGTCTACTACATATGATACTGGAAGCTTTGTGGTAATAGATACAATTACGAAATTTTGGCACAATGTATTCACTGACTCTGTTTTATGAAATGTTCTACCTAAGTGACATCTGTAGAAAGGGGCATAACCTCAAGAATATATTAATGAGACCTGAAATTTCCATCAAGATGATTCATGAGATTTGGTTGACCTATTTCAGGCTGGGGAGTTTTCGATATACCAATTTCACCATTTGCAAGGGTATGAGAGGCGGTGATATTTTCAATTATCCACAAAATGAACATAATTTTTTTTATTAAATATCATATGAGATGCACTTCTAAATTTGTGGTATACATTTTGATGTGCCCCTGCTAATCCTGTACACTTTGGATTTTTTGGGACTTGAGAGGCTTGTATTTTAGCTTTCATAATTTGAAGTCTCTTTTTGAATCAAGAGGTGCACTCAATCTGATTATGGCACACATTTTGGATGTATGTTATGGACTTTATGGGATTGAATATAATTCTGATGAAAAAACTCTACACATGGACCATATTGCTACAAATAAGAGATTATAGGTCAAATGATTATTTGCTTTATACTTAAACTTTCACTTTAGAATGAATCGTATCCTACTCATTTATATGAGATAATATATTGGTATCATTATACTATCAATTCATGTTTTGATCATGTTGTGCTTCCTGTGTGCTTTTACATTATTATGTACATGAATATTTATCTGCTTTGGTAATAATTTATAAAAATGTTTCTATACCAATATTAATATGGTTCATAGATAGTTTGTGTGTTCTATATTATAATCTATAACAATGATTTTATGTTACTGCTGAATGATTCATAAAATGCTTCTGCACTTTACGTTGCATATTGTGTGATGACATCAGCTAATACCATATTATCCTTTATATATTTATTCTTCTGCCTTTTTCTTTTTCTTTTTTGTGGTACATACTTGTTTTCTTGTCCCCTAATATCATATATAGATTGTGTGTTAGTTTGTTAGATTCTGGTTTGTTTTTAAGTGTGATATGCATTTCTGGTTTTGTTTATTTAGGTTAATTTATTTATTTTATATTTGTATTTTTATATTATTATTTTGCCATTGAGCATTAATGGATTTTGGTAATTTTAAGTTTTCTTTGTCTATTCTGAATTTTTGGGCTTGTTTTTTGTGTGAAATGGATTTTCCTATTAGATTATATACAATTTTCGGTTTGCTGTCCAGTGTGGAATGCACTTTTGGTTTCCTGGTTATTTGGGAAAATCTATTTATTAATTGTATAATTTGCTACTCTCACTGTATTTTCTGTTATCAACAGGTCATTTTATTAGTTCTAATTATGTGGTGGTTTTTATGTATGATTGTGTCATTTTGGCTTCCTTTGCCGATTTTTTATCTTTCTTTTCTGATTTTGAACTTCCTCACGGTGTTCCAAATTAGATTGCTTATCCATTTTTGTCCTATTTTGCTCTAAAAGACTGAACATCCACTACACTAAGTTATTTGGCATTTGGGTGTATATATGAGGTTTCTCACTTTGTAGTTCATGTCTTGACAAAGGTGTGAGTATGTAACCAAGACGTAGACTTCCTGCAATTGTTTTCTATGCCTACTATTAAAGTATCTTTATTGCAAGCTTGGAGACTGCATATTTTTCATATATATATATATATATATATATATATATGAACCCGCCATGGGGTGAGAGAGCCAGGGGGAAGGGATGCAGGAAGAGGGGTGAGGTACCCAGAGGGGTAAGGGGTGCAGGAAGAGGGGTGAGAGAGCCAGGGAGGTAGGGGGTGCAGGAAGAGGGGTGAGATAGCCAGAGGGGTAGGGGGTGCAGGAAGAGGGGTGAGAGAGCCAGGGAGGTAGGGGTGCAGGAAGAGGGGTGAGAAAGCCAGAGGGGTAGGGGGTGCCGGAAGAGAGGTGAGAGAGCCAGGGGGGAAGGGGGTGCAGGGAGAGCCAAGGGGGAAGGGGATGCAGGAAGAGGGGTGAAAAAGCCAGGGGGGAAGGGGGTACAGGAAAAGTGGGTGAGAGAGCCAGGGGGGAAGGGGTGCAGAAAGAAAGGTGAGAGAGCCAGGGAGGTAGGGGGTGCAGGAAGAGGGATGAGAGAGCCAGGGAGGTAGGGGGTGCAGGAAGAGGGGTGAGAGAGCCAGGGGGTATGGGGTGCAGGAAGAGGGGGGAGAGAGTCAGGGAGGTAGGGAGGTAGGGGGTGCAGGAAAAGGGGTGAGATAGCCAGAGGGGTAAGGGGTGCAGGAAGAGGGGTGAGAGAGCCAGAAGAGTAGGGGGTACAGTAAGAGGGGTGAGAGAGCCAGGGGGGTAGGGGGTGCAGGAAGAGGGGTGAGAGAGCCAGGGAGGTAGGGGGTGCAGGAAAAGGGGTGAGATAGCCAGAGGGGTAGGGGGTGCAGGAAGAGGGGTGAGAGAGCCAGGGGGTAGGGGGTGCTTGGAGAGGGTTGAGAGAGCCAGGGTGGAAAGGGGTGCAGGAAGACGTGTGAGTGCCAGGGGGTTAGAGGGTGCAGGAAGACATGTGAGAGTGCCAGGGGAGAAGGTAGTGCAAGAATACGTGTGAGAGAGCCAGGGGAGAAGGTGGTGCAGGGGGTTAAGTGAGAGGGACAAAGGAGAAGATGGTGCAGGGGCATAGGTAAAAGAAAGTGTAAAGGTAGAGACATTTTACAAATGGGAATGCCAGGGAAGCAGCTACCATAAAACACAAATAGTAATGAAGAATGGGAATGCATAGAGGGGACAAGTAACATAGTAACAAAGTAACATAGTAACATAGTTGATGAGGTTGAAAAAAGACACCAGTCCATCAAGTTCAACCTATTTTGGATCTCCTGCGATCCTGCACTTATATTTGAAATTGATCCAGAGTAAGCAACCGCCAATCTGTTTCAATTGTGAAAATCCCCCCAGACTCAATATTGCAGTCATATTTTTACCCTATTTCCACTACTATCCTACATTTTAATTAATGGTCATATTCCTGGATACACCTTTCCGCTAAAAATTTGTCTAACCCTTTCTTAAACATATCTATTGAATCTGCCATCACAGCCTTCCCTGGCAATGAATTCCATATCTTGACTGCCCTTACTGTAAAGAACCCCTTCCTTTGCTGGTTGTGAAATTTCCTCTCCTCTAACCTTAGAGGGTGACCACGTGTCCTTTGTATAGTCCTTGGGGTAAAAAGTTCCCATGAAAGTTCTCTGTATTGACCCCTAATGTATTTGTACATAGTAATCATATCTCCCCTTAGACGCCTCTTTTCTAAAGTAAACATGCCTAAACTGGCTAACCTTTCCTCATAACTTAATGACTCCATACCTTTTATCAATTTTGTCGCCCTTCTTTGAACCCTTTCTAGTTCCAAATTATCTTTTTTATAGAGTGGTGCCCAGAACTGTACTGCATATTAAAGATGAGGTCTTACCAACAATTTATACAGTGGCAAAATTACACTGTCTTCCCTTGCATCTATGCCCCTTTTTATGCATGCCAATACTTTGTTTGCCCTTGCAGCTGCTGCTTGACATTGAGTACTATTGCTAAGTCTACTGTCTACGAGCACTCCCAAATCCTTTTCCATTATAGATTCTCCTAAATTAATTCCATTTAATTTATAGATTGCGTTCTTGTTTTTGATCCCTGAATGCATAACCTTACATTTATCTGTGTTGAACCTCATATTCCATTTGGCCGCCCAATCCTCCAGTTTATTTAAGTCCCTCTGTAGAGAAGCTACATCTTGCTCTGATTTTATTACCTTACAGAGTTTAGTGTCATCTGCAAAAATAGAAACTTTACTCTCTAAACCATCACCAAGGTCATTAATGAATATATTAAAAAGGAGTGGCCCCAGAACGGAACCTTGAGGTACTCCATTTAAGACTTTTGACCAATTAGAAAATGTTCTATTTATCACAACTCTCTGTTCCCTATTCTCTAACCAGTTTTCGAACCAAGTACAAATGTTGATTCCTAGACCCAGTTCCCTAATTTTGTAAACCAACCTCTTGTGTGGCACTGTATCAAAGGCCTTTGCAAAATCTAAGTAGACCACATCTACTGTGCTACCCTGGTCTAAGTTTCCACCAACTTCCTCGTAGAAACTAATTAGATTAGTTTGACATGACCTATCCCTCACAAATGCATGTTGATTCCCACTAATAATTTTATGACGTACCAAGTAATCCTGAATACTATCCCTTAAAATACCTTCCAGTAGTTTCCCCACTATTGATGTCAGGCTTACAGGTCTATAATTCCCTGGTTGTGATCTCGTCCCCTTTTTAAACAACGGCACCACATCTGCTATTCGCCAATCCCTTGGTACTGAGCCTGATGAGATTGAATCTCTGAAAATTAAGAATAGCGGTCTAGCTATTTCTGAATTTAACTCCATAAGGACCCTTGGGTGTATGCTATCTGGACCTGGAGCTTTATTTATCTTAATATTCTTCAGTCGCCTTTGGACTTCTTCCTCTGACAACCAAGTATTAATTAATGGCATGGTTTCATTTCCATTTTTATGTATTACTTCTACCATTTGTTCCTCTCTAGTAAATACTGAAGAAAAGAAAGTGTTTAATACCTCTGCTTTTTCCTTAGTATCATTTATCAATTCACCCATCTCACTTCTTAGGGGTCCTATATTATCTTTTTTAATCCTTTTGCCATTTATATTTAAAAAACTTTTTGGGGTTTGTCTTACTTTCTTTTGCAACGTGCCTTTCATTTTCTAATTTAGCCAATCTAATTTCCTTTTTGCATGTTTTATTACATTCCTTGTACCTATGGAAGGACTCCTCTGACCCTTCAGACTTAAACAATTTAAATGCACGCTTCTTCCTTTGCATTTCTTCCCTTACCTTTTTATTTAGCCACATTGGTTTAGACTTAATTCTTTTAAATTTATTTCCCATAGGAATGAACTTCCTATGGGAAATATTTTTACTTTCAAAGGCTTTGTCCCAGTCTATGCTCTTTATAGACTCCTTTAGCATATTAAAATTTGCCTTTCTAAAGTTTAAAGTCCTAGTTGATCCCTTATACCATTGCTTCTGGAAACTAATTTCAAAAGAGACCATATTATGATCACTGTTTCCCAAGTGCTCCCTTACTTGAATATTTGATATTACGTCTACATTGTTTGTTATTACTAGGTCCAGTATAGTCCGGTTCCTAGTTGGTTCCTCTACTAATTGGGACATGTAATGGTCTTTTAGCGCGCTCAGAAACCTATTTCCCCTAGCTGTACCGCAGGTCTCAGTACTCCAATCAATGTCCGGATAATTAAAATCCCCCATAATTAAAATGTGACCTAGTTGTGTAGCCTTTTCAATTTGCTGTAGAAGTTGGGCTTCCTCAATCGTACTAATATCTGGCGGTTTATAGCATATGTCTATCAGCAACTTCTCTGAACTTCTTCCTCCACTGGATATTTCCACCCACAATGCCTCTATATTATCACCAATATTCTCATATATAACTTCCTGAATACTTGGTTTTAATTCTGGCTTAATATAAAGACATACTCCTCCTCCCCTTTTATTTACCCTATCCCTCCTGAATAGAGAATAGCCTTCCAAGTTGACCGCCCAGTCATGTGTATCATCCCACCAGGTCTCCGTAGTACCTATAATATCATACTGCTCATTCATTGCTACTAGCTCTAACTCCCCCATTTTACCTGTCAGGCTTCTTGGATTTGCAAGCATATACTTAAGTCTATTGCCTCCCTTAGGTATTTCTTTTTGCTTTAAAAAGGGCCTCTCCTTATCGGCTATGCTTCCCCCTTATCGGCTATGCTAAGGGGGGAAGTATGTTAAAAAAAAAAAAAAAATCAAGCCTTCATACTCCATTCACTTATATTTTCCATACCCCTTCTAAATTTCTACCTCTGTTCTTGCTCCCGACTGCCTGTGTGAGCTGACAGCTGCAGATCCCTCATCGCCCAGCGCGCCCGGTAGGAGAACAGAACACAGAATGCCATAATCGGGTAAGTTCATATATTTTCTCGTGTGCAATGTGTTTTTAACCATCCTTTCTTGAACTGGGGGCATTACTGTGTATCCAATAGCGTTTAAAACACTATGGGCTAGATTTACTAAGCTTTGAAAAGGTGGGGATGTTGCCTATAGCAACCAATCAGATTCTAGCTTTCATTTATTTAGTACCTTCTACAAAATGACAGCTAGAATCTATAGGCAACATCCCCACTTTTTCAAACCCGCAGCTTAGTAAATCTAGCCCTATGTATTGCTCATTATTGCGCTGTAATGTTTCTTGCATATTTATCTGTATTCAATTTAGAGGAAAAAACGCTGCTTGTCATAAATTTTATCTGTGATTGTGTCAATATATCTATTTTTGTTTGCATTGTAAATGGTGCATTAAGCTGCTCCTGGGACTCACACATTAGTATCTGATATGCTGTACCAATTTTTATTTGTGAATGAGTTTTTGTCTGGGCACTACTAATGATTTGGGGGCACTACTATGGCATAATGTTATTTGGAGGCACTATTGTGGCATAATATGATTTGGAGGCACTATTGTGGCATAATGTAATTTGGGGGCACTATTGTGGTATAATATGATTTGGGGGCACTACTATGCCCCAAATGTGGGTTCAAATGATCATTCAATAGTTATGTTTTTTGTTATATATTTGTTAGAATTTTATTTCACGTGGAATGATGCATGAAAATTCTGCCATTACTATTTAATTGAGGGAAAATGGGAGATTTGAAAAAAGCAAAACATTGGTTTCCTACAGTGGCGCCTGTATAATTGGTGGTATTGTTGTAGTATGAGGTGGTGTGGTGGTGGCAATGTTGTAGTGTGTTTGGAGATTCATATTGCTAATAAGTAGGAGAGGGTATTGCTGTAATGTGGGGGGTGATGCTGGTTGCTGTAATGTGGGGGTGATGCTGGTGGTTGTAATGTGGGGGGGTGATGCGGGTTGCTGTAATGTGGGGGGTGATGCTGGTTTCTGTAATGTGGGGGTGATGCTGGTTGAAGTAATGTGGGGGGGTGATGCTGGTTGCTGTAATGTGGGGGTTATGCCGGTTGCTGTAATGTGGGGGTGATGCCAGTTGCTGTAATGTGGGGGGTGATGCTGGTTGCTGTAATGTGGAGGGTGATGCTGGTTGCTAGAATGTGGGGGTGATGCTGGTTGCTGGAATGTGGGGGTGATGCTGGTTGCTGGAATGTGGGGGTGATTCTGGTTATTGTAATGTGGGGGGTGATGCTGGTTGCTGGAATGTGGGTGGGTATTTATGCAGTATGAGTGTCTGTGGGGTGTTATTTATTGCTGTAATTTGGGTACTAATAATGTATTGTCATGGTATTTATTGATGTAATTGGGGTGCTAACAATGGAATGTTGAGGGTCATTAGGAGAAATAAATACCCCCCCCCCACACACACACACACACACACTCATACTACATCATATTGTACTGCGCCAGCATCAGTGTGCAACAATATAGTGCATGGAGCCAGCAACAGGTGGGCCTGTGTGCTTTAAATGCCAGGGCTCATTTTTAGTCTCAGTCCGGCCCTGACTATAGCCATTCAAAATCGGAGCTTGATACATTTACTGCTGTCATTTAGTAGAATGTAGTAAATAAATGATAACTAGAATCTGAGTGGTTGCTATAGGCAACATCTCCACTTTTTCAAACCCGCAGTTTATTAAATCTAGCCCTGAGTGTTCAGTTAGGCTGATACTAGGCCGGCCACTTAGTGTAGTTTACACAGAACTAAATGCATATTTAAAACAGCAATGCTGAAGGATTAACAGTAACCTACTGGCAGTCCTTTCACTGCTACCCCGGCCTATGTTCTTGCTCTCTAGGGGCATTCCCTGTAGATTTAGCTGGGCAGACTATACATGCTGGCCATTTTAGTTGTTGGTCTTGTGTCCCTCCACTCTGCAACTCCTGCAGGCTGAGCCCAAAATTCCAGGATTCAGGCAAGAAACCAACAGCAGGTTGTGAAATCTGCGTTAACAGATAGGTGTCATATGCAAGCTAATTACTAGTCCTATTAAACTACAAATATGCTTGTTTGTGAATTAATTCATAGTATTAGTTTGATGAGGCTCAGAGGAACTCTGTGTCGAAAATCATATTTATACCTTATAGTGTTTTCTTATTAATAAAAGCTAAGTAACTGCAATACAACCTCGCTTCAGCTCGGACTAATGCAGGAGTGCTGAGTACCTTTTAGCAGTTTCCAGTTTGGCACTTCTAGCTTTCAAACTAGAATGAATAGGCCCCAGAAGGATCAGTGATTGAACATTTTTCTACTGGAACATTTTATTGGCAGATAAGTAACACTTTTATTTGCTCTTTGTATTACACTTACCCTTTGTATTATAGTTCAGTTTGGTGGAAGTAGGATTAATTTTCGGAGACCTGTTTTCTCTGCAGATGCAAATTTGATAGCGGTGATTGCACTGGGAGGGCTGCCCGTGGCTAAGAAATATTGCATACTGCATTTGCTGTCTATCTGCCTGTTCCTGACACACTAGGCTGAGCCGAGATTTCCTCCTGGAGACCCTGATACAGATAAGCTGTTTTTATATTACTTTCTGGTACGCTCCCATCTATTGATCGGTATTATATTATTATTCTGTTGACTGTACTACTCTATATACCTCCTTTTCTCCTTGTCCCTATGTTGACATATGCTTGAAGAGCTTGGAAGCTGTGATACACTGGTCCAGCAAGCTTCATATGAGTAGCATTTGAATCCTCCGTTTTGGAATAGAGTTGAGTCTCTGCACGTCACTGTCTGATACGTTTGGTCACTCTATCTAGCATTTGGATTTGACACTGGATTATATACACATATTGTTGGATACCAACCCAGAGACTTGAATTATATTTATGTGCTTGTTTACTTTATACCCACTCTGTTTAGTACATTTCTGCTAACATCACAATTGCGCCCTCCCTCTGTTGTACCTATTTTGATTTCATTATTGGCCTTACCAACCAGAGATTTGAAGGAAGGCTGCCTCCTTACATGGAAGATGTGTATATGTGGGACTGAATTCTATTACCTTATACATACAATACTACATAGAGCGCCAGTGTTTATCTCTTGTTATCTATCTATATATGTGTGTATATATATATATATATATATATATATATATATATATATCCTCACAAAAATAAGCAGTACACTTGTTTGACAGCCTTAGTAGTCACGTGTTATTAATCCACTGTAACCCAAACCTTCAATTTTCCACTGGGAACAGATGGTCTCCAGCACCTGCTGTAGGAATCCTTAACTACGCTGACAAATTGTGGAACTCTTGGAACTGCAGTGAGTCAGACCACATAAACAAGAACTACAAGAGCTTGTTTGGAAAAGTAACAGGAACATGAAATTTGGAAAACTAAACAATAAGTGAGCACTGTACATAACACAAATCATGCAGTATATAATAAATACATCATCCAACCTAATTGTCAACCTTAATTTTAAGAATGAAATATAGACCAAAAATTACTTGCACTCATCTGAATGACTTATACTCATCCAAAAATGTCCCTTCATACCCCACACTTGCTGAAAATGCCACACAGACCTCCCTTATGCTTCAAAATATTCCCACATGCCCGCAGACTCTCACGGGTACTATAAAACTCCCCCACAAATAGTTTAGCAGAATCCTTGGCATTCGAGTTCGTATTGATCTATATTTTCCTTGATAACACCCCCAGTGGAGAGCTGTAAGCCGCACAAATCCCCCTCCCTGTGCATCTTAACCAGACTTCCCCCCACCTGTGCCTCTTCACCACATATCCCCCTTCCTGTACTTCTTCACTACTCATCCCCCTCTTCAAGAAACATCTACTTCCTGTGCTTCTTCAATGCACATTCCTTTCTTCACCACACATCTCCTTCCTCACCATACATCTGCCTGGTGGTAATGATATTAACGGTGTTGATAACACCGACAACGACTTAATAGACAAAATATGCCCGAACGTGGCATCAGCCACATTAAAAAAATCCAGACTTACCTAAAAAAGTGACAAGAGAACTATCCGACTATTTTCTGAAAGATTCCGTTCATAAGTAGTAACGGAACTGCATTTTTACGTCATTGAAAATGTTGACCGCTATATTTAAAGTTTTTAAAGTGGCAATGCCAGCTGTCATGTAAGGTAAGTGTTACTGCTAGGGTTAGGATTAGGGATCGGGTTAGGGTAAGGCATCGGTTAGGATTAGGCATCGAGTTAGGGTTAGAGATCGTCAGTGGGAATTGTCGCTTTGAAAAGATTCTAATATGATGGTCGCTATTTTGAATGACATAAAAATGCAGTTCCATTACTACTTCTGATCGGGATCTTTCAGAAAACAGTTGGATAGTTCTCTTGTCATCAAAAAGGTAAGTCTGGATTTTTTTTAATGCCACTGAAGTCACATTCGGCCATAGTTTGTCTACGAACTCGTTCTCGGTGTTATCAGCACCGTTAATTAGTACCCCACCCCATCTGCCTCCCTGTCCTTCTTCAACACACATTCCACTACCTGTCCATCTTCACCATACATCCGCCTCCCTGCCTCTCTTCACTATACATCCCCCTTCCTGTCTTCTTCACATACATCCCCCTACCTGCCGCTCTTCTCCATGCTTCCTCCTCCCAGACCCTCTTCACCATACATCCCCCTCCCTGTCTTCTTCACATACATCCCCCTACCTGCCGCTCTTCCCCATGCTTCCTCCTCCCAGACCCTCTTCACCATACATCTCCCTCCCTGTCTTCTTCACATACATCCCCCTACCTGCCGCTCTTCTCCATGCTTCCTCCTCCCAGACCCTCTTCACCATACATCTCCCTCCCTGTCTTCTTCACATACATCCCCCTACCTGCCGCTCTTCCCCATGCTTCCTCCTCCCAGACCCTCTTCACCATACATCTCCCTCCCTGTCTTCTTCACATACATCCCCCTACCTGCCGCTCTTCCCCATGCTTCCTCCTCCCAGACCCTCTTCACCATACATCTCCCTCCCTGTCTTCTTCACATACATCCCCCTACCTGCCGCTCTTCCCCATGCTTCCTCCTCCCAGACCCTCTTCACCATACATCCCCCTACCTTTCCTTCTTCACCATACATCCCCTACCTTTCCCTCTTCATCGTACATCCCCCAATTCACTTACCTTGTTGATCTTGATGTGTGCAGTGGGTCACAGATATCTACAGACTGGGATCATGATTTGTGTGGCGATGGAATCATGGAGAAATCATGGCGAGGGGTCATGGAGAAATACTCTAGTCTATCTGAGCTCCTACAATTCTACCCTCTGTACCCCCTTCCAGCCCTGATTTTTACATAATGCCAAAACATAAGTGCTAATTTAAGATTACACACCTATAAGTACAGCAATTACTTATTTCACTGTCCAATTTTCTATTTTTTGCATATCCACTTTTTGCCCATGTGATCTACAGTTGCTCATTTATATATGGATTTAACTCCCATGCAAGGCACATACATAGTAAGTAAAAATCAATCCTTTTACCTGTAGTTAGTTGTGTTAATTGCATGGTGAGATCATCTGCAGCAGTGTTGGGAAACCTGACACACAGGGGCCACAATGATGGCCATATAGCCTTCAAAAGGACCACATATTACCCTTAATCTCAGTAATAAGTTAAAACAATACACTTAATTAAAGAAAAATACTCCTATATGTAATAACATATCAGCAGGTATATATATGTAAGTTAAATAAGTGTTACAAACTATACTAAACAAAATAAACAATAAAGTGGGAGAGTGAAGGTTCAGATGGTCGTTGCCCATCCCTGACCTCCAGTATAAATTCCTGTTAACATTGAAATAATTCTTCTCTGGAAAATACTAATTTCTAGCTCTGGTTGAACACACCAAAACTTAGCATTATAGAATGATCACTATGCTGTAAAGCCAGATATAAAAAGTGAAATTTCCTTAAATAGGTTGCTGGAATTGATTTAGGTCTGTTCACTTGCTGCAGCAGAAGGTAGATCACCCTGCAGTTGTAGGGATATTATCCCTATTATATAAGATGTAAATGTCAAAAATCCCTCAATAGATCTTGCCCCACAACATTTAAATAAAAACAAGGCATTCCAGCTGTGGTCACTATGCTGTGAAGCCAGCTAAGAAAAAAATCATGTTTTCCTTAATGCATAAGTAGTGGAGTTTTACTTTTACTGTAAAGCTGCTGAGGAGGAAATTACGCATTAGCATACCTCCCAACATTTGGGAATCCAGCATCAAGACAGAGGAGCATGACCACGTCATGATGGGACGTAGCCACTGTCACAACTATAATGCGTACCAGCTATTGTTGGCGCAACTCAGAGGAAGGTGCGGAATCTAACGTGCCCCTGGTATTCACCAGGAACCCCCGCAAGGAAGTATGGACTCCGCTGCAGGGACACGCAGGTGTCAGACAGGCCGGGTCGGTAACGTTCTGGTAGCAGAGGTACAAAGGTAAATCCAGAAGAATGGTGAGGCAAGCCGGGTCGGTAACTTTCAGGTAGCGCAGAACAAAGGCAGAATCCAAATAGAGGTGGTCAAACAGTCCGGGTCAAAAGGTCACAGGCAGCACAAGGATAGTCAGGAACAAATACAGCAACTGGTACACACAAACGCTGGAGGCAGGAAGACCTGATACTCTGGCACTGGTAGGAGGGCCAGAGGAAGTTTAAATGCAGGAATGCACCAATGAGCATCAGTGCTGTAGCGCTGTCATCCGCTGCGCCGGGAATCACTCTAGCGTCCTGTTGCCTAGCAACGGGGCGCGCTGTCAATACGGAGGTCGGGCGGCCGAGGATCCGGAAGTGATGCGTCTGGTTGCTAAGCAACCTGACGCGCTGAGCGGGCAGACAGGCGGCCGTGCGGGACGGCACCTGACAGTCACAATATGATGGGGTGTGGGCAAACACCTTCATTGCCATATGCACCAGTGCGCGGCAACTGTTCACCATTATTCTGCCATGCAGTAACAGTGGGAGGGGCGCAGTGATGATGACTCTCACAAGGCTGGCCAAGCTGCCTGTCATCAGCCACAGAGCTATTAGCCTCAGCAGAGAATTTCTCCAATGGATATCAGCAGGTAAGTACAAGGGTCCGGGAGGAGGATGTGTCATATGCCTGGCATTGTGTATGTATATGGAATTGTGAGTGTGTGAGTATGTGTGTGTGTGTGTGTGTGTGTGTGTGTGTGTGTGTGTCAGTATGTATGTATATGACAGTGTGTCTGTAGGTATATAACATTGTGCGTGTGTATATGGCATATGACTAGGGATGTGCACCGGCCACTTTTGGTGTCTCGTGTTTTATGTTTTGGATTCGGATTTGCTTGAGGTTTTGGGTTCGGATTTGTTTCGCAAAACACCTGACGAAAGGTTTTGGTTCGGATTTAAGGTTTTGGATTCGGATTTATTTTGAAAAATAAAGCACAGCACAGCACGAGATATAGCAGGACAGAGGACCACCTAACACAACCTCCCTCTACCCTGATCAATGACCCAGTGAATGTGGCGGCGGCTAGCGGGGAATTTATAGAATACGAGTATCGCGAGAACCGACAGCGGGATTATGACTCAGAGCCTCGGTTTCAGTTTTGCAATTGGCGGGAATACCCGGATCTGTCTCGGATCCGGCTCGGATCGGCAACGTTCGGGTGGGCTCGGATTTCAGATATCCGAGCCCGCTCATCTCTACATATGACGCAAATTAATTTTTTGCAGGGGGGCGCCAGACATGCTAACAACGGCCCTGTCTGTGGTCCCTTATTGCTCTGCTTTCCATATTTAATGTACCTATACATTTTCCAAACAGGTCCCGACATTTCAGGATCCATACAAGAATCCAGTACCAGGCTGTGAAAGCTGCAATTATTATTATTAATATTATTATTATTAATATTTATTTATAAGGCGCCACAAGGCGTCCGCAGCGCCGTACAGAGACAAACAAAATCACAATACAATGGGAGACAGCACAGTATAGTAAACACAGCAACTCAGTACGCTCAATGCACAGCTAGAGAGGGCAGGAAGGGGGATCCGCAAACGACGGGGCCCAAGAAGGAGGGCGCGGAAGACAGGGAGACCCCCAGGGGGGAGGAGGGAGCGAGAGTGGACGTGGGGTGGAGGACCCTCGAGGAGGAGGGCTAAGTAGCTGGAGAGCAGAGTTAGAAGTGGTGGAAACAGGAGGAGAGATGGCCCTGCTCAGAGGAGCGTACAATCTAAGGGGAGGGGTGGACAGACAGAGAGACGCAGGGGAGAGAGGGAGAGTAGGGGGACAGAGGCAGAAGATAAGGTAGGAAGTTAAGTGGGAGACAGAAAGGCTTTAAGAAAAAGGTGGGTTTTTAGGGCCCGTTTGAAGCTGGACAGATTAGGGGAAGTTCTGATGGAGGGAGGGAGCTTGTTCCAGTGGAGGGGGGCAGCGCGGGCGAAGTTTTGAATACGCGCGTGGGAGGAGGTTATAAGGGGGGAAGAGAGGCGACGGTCAGAGGCAGAACGGAGAGGGCGGGATGGAGCATGAATAGAGAGGAGGGTGGAGATGTAGGGCGCAGTGGAGTTGGTGAGGGCCTTGTAGGTGAGTGTGAGGAGCTTAAAGAGGATTCTGAAGGGGAATGGGAGCCAGTGAAGGGCTAGGTAGAGGGGGAGACAAAAGAGGAGCGGCGAGAGAGGAAAATAAGCCTAGCTGCAGCGTTAAGGACGGATCGAAGGGGATCGAGATGAGAGTGGGGGAGGCCAGTGAGGAGGAGGTTGCAGTAGTCCAGGCGGGAGATGATCAGAGAGTGGATAAGGCATTTGGTGGCATCTTGGGAGAGGAAGGGCCGGATGCGAGCGATGTTGCGCAGCTGGAAGCGGCAGGATTTAGCAAGAGAGAGGATGTGGGGGCCAAAGGAGAGAGAGGAGTCGAGGATGACACCAAGGCAGCGAAGTTGGGGGACAGGGGAGATAGAGGTGTTGTCGACAGTGATGGAGAGGTCAGAAGGGGATGGGGTATGAGAGGGAGGAAAAACTATGAGCTCAGTTTTGGCAAGGTTAAGTTTGAGGAATCGAGAGGACATCCAGGAGGAGATGGCAGAGAGGCAGGCGGACACCCTAGAGAGGAAGGAGGGAGAGAGATCAGGAGAGGAGAGGTATAGTTGAGTGTCGTCAGCGTAAAGGTGGTAGCTGAAGCCGAAGGAGCTGATGAGTTCACCCAGGGAGGAGGTGTATAGAGAGAAGAGTAAGGGTCCCAGAACAGAGCCCTGAGGGACCCCGACTGGAAGGGTGGATGGGGGGGAGAGAGACCCAGAGGTGGTGACAGAGAAGGAACGGTGAGTAAGGTAAGAGGTGAACCAGGACAGGACTGGGCCGGAGAGGCCGAAAGACTGGAGGGTGTGAAGGAGGAGGGGGTGGTCAACGGTGTCAAAGGCTGCAGAGAGGTCAAGGAGGATGAGAAGGGAGAAGTGGCCCCTGGCTTTTGCAGAGAGGAGGTCATTGGTGACTTTAGCCAGGGCAGTTTCAGTGGAGTGGAGGGGGCGGAAACCAGACTGGAGAGGATCAAGGAGGGAGTATTCAGAAAGGTAGGAGGTGAGACGGCTGCAGACCAGCCTCTCGAGAATTTTGGAGGCAAAAGGGAGAAGAGATATGGGGCGATAGTTCGAGAGAGAAGTGGGGTCGAGATTAGGTTTCTTAAGAATGGGGGATACGAGAGCATGTTTGAAGGAGGAGGGGAAAATGCCGGTGGAGAAGGAGAGATTAAAGAGGTGAGCGAGGTGGGAGCAGGTGGTGGGGGAAAGGTAGCGAAGAAGGTGGGAGGGGATGGGATCCAGGGGGCAGGTAGTGGGGGGAGGATAAAATGAGAGAGTGGACTTCCTCGCCGGTGGTGGGACGGAAGGAGTGGAGGGGAAGGTGGTTGGGGGGGAGGACAGAAGAGTGGGAGGGGTGGAAGAGAGAGTGGAGGAGGAGATTTCAAGTCGGATGGCCTCTATTTTAGAGGAGAAGAAGGAGGCGAAGTCAGAGGCAGTCAGGGAGGAGGGGGTGGGGGGAGGGGAGGGGGCCAAGAGAGTGCTGAAGGTGGAAAAAAGGCGGCGGGGGTTAGAGGACTGGGAAGAGATGAGGGATTTAAAGAAAGATTGTTTAGCGAGTGAGAGGGCAGAGCTGTAGGATGAAAGGATGAATTTAAAGTGGAGGAAGTCAGCCAGGGAGCGGGATTTTCTCCAGTGACGTTCGGCGGAACGGGAGCATTTTTGGAGGAAGCGGGTAAATTTGGAGTGCCAGGGTTGGGGTTTGGAGCAGCGGGGGTGGACGGAGTGGGCAGGGGCGACCGCATCCAGAGCGGAGGTGAGGGTGTGATTGTAGAGGGAGACCGCCTGGTTGGGGCAGGCCTGGGAGGAAAGGGGAGAAAGGAGGGTATCGAGAGAGGAGGACAGAGAGGCAGAGTCAAGAGCATCGAGGTTGCGTATGGACAGAGTAGGTTTGGGCAGGGGGAGGGGAGCAGGAGAAGAGGAGAGAGAGAAGGAGAGAAGATGGTGGTCGGATAGAGGAAAGGGAGAGATGGAGAAGTCGGAGAGATTACATAGGTAGGAGAAGACAAGATCAAGGGAGTGACCAAGGCAGTGGGTAGAGGAGGAGGTCCATTGGGTGAGACCAAGGGAGGAAGAGAGGGTGAGCAGTTTGCTGGAAGCAGGGTAGGTGGGGTTTTCGATGGGGATATTAAAGTCACCGAGAATGATCGAGGGGAGATCGGAGGAGAGGTAGTAAGGAAGCCAGCTAGCAAAGTTGTCAAGGAAGAGGGAGGTGGGGCCAGGGGGGCGGTAGATGACAGTGACGCAGATGGATTGGGTAGAAGAGGCGGATGGAGTGAGCTTCAAAAGAGGAGAAGGAGAGGGAGGGTTCAGGGGGAATGACACGAAAAGTACAGGTGGAGGAGAGGAGGAGGCCAACTCCACCGCCAGGGCGGGCACCAGGCCTGGCGGAGTGGGTGAAGGAGAGGCCACCATAGGAGAGGGCAGCGGGGGAAGTAGTATCAGAATCGGAGAGCCAGGTTTCAGTAACGGCAAGAAGGTTAAAGGAGTTGGATAGAAAGAGGTTGTGGATAGCAGTCAGCTTGTTGCGGACGGATCTGGCATTCCAGAGGGCACAGAAGAAAGGGGGAGAGGAGAGGGGGGAAATGGGGATGAGGTTAGCAATATGAGCAGCGCGCGGGGGATGGCGGGGAGGAACGGGAGAGGTAGGGCGGGGGGAGAGTATGGGTATGGAGTGAGAGCGGGGAGGCATAGTAGGGAGAGAGAGTAACAGAACAGTGAGATAGTGGGGACAGTGAAAAACAGGTAAGAACAAAGGCAGGAAGACAATGAAAAGGTGGAAGATAATAACGAATTAGGGCGTGGAGGGCATGGAACAACAGTACAGTGAGATAATAAGGACAATGAAGACAGGTAAGAATGATAGCAGAACAGTAAGATAGTAAGGACAGCGGATAACAGGTAAGAATAAGCAGGGAGACAATAGCAAGATGGAGGACAATAACCAATTAGGGCATGGAAGGCAAAGAATAATAGAAGGAGAGGTAATAAGGACAATGGAAATAGGCAAGAATAATAACAGGTAAAACTAGTTGCTGGTAAATATAAAATCAGGAAAAACAAGATAAAGGCATATAAATAGTAGAATAATAACAGGGAAAAAGTAGAAACTTGTAAATGTACAATCAGGAAAAACAAAATAATGGCATATAAAATAATGTTTTATATGCAGTTGATGCAGTTAAGCCAGGGATTCAGCAGGAGAAGGGTTAACTGACAAGTCGGGTCGATACACAGTAGATCAGTTGATGCAGGTAAGCCAGGGATTCAGCAGGAAAAGGGTTAATTGACAAGCCGGGTCGGTACACAGTAGATCAGTTGATGCAGATAAGCCAGAGATTCAGCAGGAGAAGGGTTAATTGACAAGCCGGGTCGGTACACAGTAGATCAGTTGATGCAGATAAGCCAGGGATTCAGCAGGAGAAGGGTTAATTGACAAGCCAGGTCGGTACACAGTAGATCAGTTGGTGCAGATAAGCCAGGGATTCAGCAGGAGAAGGGTGAATTGACAAGCCGGGTCGGTACACAGTAGATCAGTTGATACAGATAAGCCAGGGACTCAGCAGGAGAAGGGTTAATTGACAAGTCGGGTCGGTACACAGTAGATCAGTTGATGTAGATAAGCCAGGGATTCAGCAGGAGAAGGGTTAACTGACAAGCCGGGTCGGTACACAATAGATCAGTTGGTGCAGATAAGCCAGGGATTCAGCAGGAGAAGGGTTAATTGACAAGCCGCCGGGTCGGCACACAGTAGATCAGTTGATACAGACAAGCCAGGGACCCAGCAGGAGAAGGGCTAACTGACAAGCCGGGTCGGTACACAGTAGATCAGTTGATGTAGATAAGCCAGGGACCCAGCAGGAGAAGGGCTAACGGACAAGCCGGGTCGGTACACAGTAGATCAGTTGATGTAGATAAGCCAGGGATTCAGCAGGAGAAGGGTTAACTGAAAAGCCGGGTCGGTACACAGTAGATCAGTTGATGCAGATAAGCCAGGGATTCAGCAGGAGAAGGGTTAACTGACAAGCCGGGTCGGTATACAGTAGATCAGTTGGTGCAGATAAGCCAGGGATTCAGCAGGAGAAGGGTTAATTGACAAGTCGGGTCGGTACACAGTAGATCAGTTGATACAGATAAGCCAGGGACTCAGCAGGAGAAGGGTTAATTGACAAGCCGGGTCAGTACACAGTAGATCAGTTGATGTAGATAAGCCAGGGATTCAGCAGGAGTAGGGTTAACTGACAAGCCGGGTCGGTACACAATAGATCAGTTGGTGCAGATAAGCCAGGGATTCAGCAGGAGAAGGGTTAATTGACAAGCCGGGTCGGTACACAGTAGATCAGTTGATGTAGATAAGCCAGGGATTCAGCAGGAGAAGGGTTAACTGACAAGCCGGGTCGGTACACAATAGATCAGTTGGTGCAGATAAGCCAGGGATTCAGCAGGAGAAGGGTTAATTGACAAGCCGGGTCGGTACACAGTAGATCAGTTGATACAGATAAGCCAGGGACTCAGCAGGAGAAGGGTTAATTGACAAGCCAGGTCGGTACACAGTAGATCAGTTGATGTAGATAAGCCAGGGATTCAGCAGGAGAAGGGTTAACTGAAAAGCCGGGTCGTTACACAGTAGATCAGTTGATGCAGATAAGCCAGGGATTCAGCAGGAGAAGGGCCAACTGACAAGCCGGGTCGGCACACAGTAGATCAGTTGATGCAGATAAGCCAGTGACTCAGCAGGAGAAGGGCCAACTGACAAGCCGGGTCGGTACACAGTAGATCAGTTGATGCAGATAAGCCAGGGATTCAGCAGGAGAAGGGTTAATTGACAAGCCGCCGGGTCGGCACACAGTAGATCAGTTGATACAGACAAGCCAGGGACCCAGCAGGAGAAGGGCTAACTGACAAGCCGGGTCGGTACACAGTAGATCAGTTGATGTAGATAAGCCAGGGACCCAGCAGGAGAAGGGCTAACTGACAAGCCGGGTCGGTACACAGTAGATCAGTTGATGTAGATAAGCCAGGGATTCAGCAGGAGAAGGGTTAACTGAAAAGCCGGGTCGGTACACAGTAGATCAGTTGATGCAGATAAGCCAGGGATTCAGCAGGAGAAGGGTTAACTGACAAGCCGGGTCGGTATACAGTAGATCAGTTGGTGCAGATAAGCCAGGGATTCAGCAGGAGAAGGGTTAATTGACAAGTCGGGTCGGTACACAGTAGATCAGTTGATACAGATAAGCCAGGGACTCAGCAGGAGAAGGGTTAATTGACAAGCCGGGTCAGTACACAGTAGATCAGTTGATGTAGATAAGCCAGGGATTCAGCAGGAGTAGGGTTAACTGACAAGCCGGGTCGGTACACAATAGATCAGTTGGTGCAGATAAGCCAGGGATTCAGCAGGAGAAGGGTTAATTGACAAGCCGGGTCGGTACACAGTAGATCAGTTGATGTAGATAAGCCAGGGATTCAGCAGGAGAAGGGTTAACTGACAAGCCGGGTCGGTACACAATAGATCAGTTGGTGCAGATAAGCCAGGGATTCAGCAGGAGAAGGGTTAATTGACAAGCCGGGTCGGTACACAGTAGATCAGTTGATACAGATAAGCCAGGGACTCAGCAGGAGAAGGGTTAATTGACAAGCCGGGTCGGTACACAGTAGATCAGTTGATGTAGATAAGCCAGGGATTCAGCAGGAGAAGGGTTAACTGAAAAGCCGGGTCGTTACACAGTAGATCAGTTGATGCAGATAAGCCAGGGATTCAGCAGGAGAAGGGCCAACTGACAAGCCGGGTCGGCACACAGTAGATCAGTTGATGCAGATAAGCCAGTGACTCAGCAGGAGAAGGGCCAACTGACAAGCCGGGTCGGTACACAGTAGATCAGTTGATGCAGATAAGCCAGGGATTCAGCAGGAGAAGGGTTAATTGACAAGCCGGGTCGGTACACAGTAGATCAGTTGATACAGATAAGCCAGGGACTCAGCAGGAGAAGGGTTAATTGACAAGCCGGGTCGGTACACAGTAGATCAGTTGATGTAGATAAGCCAGGGATTCAGCAGGAGAAGGGTTAACTGACAAGCCGGGTCGGTACACAATAGATCAGTTGGTGCAGATAAGCCAGGGATTCAGCAGGAGAAGGGTTAATTGACAAGCCGGGTCGGCACACAGTAGATCAGTTTATACAGACAAGCCAGGGACCCAGCAGGAGAAGGGCTAACTGACAAGCCGGGTCGGTACACAGTAGATCAGTTGATGTAGATAAGCCAGGGACCCAGCAGGAGAAGGGCTAACTGACAAGCCGGGTCGGTACACAGTAGATCAGTTGATGTAGATAAGCCAGGGATTCAGCAGGAGAAGGGTTAACTGAAAAGCCGGGTCGGTACACAGTAGATCAGTTGATGCAGATAAGCCAGGGATTCAGCAGGAGAAGGGTTAACTGACAAGCCGGGTCGGTATACAGTAGATCAGTTGGTGCAGATAAGCCACGGATTCAGCAGGAGAAGGGTTAATTGACAAGTCGGGTCGGTACACAGTAGATCAGTTGATGTAGATAAGCCAGGGATTCAGCAGGAGAAGGGTTAACTGAAAAGCCGGGTCGGTACACAGTAGATCAGTTGATGCAGATAAGCCAGGGATTCAGCAGGAGAAGGGTTAACTGACAAGCCGGGTCGGTATACAGTAGATCAGTTGGTGCAGATAAGCCAGGGACTCAGCAGGAGAAGGGTTAACTGACAAGCCGGGTCGGTACACAGTAGATCAGTTGATGTAGATAAGCCAGGGATTCAGCAGGAGAAGGGTTAATTGACAAGCCGGGTCGGTACACAGTAGATCAGTTGATACAGATAAGCCAGGGACTCAGCAGGAGAAGGGTTAATTGACAAGCCGGGTCGGTACACAGTAGATCAGTTGATGTAGATAAGCCAGGGATTCAGCAGGAGAAGGGTTAACTGAAAAGCCGGGTCGGTACACAGTAGATCAGTTGATACAGATAAGCCAGGGACTCAGCAGGAGAAGGGTTAATTGACAAGCCGGGTCGGTACACAGTAGATCAGTTGATGTAGATAAGCCAGGGATTCAGCAGGAGAAGGGTTAACTGACAAGCCGGGTCGGTACACAGTAGATCAGTTGGTGCAGATAAGCCAGGGATTCAGCAGGAGAAGGGTCAACTGACAAGCCGGGTCGGCACACAGTAGATCAGTTGATGCAGATAAGCCAGTGACTCAGCAGGAGAAGGGCCAACTGACAAGCCGGGTCGGTACACAGTAGATCAGTTGATGCAGATAAGCCAGGGACCCAGCAGGAGAAGGGTTAACTGACAAGCCGGGTCGGTACACAGTAGATCAGTTGGTGCAGATAAGCCAGGGATTCAGCAGGAGAAGGGTCAACTGACAAGCCGGGTCGGCACACAGTAGATCAGTTGATGCAGATAAGCCAGTGACTCAGCAGGAGAAGGGCCAACTGACAAGCCGGGTCGGTACACAGTAGATCAGTTGATGCAGATAAGCCAGGGACCCAGCAGGAGAAGGGTTAACTGACAAGCCGGGTCGGTACACAGTAGATCAGTTGATGCAGATAAGCCAGTGATTCAGCAGGAGAAGGGTTAACTGACAAGCCAGGTCGGTACAGTGGATCAGTTGATGCAGATAAGCCAGGGATTCAGCAGGAGAAGGGTTAATTGACAAGCCGGGTCGGTACACAGTAGATCAGTTGATGCAGATAAACCAATAACAGGTAGGTGAGAGCAACACCCTTTTAATACATTATATGTCATATATGTCATGTCTAAAAAGGCACAGCCCCACCCTGTGTTGGTTACACCCCCATCACTATGTGGCCACGACCCCATCAGTGGCACACATCCCTTTTCCAACTATGTGCGGGGGCACCACTGATCTATAACAGGATCCAGACTGTTGGCGAGACAAAAACTTTCTTTTCTCATGTTTTGTCCCTCCTTCCTCATTGCCCTGTCTTCCTTGTAGCAACATATATGGGGCAGTCTTTTTTTTATTTTTCATAAACTTGAAAATGAGTAATGTTACTATAAATAGTAATTTAAGCACTGTTATTAAGCGCTAGTCTCACGTTGCACAGGATTGCCACCCCCCTCCAGCCCATACTGTTAAGTGGGGCCCTACCATTGATTTCCCCAGTGGGCCCTTCATGCCCAGTCCAACACTGACTCCTATACATTGCAAATGCTTAACTAAAGAGTTAAGTTATATAAAAAACAGGCAAATCAAGCAATGCTGCTAAACTATCAGACAGCTATGTACCAAATACAGTGAGCCAAAAAGTCAGGAATGGTATAGGCCAGGCCACTGATAGTCAAAGCTCATGTCACAGTTCACAGATAGCATCCACAGAGGATTTTTTTCCAGAACAATCTAGGAAGCATGAGTGCCAGAGGGACTGTGGATCTGATTGATGAAAGAAAGTTAAGATATTAAATTGAGTAAGTTTTCTTACTCAAGTTTTCTGGACAAAACCATGTTGCAATGAAGGAGTGCAAATTAGTTTATTATTGTGCTCATAAGGAAAATACTACCTGTTTTTTCATATAGCACACAAATACTTGACAGCTTATTTGTACACTGAAATGTTAAGTTGATCTAGGAAATGCCCTACCCCAACTATAAATCTGCCATCACCAGTGCCGTAACTAGACATTTTAGTGCCCTGGGAGAGACAGGGCACCGGCGCCCCCCATCTAAGTGGGAGTGTCAATAGTCGAGTGGGCGTGGTCAACCTACTGTGGGGGCGTGGCTAGCGCTTTACAAGTTCTAGACCGCACTGAAACCCCCCCCCTCCCCATTCTTCACGGTCTGGCTTTGTAAGGATCTTTATGTAATAAGCCTCAATAGAATCAAAGTACTTTAAATGCAGCTGTCACATGCTAGTTGTATAAAAAATGAATTGTTTTTTTAAATAAAACTCACTGAAATAAATTAAAACATAATTGTAACGGTACCATCTGTATCACACTGCTACTTCATCCCACTGTGCCCTCCATCACAGTTTCTCCTTTATCACACCGTGCCATGGAGCCATCTTTATCACATTGTGCCCCCTTATCACCATCACACGAAATTATTATATATATATATACACACACACATACAATATAAAGAGCCTCCTAGTGTCCGCCATACAATACAGAGAGCATTCCTGTGACCTCCATACTATATAGAGAGCATTCCTGTGACCACCATACTATATGGAGAGCATTCCTATGACCGCCATACTATACGGAGAGCATTCCTGTGACCTCCATACTATACAGAGAGCATTCCTGTGACCTCCATACTATACAGAGAGCATTCCTGTGACCCCCATACCACACAGAGAGCATTTCTGTGACCTCCATACTATACAGAGAGCATTCCTATGACCACAATACTATACAGAGAGCATGCCTATGACCACCATAATATACAGAGAGCATTCCTGTGACCTCCATACCATACAGAGAGCATTCCTGTGACCTCCATACTATACAGAGAGCATTCCTGTGACCGCCATACCATACAGAGAGCATTCCTGTGACCTCCATAATATACAGAGAGCATTCCTGTGACCACCATACTATACAGAGAGCATTCCTGTGACCACCATACCATACAGAGAGCATTCCTGTGACCTCCATACTATACAGAGAGCATTCCTATGACCACAATACTATACAGAGAGCATGCCTATGACCACCATAATATACAGAGAGCATTCCTGTGACCTCCATACCATACAGAGAGCATTCCTGTGACCTCCATACTATACAGAGAGCATTCCTGTGACCGCCATACCATACAGAGAGCATTCCTGTGACCTCCATAATATACAGAGAGCATTCCTGTGACCACCATACTATACAGAGAGCATTCCTGTGACCACCATACTATACAAAGAGCATTCCTATGACCACCATACTATACAGAGAGCATGCCTATGACCACCATACTATACAGAGAGCATTCCTGTGACCGCCATACCATGCAGAGAGCATTCCTGTGACCACCATACTATACAGAGAGCATTCCTGTGACCACCATACCATACAGAGAGCATTCCTGTGACCACCATACTATACAGAGAGCATTCCTATGACCACCATATTATACAGAGAGCATTCCTATGACCACCATACTATACAGAGAGCTTTCCTGTGACCTCCATACCATACAGAGAGCATTCCTGTGACCGCCATACTATACAGAGAGCATTCCTGTGACCGCCATACCATGCAGAGAGCATTCCTGTGACCACCATACTATACAGAGAGCATTCCTGTGACCACCATACCATACAGAGAGCATTCCTGTGACCACCATACTATACAGAGAGCATTCCTATGACCACCATATTATACAGAGAGCATTCCTATGACCACCATACTATACAGAGAGTTTTCCTGTGACCTCCATACCATACAGAGAGCATTCCTGTGACCGCCATACTATACAGAGAGCATTCCTGTGACCGCCATACTATACAGAGAGCATTCCTGTGATGGAGAGGGTGCATGAGGTTACAGCTGTATTTCGGGGGTCCAAGAGTCAGAATTGACAGGTGTCAGGGATCAGAAGGAAGGGAAACATATCTGGATAGAAACAGTGGGAACTGATATGCAGGGCAAGGAAAGGTCAATGATGGGGGCTCTGTACTGTACCGAGAGTTGGGAGGGGCACTGGAGTCATAGTCACTGGGCAGCACAGTGGCCTAGTGGTTAACACTTCTGCCTCACAGCACTGGGGTCATGAGTTCGATTCCCGACCATGGCCTTATCTGTGTGGAGTTTGTATGTTCTCCCTGTGTTTGCGTGGGTTTCCTCAGGGTGCTCCGGTTTCCTCCCACACTCCAAAAACATACTAGTAGGTTAATTGGCTGCTATCAAAAATTGACCCTAGTCTCTGTCTGTCTATCTCCCTCTTTGTCTGTCTGTGTCTGTGTGAGTGTGTGCCTATATTAGGGAATTTAGACTGTAAGCTCCAATGGGGCAGGGACTGATGTGAGTGAGTTCTCTGTACAGCGCTGCGGAATTAGTGGCGCTATATAAATAAATGATGATGATGATGATGATGATAGTTATCAGGAGCTGAGGTGAGAGTGTTGGTGGAACACAGGGCTGTCAGGAGGAGCTGGGGATGCTGGGAGGGGCAGTCCTGGAAGCAGAGAGCTGCTAACACACAGCATGTGATATAACAGACTAGTGCTTAGGGAGAGAACAACTAATGGAGCTGACAGATCCCCCTCCCCCTCACTTACTTAAGGTCTGTTCTCAGCACCCCGCAGTGTTGGCTCTTCTGCACTGACAGCATGGTGACATCATCAGTGATGCTGCAGTGACAGGGGCCGGCGTTTTTTTTCATACTCCTTTCATGGGCCAGCCACCACACTAGCCCCTCCGCCCTCTCGTGGCACCCCCCTCCCCCGGTGGGGGGGGGGGGGCGGGTGCCGCAAGTCGGGGGAGGGGCCACAATTTTTTTATTTTTTTTATTTTTTTTTTTTACTATGTAACACAGAGGGGAAGGTAGCGGGCGGCCACTGCGCCCCCTCGGGGTTGCGCCCGGGGCGACGGCACCGCCCGCACCACCCTAGTTACGGCTCTGGCCATCACATTTTAAATTCACCTCCCCCTCCAATGCAACATGGTTTTGCCTTACTTACTTTTGCTTAACTTTCCTTAATGTTAAGCTCTTTTTACATGGCACAAGGCACGCAATATTTGTTGATTTCATTATTTTCTCCAGTAGGCATAAGGTATTTCTCAGTTGCTCAAAATGATTTACCCATCCTTAATGTAAAGGTGGAAATAGAAAGATCCATTATAATGAAGATCATGGTGTAGCATTTTTGTACAAACCGATATGTGGTTGCTAAAAAAAAACATATATCATTATATACAGTTCACCTATCATTTCACTTTTACATTCTTCTTTTATGCGCTAAATTTATATTATCGGTGTTCTGATATTTTCAATTTTACAGTGATATGTCTGATATGACAGATTAAATTCATGGATGGGCCCCCAGGTGGGGATTTATTTTATTGCTTTCCACTGTTCCCATACACACTGACATAAACAATATATTGACCTCGGAGGAGAGTCTGAAAAACTAGTGTAGAAGGTTTCTTTATTTATTTCTTTTTATCTTTTTATACATCGTTGCCCAACTTCAAAAGCCGGACAATATAATATCACAGGTTAGAAATAGCAGGGCCTGATTATCCAATAGGGTGACCAGACTGCAGCCTAAGGTGCAAGGTAGTTTTGGGGGCACAAAATATTTTGTGGTGTAAAATTGTGAAAGGGAGATGTATAAACTGAAATACATTTTAAAACAAGAGAATAGTTGTGCTCCAGTGTAAAAAGGAAACATGAAAGAAAAATGTAATAAAGTTTTAAACTTAAAGTATTGCTATGGTAAAGTCTGAAGACAATGAGTTAACCTTGGGCGAGTGCCTTAGGATAAGCAATTAGTAGGAGAGACAAGAATGGTGACAGGCACATATCTGGCAGACCCCTCCACCTTCAGATCTTCACCCTAAGTAGTGTTTGTTCATGCCTTCAGTCTGCTATATAGTTCTGATTTTAATAAAAAGTAAATGAGTGACAAAGATGCCAAGACCCTATTAAAAATCCAAGTGGATCAGGGTTTCAAAAACACAGGAACATAAACATGTCAAAGTGGGGGGGTGAAGGAAACTGGATTTTAAATTAAGGACAAGTTTCTTTTTACTTGGCGTAGAAAGCAAGGGGGGTGCTACGAGCGTCTGAACCCTTGTTCATGCCCTGAGAGAACGTCTCACTTCACTAGGATTTGTTTCTCCCCATGCCTTGCTGACAGGACTGAACTTGCAGAACTAAGCTTCATATACCAAATAAGACTACAATTCCCATGATGTTCCAGGGTGTGTTCCTAAAGATACAGGACTTCATTCATGTCAAGATGACTGTCCGTTTGTGTAGCATATATTACGTGATTCCGCCCTGTGCATGCTCAGATACGGACATTACACCAATGAGTGCAGTTGTAGTAATTCACATCCACACGCATTTGACAGGTATAGCCCTTTACAACTTGAGAGGCAGAATGGGGGAGGAAAGGACTAATGTAGCCCATGTCCAGCCTTATCTTTTACATCTGTTACAGGGCAGGTATAAACGGAGGATGATATTGATGACCGACATGGCATAGTCTTTGATTTAAAAGTTACACGTATGCATCTCAGTATTTAAGATTTATTTTCAAAGCTCATTCTATGCACTGTACAATTTCTATACGAGCTGAACAATACACCAGTTACATGCTCTTTTTAAACATGCAAATTACAGTCAATTTGCATTCGGACTTGAATCAGAAGCACAGTATATTAAATTATATATATATAATAGTAAAACACCAGAGGTATTTTTTTTTCCCATAAAAATGGTTTAGATGGTTTAGATGAATATGGACAGTAATTGGAAGATGTACCCTGGGAGACGACACAGCAAGCTCTGGAGCAGCTATGATAGTTGAACTTGAAATGTAATTTTGGAAGCACGCTGTAGTTACCTATTGATTCCAATGACCCCATACCCACTTGCTCTTGCATCTGGCACCACAACATCTTTGGACACTTTTGGTTCAACTCAATGCAAGTGAGTATAAGGGGGGTAAACAGAGTGTCCTCCATTGAAACACCTCAAGCAACTGGTGTAAGAGACACATATCACATGCAGTGTCAGTGGCATTCTTGCCGACTTTAATAATCTCTCCATCCCTCTGTATCCCTTTATTGAGGCCCGGGAGAAAGACCTGCTCCTCCGAGTGCCTGAGAGAACTTCTAGAATCTTCAGGATATTCTGGAAGAGTAGGCAAATATGGTCAGTGGTAATTTCTTAAAACCAGTGGGTAAACACCCTAAGAGCAGACAGTGGTGGTCCGGGATGCAGTGTGTTTATAGGGATATCTTCCCTTCAGATGCAGTAATGGTGGCACAGTGGTTAGAATTGTTGCCTCACAGCACTGAGATAATGGATTTGATTTCAACCAGGGCCCTATCTGTGTGGAGTTTGTATGTTCTCCCCAGGTTACCTCCCACCTCCAAGACAAATTAGTAGGATAATTGGTTTGTGCCCCAATTTTCACTATTGTGCATGTGTGTGTGTTTCTGTGTAGTAGGGGATATAGATTGTAAGTTCCACTGAGGCAGGGACGGGTGTGCATGATTAAATTCTTTCTTTAAAGCTCTTTGGGATATGCAGGCGCTATATAAATAATTGTTAATACCTCTGTTGTACACTTTCTCACATGTGCTTGTCTTGCATCACCTGTAAAATCTTCCTCCCTGTCATCTTTTTAAACACTTCTGTAGCAAAGATACACATCTCTATCTCTTGCTTGTATTTAGTTCCAATTTTTTTTCTACACTTGATAGTTTTCTCCTAGCAATGAAACGGTTAATAACGGAGTTTCATTAATATGGGACTCATTATAAATAAATAATGAAGCCACAGTAATTCAGTAATTAAAATGGTAAACCAATAGTTAGTAATAAGCAGCCCCTAACATTTGAGAATACAATGTATCGCATTTAAACAAATGCTGAAATACTTTAAAGACAATATATACTCTGTATATAAACATGAAAAAGCGAAAAACTTTCTTTACACATAGTAATTTGCTTAAATCATTCTGCCGGTTTGTGTAGGTGGTAATGTATACAGTTTTTTGTTGGAAATTACTTGAATCAACACTGTATATCAGAGGTACTCAAATCCAGTCCTCAAGAGCTACCAACAGCTCATGTTTTCAGGATTTCTGATTGTAGCAACAGGTAGGATAATTACTGATCCACAAAAATATAATAACTCACCTATGCATGATTAAAGACATCCTGAAAACATGAACTGTTGATAGCTCTTGAGTACTGATTTTGAACAGCTGAGCCATACATGATGGACTTTATATGGTAGTATATCTGTCATGACTTTAATAAATATTTCCTTTTTTTATAATTTTTGATTTATGCTCTTAGCTCCATCTGCTGGTGATTCTTCATAAACCAACATTGTTGTCCTTTAGCAGTTTCCTTAATTTAACATGTGAACTAATCTGGAAGTTACTCAATGCCATATTGCTTGTCTGCCTACCAAAATATATCAATAACATGCTCCATGTCTGCAACAGTGCTATGCATGACTGATTTAGATGCTTACTTAATTGATTATATGGTGATTTATGCTGTTACTTGTTGGATGTTCAATTCATCATGGCTTCTTAGAGTTGCATTATTTCATACTTGCCAACTCTCCCTGAATGTCAGGGAGACTCCCTGAAATAGGGGTGATCTCCCTCACTCACTAAAGAGTCTGGCATTTTCCCTGATGCTGAGCCAGTACAAGACGTGGTTGGCTTCGCCATCTGTGGCATGATGACACAGTTCAGAAATTGTGTCCTATATCCATGTATTAATGCCTATGGAGGTGGCCATTTTCATGGAGACCAAGATTTAATCAAAGACTGACAGGTAAGAAAACATGACTTCAGTAATGGAGACAGAAATGTAAAAGACACTTCAGTTTCTAGAGATTCATTAGCTGCTTTTCTTTCACGCATAATTGCCTACTCTCCTGGAATGTCCGGGAGACTCCTGCATTTCTGGGAGACCTCCTGGGCTCCCAGGAGAGCAGGACAACCTCGCGGTTTTCGCCTCCGCAATAGGAGAGCGGCAGGGGTGGGGCTTAATGACGCAAATATTGCGTCCTCTTAGCCTGCCCCTGCTGTAATTGGCCAAAATTGTGACAATTGTTTAGGGGGCAGTGCCAAAATGATGCAATTCGTCAAGCCCCGACCTCGCATACCCACCTCCCCTGGGATCTCCTTGAAGCCAACGAGGAAAAATTGGCAAGTAAGCATTATTTATGTATCCTTTTTTAAATATTCTGTTAGCTATGCATATATACAGTATGCTATACGTTAGACCAGTGATCAAAGTGGGGCGGTATGTGCCACAGCCTTTGAAGCTGCTCATATACTCTCGGTTATTCTCTACAAATGTCCATACCAGCACTTCTAAATTTCCACATAGACCATTGCTTTAGACATTTAAGTAGAAATCTCTGTTTATAATATTGGATAGTAAATGCTACTATTTTTTGTTCCCATTTCACCCCATCCTGTAACGTAACAATGTTGAAAGATGACTCTTCCACAGTCTCATTGATTGAGTAAAGGAGGGCGATTAGCTTCCTGTCAATCTGTATCTCGTCACATCACATGTAAAGAGGACAGAACATTTTCATTACTGAACTTTCAAGAGACCTGATTAGTTTATTGATTTAATATATCAAAACCCATTAAAAAGTGGGTTTAAAAAGTATAAAGATACAAAATACTGGAAATTATAAAAGAAAAAGTAAAGATTATTTCAAATAAATCCATTTTTTTTTAATCAAGTTTAATCCATTTACATTTAAAAAAAAGATTACTGTACACACACATTAATTCATATTATTTTATAGGTCTTGAATATTGGTGTAGCCTGTACAAACCTTGTGACAATAAATGTCCCTTATTATAAACATACATCAAGAAATACCTCAATGCCAGTGAACTAAACTGCATTGATTCCAAATGTTTTCCCAGATTATATCAGAAACCGCTATCTTGAAAAATGAAAACGGTCTTCTTAGCCGGATGAACATGGTTGAATGTTTTATTTTGTCCATATGTCATGCAGAGTTGTAAATTGACAAAAATATTATTGTATCCATGTTGAGTTGACACAAAAATGTAACTTTTTTTTGAAAATGTTCTCCTTACAGTTTTTCAGTAGAGAATGTTTCCCAGTAGCTTAATTTAACTCCTTTGCAGGTAAATTCAACTGGAAGTATTGTGGAATCTAAGAAAAAAATAATATGGAGTAGTTAAATAGATTAACAATTAATACAAGTATTACTATTACTAATAGTAATTTCAACAAATATTACTTTGTAATTACTTTGTATTAATTCAATGTTCCACTCATATTAGTGATTCAGACATGAGCCAGCAGCACAATGCTTGAAATCATGCTGCAAGTGACAGCCCAATGTTGTGACACACGATCCAAGTGAACAATTTTAAAAGTAAGCATTGTCAGTAGGTCCTTTCATGTCATTGAATTGCATTTTATGAATTAAACACTGGTCTCAGTTAAATAAAAGTAAGAATGAATTTTATTCTGGAATTCTAGTTAATATGGTAATTCTGAACTGATTCCAAACAAAACACAAAAGAGAAGCCCACCATGCACATTTTATGAGATGTTCAAAATACATGGATAATAATAATAATAATTGTATTTATATATCACTTTTCTCCCAATAGGACACAATATATTTTACATCTGCAGATTAAAAAAAAAAACCACATGATACAAAATAAACATATAAAGGATTAACAGAGTACAGAAAAGAGAGCATTTGGGTTTTTTAAAAAATAAAGGGGCATTAATGAAATGCATGAGTACACAGGTAAGTCTTGAGTCTGTTTTTGAAGATTTATAAAGTGGGGTCCAGAGGAGGGCTGGCAAATTTTAGCCCAGGGACAAGACTAAACTCAGCAACTTATTAGGAGCATTTTAAAGGAAAACAATGCAGGTGGCCCAGTGACCCAGCCCAAGGTAGCCCACTATGGGACCGTCCCAGGGGGAAGATGCCCCCCTGTCCCACATCCCAGCTTGCCCTGGTGGGGTCTCAGACCGTTGTGAGGCAGAGAGATCCAGAGATTAGGACACGCAAAGCTGAACGCTTAAACCCCAAATAAAGTATGGGACAATCTAGGTAGTGCTAAACTTTCATCTGCAGGATGAAGGAACCCAGGGTGAGTATAGGGAATCGGAAGTTGCTTGAAGTACCTAACACCCTGGCTATTTACAGCCTGATTGCTGCATTTTCTACCAGCTATAAGCCCTGCAGTTCGTTTTCTGGGAAACGCAGGCAGAGTGCATTGCAGTGATTCAAGTGTGAAGTCACGAATCATGTCTGAGTGTAGGAAGATCTTCTGAAGGAATGCTTGATTCTGGTGATGTTCCTCAGATGAAAGAATGAAGATCTGATCATGCTGAAACATGAAGTTTAAGTGTCAAGCCACAATCAAGGTCAAAACTAAAATTGTGATCAGAGTTTTGCAATTCTGAACCCCTAAGTTTAAGCCAAGTTGGTTGGTGCAGCTGCAGTATTATTTGACGGTAATCTTACATTATAAGAACTTTTCATCAAGATTCAATCTTGGTCACCTGGCACTCATCAACACCTGGAGCTCAGCTAGACCGCCACTTAGGATTGGTATTGGGTTCTTAGTACCCGCAGAAAAGTACAGTTGAATACCAGTAGAAGTCCCAGCCAATGACATCTGATTATTTCACCCAGAGGCAGCATGTATACTGCAAACAGCAAAGGAGATGGATAGAGCACTGTGGCACACCTCATGGCAGGGGTATTGGAGCAGAATACAATTTCTCCTGAAGACACTTTCTGTGACCTACCAAAGATAATAGATGTTAACCAGCTAAGGACTGTGGGATCCAGTCTACAGAAATTCTTCAAGTGGACTATTAGAATCCCACGGTCTACGGTATCACATGCCTCTGAGAAATTCAGAAGGTCTAAATATAAACAATCCCCTCTGTTTCTTACCATCAGAAGATCATTATGTACACACACCAGGGCTGTTTCAGTACTATGTTGTTTCCTGAAACCTGACTGGGTAAATACCCCCCAGCATGTCAGTCCTGGGCAGCGGGACAGGGGGTGTGGCCACATCCTGCTATAGGATATCTCCTTTTCCCCCAACAATCCCACCCACGGGACAAACATGTCCACATGCAGGACAGTGGGACAGAGCACTAAAGTCAGGGCTATCACTCTGAAATCGGGTCAGTTGGGTGTTATGCTAGGTGCATGCATACAGATAGACTTAAGTTTACAATTGGTTCTGCTATTTTATAACTTATATTACAGCTGCTAAATGGCCATTAATCCAGGTCATCTGGGGAACATGTGGATCTACCCTAAGCAAAAAACAATGACTGCCCTGGAATTGATGTATATTTTACACAGGCCTGTGAAAGATAATATCTTGATGGTTAATGTAAATTTACTACAATGTTCTAAGCAAATACTTTACTTCAGTGCTGTTATATGTTATAAGAGAGGAAGTTAAAATTTGAATAATGGAATCTAGAAGTTCTTTGTAATGCAGAGTAATATAATCTCTGAGTGACTGGCTTTGAGAAACAATACAATGGAAAGGTCCACTGCATCTGAATGAAATACAGATAGTGTGTTGCAAGAATTAAAGTGTAAGTCCACCCAAAACTAACACAGATAAGGGGGCCTAATTATTAAAATGCTGGGATAAGGCTGATTTTCTTAGAAAATTAATTATCACAAGCAACTTACTAAGTAAATATTGTTGTGATATTCAGGTGCCTGGCGAGACTGGCCGGGGGAAGCAAGGCTTACCTTACCTTTTCACCTGGCTAGGCTCCAGGGATATGCATTGAAAATAAGCTATGCTTTTTGTATATAAGGCAAAATGTTAAACATCAAGGTTCATATTTTATTTTTAGCAGTATTTTAACATTCACAAATCACTTTTATTTCACGTTATATATAAAGATTATGTCTTATTTTTAATGCATATCGATAAAGCTGAGTTCTAATTCCAGCCCAAGCGTGTCCCATTTAAGACTACCTTTCTTTTTTCTGTTGCATGGACATTTCATAATGTACAATTTATTAGGAAGAAGTTGACAATCTATAATTATTTTGTCTTGTGCAGATTCGGACTTTATAGGGAGCAATGATCTCCCCAGCACCTATTTTCCAGGTGCTCCATCCAGCTTTTTTACTTGCTTCCCAGCTTTAGGAGCCCAACAGAGTCCTATTATAATAGAATGGACCATTGTATCTCCTGTTTTAACAGGCACTATGTGAGCACTACAGCCATCAGTGTGTCTTAGACCAGTCCTGGCAGGTGTGGACAATAACTTCCAAAAAAAAATCAATATTGTTGCAAAGTATTACAACTGCCCCCACCCGGCTACTTCTTAATGCCACCCAGCTGGCAACATTTTCTGGGGAGAACACTGGAGAATATGACTGCACCTACTTCTGTTCTCGTGCTACTTTTAAGGTAAGATTTACCAGGATAGATAACCCCACCAAACTTGAGTCCGAGTGAGGTTTGCTTAGTGGAGAGACCCTATTATGAGTGAAGCTATTCTTGGAGATATTCTCTAACACTTGGCAGACTCCAAAATATTATTTAATATAATTAATCCTCCTGCCCAGCAAGTAAGGGAACGGCAGGTGTCCGATTCTTAAGAGGTGCACAAATGGGCCTATTTGTCCACCTTACACATACAGGGGTGCATATCAACAGTCTGCTCTTGTGAACTGCCTGTGTAAAATCACTTTACTTGACAGTTCACATGATTATGTAAGTGTAAACAGTAATTTCAAAGTACTGGCTACTATTACTTTAGGACCATCCCTCTAATTCAGAGCCAGATTAAGGGGGGAATTAAGGGCACGTGTCTCGAGCCACCCTGTCTCAGCGCTCTGAGCAGGGGGGGCTGCAATGTGACCTATGGGGGAGCAGGGGGGGCTGCAATGAGACCTATGGGGGGAAGAGGGGGGCTGCAATGAGTCCTATGGGGGGAAGAGGGGGGCTGCAATAAGACCTATGGGGGGAAGAGGGGGGCTGCAATGAGACCTATGGGGGGAAGAGGGGGGCTGCAATGAGACCTATGGGGGGAAGAGGGGGGCTGCAATGAGACCTATGGGGGGAAGAGGGGGGCTGCAATGAGACCTATGGGGGGAAGAGGGGGGCTGCAATGAGTCCTATGGGGAGGACGGGGCTGCAATGAGACCTATGAGGACGATGGGGCTGCAATGAGACCTATGGGGGGAAGAGGGGGGCTGCAATGAGTCCTATGGGGAGGACGGGGCTGCAATGAGACCTATGAGGAAGACGGGGCTGCAATGTGACCTATGGGGGAGCAGGGGGGGCTGCAATGAGACCTATGGGGGGAAGAGGGGGGCTGCAATGAGTCCTATGGGGGGAAGAGGGGGGCTGCAATGAGACCTATGGGGGGAAGAGGGGGGCTGCAATGAGACCTATGGGGGGAAGAGGGGGGCTGCAATGAGACCTATGGGGGGAAGAGGGGGGCTGCAATGAGTCCTATGGGGAGGACGGGGCTGCAATGAGACCTATGAGGACGATGGGGCTGCAATGAGACCTATGGGGGGAAGAGGGGGGCTGCAATGAGTCCTATGGGGAGGACGGGGCTGCAATGAGACCTATGAGGAAGACGGGGCTGCAATGAGACCTATGGGGGAGGGGGGGTTGCAATGAGATCTATGGGAAGGACGGAGCTGCAATGAGACCTATTGGGGAGGGGGGGCTGCAATGAGATCTATTGGGGAGGACGGGGCTGCAATGAGACCTATGGCCGAGAAGGGTTGGAATGAGACCTATGGGGAGGACATTGCTGCAATGAGACCTATGGGGGAGGGGGATATGCAATGAGACCTATGAGGGAGGGGGGCTGCAATAAGACCCATTAGACGGGGGGCTGAAATGAGACCTATTGGATGGGGGGGCTACAATAAGACATATAGGGGTGGAGGGGGCTGCAATGAGACCTATAGGGGGACTTACAATGAGACCTATGGGGCGGCTACAATGAGAGCTTTAGATAAAAAAAATTGTTTCAAACAGAAATGTGCACTGCAGGTTTGCTTCAACTGCATAGAGATATATCTTTTACAAAGTGTTTTATGCTTTAATTATTTTTTTTCTCTTTAGGATATATTTTAAAAATTATATTTATCTAACTCAAGATTGACAAGCAACCATCTGATCTAACCTAATATCAAATGTCATTGATAATTAATAGTTAATGGCACGTCTAACTGTATCGCAGGAGTGTGTAAGTCTGAGGTCTGGTAGCACACAGGAAGTAAAATAGTGTAACTGCCCTACACAAAAAAATGCGCTATTTATTTATATTGTGCTAATACCTTCGAAATGAAAATTAAAATATATATGAGAACCTCATTGGTGTGTGCAGCTGATGGAGTAATTATGTGCCATGATACAGTGGCGGATCCAGGGGGGGGGGGGGGGGGCCCCCTAGCAGACACTTGCTGCCGACGGCTGCACAGTATGTGCAGGTCTGTCCAGCCGTGACAGGCAGGGACAGTGTGCTGCCCGGCTGCTCTGACCACAATCAGAGCAGCCGGGCAGCACACTGTCCCTGCCTGTCACGGCTGGACGGACCTGCACATACTGTGCAGCTGTCGGCAGCCTAAAATGTTAGAAAGGGGCGGGGCCTAAATCGCCCCCCCCCCCCCTAAATCGCCCCGGGTACAGCATTTTTCTAGATCCGCCCCTGCCATGATATCCTTTGGTTTGAAGTAAAGAATGCAGCTTCATGATTGTAACCAGAATATGCTCCTCTTTCTGTTTTCAAAACAATGTTTTAAATAAAGTACAGAAGTACTGTGGCTAATGGAGCATAACTAGATGGCTGGGGCTGGTTCATAGTGGTAGATTGTTCTTTGAAGTGACCATGGGACTCTAACCATTGTGACAGGATGCTCATGTTTTCATTCTCGGCACAGCAAGATGGGCATTAGATTTTGCTACAGATAAAGCAGCTTTATGAAACCGTATAAACTAGTGGATGGCAATATGATATTTTTCAGTATCTTAACAAGTGGCCATTGATCCCAAAAACAGGACAAGCTTTACCTTTGTGAAAAGGCATCAGTTCACATTGAGACTGGGGGGTTGTATTTACTACACTGCAGGTTTGAAAAAGTGGAGATGTTGCCTATAGCAACCAATCAGATTCTAGTTATTATTTATTTAGTACATTCTACAAATGACAGCTAGAATCAAATTGGTTGCTATTGGCAACATCTCAATTTTTTTAAAACCCGCAGTTTAGTAAATATACTCCCAGAGCACCAGCATGAAGTGAACAGAGCATTAAACTGTATATTAAAATATGAGTGGCTAATCAAACTGGTGATAACACTGGACTATTCTGTGAGCACAAAATCACTAGTAAGAAGAGCAGAGAGCAGAGATTATTATGGTCAGCTGTCCCATTTAAGGTCCACTTGTTTGTCACCCTGCTATAGACACACACATTAATTCTTTCATTTAGAGTTAAGAGCAAATCCAGCTAAAGGGAAAGAATTTTCACCAGCTATAGGGATGGGGCAGAAATGAAAGAGGCACGGAGGTGCCAATGAGAGAGACATGGGGGGATGGGGGGCTGCAATGGGAGAGACACCGAGTGAGCTGCAACTGGAGAGACAAGGGGGTGTGGGGGGGGCTGCAATGGGAGAGACACAGAGGGAGCTGCAACTGGAGAGACACGGGGGGGGGCTGCAATGAGAGTAACATAGTGGGGGCACAATGAGAGTGACACAGAGATGGCTGCAATGAAAGATGCACAGAGGGCCCAACAAGAGAGGCACAGAGGGTGCAGGAATGAGAAAGAACAGGGAGCTGCAAAGGGAGAGACACCAAGGGGGCTGCAAATAGAGTTATATGGAGGAGGCACAATGAGAGAGACACGGAGGGGGCTGCCATGAAAGAGACACAGAGGGGCCTGGAATGGGAGAGACACGGAGAGGGGGGAGGCTACAATGGGAGAGACACCGAGGGGGCTGCAGTTGGAGAGACACCGAGGGGGCTGCAGTTGGAGAGACACAGAAGGATCTGAAATAAGAGCAACATGAATGGGGCTGCAAAGAGAGCATCACAAAGGGGGCCACAATGAGAGTGACACAGTAATAAAAGTGACATGGAGGGAGCTGCAACAAGAACGACACGGAAGGGGCTGCAATGATAAAGGCATGGAAGGGAATGAGAGAGATAGGAGGGTAACAAAACCACAGATTTTCATTCTTGTGAATGATAACACTATGCCCTTAATTTTAGACAATAGGGAACCCCCTGTCCTAAGTGCCGTGGGCCCCCCAAAACCTTAATCCAGCTCTGCTCTAACTATTTACATTTTTCCCATGTTTCTTCTAAAACTCTGCTCATTAAGTCCCATTTATGTCTTAAATGAATGATGAGCATTAGGGAATATTGTGCCCAGCATTTTAAATGTGTTCCTCAAAACAGTGTCTGTTACCAAAAATTGGTTATGTTCACTTCACACTTTTGGGCATGGCCACGTCACACTGGAAAATGCCATATCCCACAGGCCATGCCATGCACTTCAGAAGTGCTACTCTGCCCCCAAAACAACCGCACTGCCAAGCGCACAAGTGGCAGGCACACAAGGCACCTACTCACCACAACTCTCAGTGGAACACTACTCACAGCAGTTCCTAAAGTCAGGGAAAAAGTCCTGACTTTTAGAACTCCTTCTACACCTCTTTGTTACAGGGCCCAACGCTGAAGGGGGGGTGCAATTTAGGAATATTTTAGGTACATTTGGTCAAAATTGAGGGCTAGGGGGGTGACATTTGTCTTTCTCAACCCAGTCACTAGAATTCTAAGTTACGGCTCTGTTTTGTTACACCTCTCCTAACGTTCCAACCACTCCCTTTCTGTTCCCCCCCTTCTTCCCTTATGTGTCAGTGTTCCTCAGTTATCTAATCTTGGCCCCCTACTCTTCTCCTTCTATACCTCCTCCCTTGGTGATCTCATCAGCTCCTTTGGCCTCCAATATCACCTGTACTCTGATGATGTTGGATGCTCCCTATTTATAACCTTCACCAGGGACTTCCAACAAAACTTCCCCATGCAAAGCATGTGGAAGCTTACTTATCATGAACAGTGGCAGTATCGCCTTCTCAGGATGGTGATAACAGTCTCAACGTATGAAAAATGCTGTATTATTATTCAAATAAAACACAGAAATGAAGACAATTCTTTGTTATTTTTTCAACTTATTTTTACTTTTAATGGAAAGTGGAACTGGAAGCCCAAGTTTGGACTTCCAGTGTGCATATGCTCCAAACAGGCCTGGCAAAGCAGTAAGTTCAGCCTTACCACTGCCAGCCTGTATCACTGGCCAAAATGTACTGATAAAATACGGGAAGAAAGATTTTCTCTCATTGCCCCAAGCAGCATTAGAAAATCTAACTACTATTTGATAAATAGATTCCTTAGTGACAATTCAGTGAAACCATCTATACCAGTGATTGAGGGCTGCATGTGGACCTCAAAGGGATACAAAGCAGCCCTAAAAAACAGAGTAATTCATCCTCTTTGATCCTCCTCTTAATGATTCTTGATTTCTCCTGTTTTAACCCCTTAATATTAAAAGTACAGCTGCGATGGCCATTCTCTGGAGAAAACAACTGTTTTCTTTTCTCCAGATTTTTGGCTCATTGCAGCTTAGTAAATATACCCCGGGGTGTTCTTAGCTTTGTGGGAGCACGCACAGCCTTTTCCTCCCCACAAAATGACCTGAATTATCCAGGACTTCTGAGGTCCTGGAGATTGTATTTCATAGTTATACTTAAAATGGGATATATTTTTCACCTTCCAGATACACTTATGTGAGAAAAAATATTAGTAGAAGTACGTCATCATCACCAACATTCATGTATGTAGTGCAACAATACTCAATAGTGCTTTAAACATATGCAGCAATAAATCAGTATCCACAACCCACAAAATTATATGCAAATTGATTTTACATAGGTGTTTCTAAAGACTTTGAAGTGGACATACATAATGAAATGCACTATGCGGAAAAGTAGATGCATATGCGCACATAAAAATGCACTACAGTTACATAAATTACTTGTAATGCGTTTTTGCATCCATTTACATATATGTAAGCTGCCATATCAACTGAGACAAACAATCTGTTAAGATAAAATGCAATGTCATTCATATATGAACATTCCTAAGGGCAAATTATCATGAATAGTGGAAAAATTAATTTATGACATTTCTAAACAATAACTTTTGAGCATAGAAAAGAGAACTGTACAAAATATATCATTATTTCAAAATAACAAATTTTTCAGTATAACAGATTCCATGTACTAAAATGAGTGGACTTGTGTCTGAGTTCAGCTCTTCTCAGTGTGCACAGTGATGGCACCGCGTCTGTCTGTTCACTTCAACCTTCATTAATTCAACAAGGTGACAGCTACAGACATACATAGGATTAGGGAGTACATTGGGTGCAGCAAACTTATCTTTTGTGAATGTGAGCTGCGTAAGTTATAAGCAGTGTTGTACTTCTTGGTCCAAAGAAGATTGTAAATCAGTTTTATCTATGAAATACTATTGTATTCAACGCGGTTAGAAAATAAAGCAGTGACACTTTCATACAATGGCAATGTACACCTTAAAAGAGGAAAAGATAAAGTGCACAAGTAAATTCACTATACTATACTGTACTATACATAGCAAGTGACCATACATGTTCGTTTACAAATTTCTATTATAAGGAATTACCTATGTTACATTGAGAACCCATACTGATTAAGGACCTCATTTAGAGTCGGACGCAAAGTCCGATTTAGGCGCATCTAACCAAAAAACACTACCACGCATGTGCAGAAAGCTCCAAATCCGCCTGCATCTTGGACGCAATTAACCCTTGCGACAGCTGCGACTCACTACGAGAAAATGGGAGGAACACGGAATTGTGAAGGCGTGACCATGTAAATGCATCCTAGTCGCAGTGAGGCGCAGACGCAACACACGTCAAAACAGGGCTAAAGATGTGCGGCAGGAATTAGGTGGCACAAGCGTTAGCTAGCTGCAGGAACTGCTCGCAGTTGGATAGGGTATTACGAGTGGGACGCAACCGGGGTTTGCTTGCAACTCGTAATACCCTACCAAGCTGCGGCACACTCCCACTTCTACACTCTTTACACAGACTTTGCGTCCGACTCTAAATGAGGTCCTAAATGTTTAATTTATCTGGAAAGATTTCATTTCTACGTTTTAGCAAGAAGCTCAACTTACAAGTTATGGATTAGATTCTCCTGTTAATAAGTCTTTTTTCGGGACTTTTGTTCTTGACAGCTGTAGTGTGTCTGGCTTGTTTGATCCCCCTGGTCCCTCGTTCTTCCATCTCCTATTTCCACGGTTAACATCGTGATGAGATAGGTGTCGGGAGATTTTACGTGCTAATCGAGCAAGGGTCCCATCCTTAGCCATATAGTCTTGCTGTAAATCCTCAAGTGATATTTCGATATTACCTGTGTACCAGAAAATCCATCCAATTAAACTCAGAAACACAAGGATTGCGCCGGTGTAAATCAGCAGATCACCAAAATCTTGTCCATTAAGCTGCAGTTCTGCAAATATCCCAACAAGCAGAGAGACCACTCCAATCAAGTCCATTAAAATGGCGAAAAGGAGGGCAAGCCTACAGCGTGCTAAAGCATTAGGAGCCATTGCTACTGTCATACTCTGTCCACAGCTGGAAGTCTGCGCATGCAAGACTACAAGCCAAATGGATTGTGAAAAGTAAGGAACTAGTCTGACTGGTTTAGGAAAGCAATAGGAGGGGGTGAAAGGGATCGGTTTTCATGCTCTTTGTTTAACCTTTTCCTGTTATTGTGGACACACCTATGTAAAACTCATCAGAGCTCTTACTTAACAAAAAATGCACATTTGTGCCTGTATGTACAAAGGATAAAGATTGTTGCACAAGACAAAACAAGCACACAGATAACACAAAACACTACTAATAAAGACTGCAAGCTATGGTGAACAAAGAACTCTACATTTATGTAACTGCACTATGTGCAATCCACACAAGAATGTGTTGTCACTGTACTTGATATTAATTATTCACTATAGAAGCTGTTATCTCTTTAAACAGTGATACTATGTACCAGTATAGTTAGAAAACAAGATAGAAAATGATTCAATGAAACCTAATATTTAAATATTCTTATTTAATTACACATAACCATCTTCTCACAAATGTAACACAGTTGCAAATTTGTGATGTCCTAAAACATACTGGTAGACTAATTGGCTGCTATTAAAATGACAAAAGTCTGTGTGTGTGTGTGTGTGTGTGTGTGTGTGTGTGTGTGTGTGTGTGTGTGTGTGTGTGTGTGTTAAGAAATTTAGGCTGTAAGCACCAATGTGGCAAGGACTGATGTGAGTTCTTTTTACTGTGCTGCGGAATTAGTGGCGCTAAATGAATAACTGATGATTATAAAGATGATGATGATGATGAAGTACTACATTAGCAGGCATCCAATATGCATTCCTCTTCACCTGGCTCCCATCACATATTAAATACCTAGCGGTGCTTATTACCAAAGATCTCCAGTATATGTTTAGGACAAACTTTATTCCGTTATTGACAAAATTGCGTGCCAAGCTTCGGCGTTGGCATCCTCGGGGCTTCTCTTGGCTTAGGAGGGTTAATATTATTAAAATGAATATCTTGCCCAAGGTGCTTTATCTACTCCAGACACTTCCGATTGCTATCCAACCTAAATTTTTCGTGGACTTGCAATCTCTCGTTAGGGATTTTGTTTGGGCTGGAAAGCCCTCATGAATTTCACAGGATGTTTTAACTAAACACAAGCGACAAGAAGGTTTTCAATATCCCCTTTTCCTTATGTTATGCTAACTAGCAGGGGTGGATTGGGAACTTAAAGTGACCCTGGAAAAAATTATTGAAGTGGCCTCACTTGGGCGGGTCCAAATCAACTGTAGGTGGGGCCAGCACAAAAGTAAGCCGGATTTAGAACTACTGGAATTCGGTTGTAACATTTAAGAAAACCTAGATGTGATGACTTAATACACAGTGGGTCATTTCTGAAGCAATGTAGGGAAAAGACTGCCAGCCCTGTGTTATAAAACTACATGAATCATTTTACATTATCTGCGACTGGTTTATGTGCTCAAACTTGTTTAATTGCCTTCCCATACATCCTTCCAATATTCCCTTCATAGAAACATATCTGACTTTGTTTAATAAGTTTAACTATTATGAAACATGGCAGAATTCTATCTCATCAGTCTGCCAGAGCAGCATATAAGCACCTCACCGCACTGTTGCATCTTTCCTTCACATCACGAGCTGTAAACTACCAGTCAAATTCTCTCTTTAATATATAAAAATGTGTACTGTGTGTTTCAAAAATGCATTAAAAATAATCCTACTATAAATGGCCACAAAGGTAAGATGCTTCAAGCATTTGCAAGAAAACACTTATTTTATAACAATTGTGTTTTTGTCCCTCAAGGACAATGCTTTGGGGTCATCCTCGACTCCTCCCTCTCCTTCAAACCTCAAATTTTGTCCCTATCAAAAGCCTGCTACTTTCACCTCCAGAATATATCCAAGATACAGCCCTTTCTCACCACTGAAGCCACAAAAACGCTTATTCACTCTCTTGTAATCTCTCGAATTGACTACTATAACCTCCTTCTCTCTGGCCTTCCGGACTCTCACCTTGCCCTTTGGTCTATCCTCAATGCTGCTGCCCACCACATTTTTCTCTCCTGTCGCACTATCTCTGCTGCCCCCCTCCACCGGTCTCTATATTGGCTCCGCATGGCCTACAGAATTAAATTTAAACTCCTCACTGAGATTTTGACAGAAATTTCTACCGTAATTGAAGGCAATCTGTGCGGCGCGATGTCTGCGCGCCACATTCCCAACAATTGAATTCTCTCCATTATGTATTAAAATGGTGTTACTCTCATTTACCTGTTATTGCAGCTTTCACAAGCTGGTTCTGGATTCTTATATGGATCCTGGAATGTTGGGACCTATTTAGAAAATGTACATGAAATATGGAAAATAATTAGTGAACACAGTACACAACACAGATCATGTAGTATATAACTATATAACTAGCAAAATATGCTTGATAAAAATAATCACAGATATCTGTATGTTTGGAAATGGTCAGATAATGAAATAAAATTGTAGCTGTATAAGAGAAATGGCTGCCTCTAGGGGTGGGGGGGCTCTACAACCAAATACAAAGATAAATATACAATAAAAATTAAGATGCGCTCAAAAACCCGTAAACATAAGTTTAATAATGATAAGAAAAAAATTACATAAAATTTGAAACTCCAAACTAATTTATTCATAAAGTAACAATATGGCGGGAGATTCAATTGCCGGCAAAGTGTCTCGTGGACATTCCTGAGACAACTAATTGACTCTCCTCTCACAACACAAAAAGCTCTATAATATATATATATATATATATATATATATATATATATATATATATATATATATATATATATCTTATATATATTATACAACAATTAGACAATTTTGTCTATATCTGGACTTACCTACCAGTCTATGGACTTGGGCTGCCACCTGTACATGTGGAAGTTATTTTGACAATTTGTTATTTATTTCTATTTTCTATAACTGGATGATAAGTAGAGCGCCAATGTCTAATTGCTGTATATTACTTTTATTGGTCTACACTCGGGCAGCTAACTTATACTGGTTTTTACTGTGTCACTAATAATGCAATGTGGAAATCAGGGAGCACAATTAATCAAATAAAGGAGTTCTGTCAAAAGATATATATATATATATATATATATATATATATATATATATATATATATATATATATATATAGTGGAAAAGGTAATTAGAATAGGACCTGTCCAGCAAGGAGAAGTACAGACAGGGTTAATGATCCTGCTGTTACCTAAAGAAAGGAGTTCACACACAGGTGCACAACATGGGTGTGATTGCTGTGTGTGTGTGTGTTTGTGTATATAAAAGGACTGTGGAATCTGGTGGGCGGGGCTTCAGATGCTGGCAAGCAGCCAGACGATAGTAACGGGCTGTGGTCATAGCTTGTCAGGAAGCCGTGGACTTTACTGCTTATGTTATGCTATTTATGCTGAAATTAAACAGCTATTGCTTAAGAAGACTGGACTGAGAAGTCATTTATTTGGTGGTTTCTACAAAGTGCTGTCATCGTAGGATCTTAAATGGACAGCCAAAACCACAGCTGTCCACCCAGCCATCCAGACAACAAAAGATAAGTTTGGGTTTTTCTTTTGTTGTTGTTTTTCCTATGTACTTGTCAGTGTATGATAATGGAAGCACAGTTTCACTATCCCGCCAGATCAGAAAGCAAGATGGGGGAAATCCTCAGAGCGCTAACTAATGTGGCAGCCACACAGCAGGCCCAGCAGGGCCAAATGCGAGCCGTCGCTAAGGCTCAGGTGGAAAGTAACAGAATGCTGCGGGCAGAGCATAGTCAGCTCAGATGAAGTGAGCACTAACCCGCTGTGTTGCAAAAGATGACCTCCTCAGATGACGTTGAGGCATTTTTATTACTATTTGAAAGGACGGCGACACCTCTTAAATGGCCAACAGGTGAATGGGTAGGGAAACTGGTTCCTTATTTGACGGGTGAAGCCCAGCGGGCCTATATGGATGTGCCTGAGGACCAGGCAGCGGATTTTAAGCATCTAAAGGTGGCCATTTTGGCACGAATAGGGGTGACAGGGACAAAGAAGGCACAACGATTCCATGACTGGCGGTTTAGACCAGGATCTGCAACCCGTGCCCAGCTGGCAGACCTGGCAAAGTTAACAAAAAGTTGGTTGAAGCCTGACCGTAATACACCGGTCAAAATGTTAGAAATCCTGGCTATCGACCATTGTGAACGAAATCTAGGTCACAAGAGATGGGTTCTACAGACCGCCCCTCAATCCTTTGAGGAGCTTGCAATGCCTATTGACTGGTATTACGCTGTTGGAAAATATGGCTCGGACAGCTCGGAAAGTTGTCAAGCCGGACTTTCAGCCGAAACCAATACCAGAGCTTGGGACAGACCACAAAGTGACCCCAACGAAGTGTTTTGAGTGTGGTGAGCAGGGGCACTTACGGAGACAATGTACAAAACATTCAGAACCGATGGATTGTTCGGTAGTTCGACTAGACCCCAGGTTTCCTGCTTGTTTCACCATGTCCTCGTCCACGGGAAATCCACTGCTGTTCCGGGTGACCGTCCTGATACAGCAACAAGCGGTGTTAGCGTTGGTGGACTCGGGTAGTGAAATCACCTTGGTATCTGGTGCTGTGGTTCCAGAAGGCCTGTCGACCCTGCTGCCATCAGTGAAAGCCCTGTGCATTCACGGGGGCACCGAGGAATATGACCGTATCAATCTTCCCATTACTGTAGAGGGACGAACAGTGCAAGTGGTGGCAGCAATAGCCCCAAGGCTGCCATACCCCTTTATTCTGGGGTGAGACTTTCTCCTGTTCCGGGAAATTATAGCCGACCGGATCGGTCAGGACATGCCGGCAACTGAGTCACTGCCCGGACCTCCGACCCTACTTGATCCTGTCTTTCATACCAAGGAACTGGAGATAGAGGCCAAGAAGCCGCAGTACCTGGAGCCTGAATACCAGGCTTTGACTGCACTAGGCCGCCGTCACGTTCCAGAACACAGGAGAGAAAAGTCCTAGCTGGAGAAAATCAGGAAGGAACAGAAGCCCTGCCAGAGGGTGGAGATTGGTCCCCAATATCCAGGACTGTGTCACTCCAGGACTTTGCAAGAGACCAATTTAATGATAGTGCTTTGGAAAATGCCTATAAATATGTGGTGGAAGTGAATGTAGTGTGGAAGGCTGAGAGACCAGCCACAGGAGAACCTTATTTTATAATAAAAGGGGATCTGTTATATGGGATAGCAGTGGTACAGGAGAAAATAGTTAATCAACTCTTGGTGCCACAGGTATTCGTTCCTTTGGTACTAACAACATCCCATACACACCTTTTAGGGGGGCATCTGGGAGAGGAGAAGACTCTAAATCGAGTGCTCCTGAGGTTTTATTGGCCAGGAATCCGTATGGCAGTCAAGAAATACTGTCAAGCATGCTCAGTGTGCCAGTGGACGGCCCCTAAACCAGCTATAATTCCAGTTCAATTTGAGGAAATTGCCATGGACTTATTGGGTCCCTTGGAGAAGACTGCCCGAGGGCATCAATATGTATTAGTATTCCTTGAGTACGCTACACGATACCCTTAGGCAATTCCACTAAGGAATATTAAATAAAGCACTATTGCCAAAGAATTACTGTTAATGTACACTCGACTAGGAATCCCAAAGGTGATCCTAACAGGTCAGAGAACCTCCTTAATATCAGGTTTATTGAAGGAGATATGCAAGTTGCTAGGGGTACAAAGACTGCAGACCTCGGTTTATCATCCGCGAACCAAAGTGTTAGTTGAGCTGTTTAAAAGGACCCTAAAGAAAATGATCAGACGAGCTGGTAAAACAACATCTGACAGAAGCGCAGGGATGGCAAAAGAAGGGTTATGATACCCGAGCCATCCTACGCACCTTTAACCCAGGTGACAAGGCGCTTGTCCTAGTACCAACTCAGGAAAGCAAGTTGTATGCACATAGGCAAGGCCCTTATGAGGTAATAGAGGCCATAGAGCAAATATATTACTTTCCCTATGGAGTACGGCAGCTCGGTAGACGGCGAAAAGAGCAAGTCTATCATGTCAACTTGTTAAAGCCGTGGGTAGAAGAAACCCCAACAATGACTTTGTCAGCAATAAAAACCGTGAACTGCATAGTCCCCGTGGAGTCTCCTCTGACACCGACTTAGAGACGACAAGCCTTAGAAATGGTAGCTCAGAATACAGACATCTTTTCGGCTACTTCTGGGTGTACTAGAGCAATTGAACATGACATTGTCACTACACCAGGAGTTATAGTTAACCAGCGGCCACATAGGATACCTGAGGCGAGAAGGGCTGCAGTAAATCGAGAGGTGGAGGACATGTTGCAACTTGGGGTAGTGGAGGAATCCACCAGTGAGTGGAATAACCCCATAGTCCTTTGGCTGAAGCCTTCAGAAGCCATTCGCTTCTGTAATAATTTTAGGAAGCTGAATAAAGTGTCTAGGTTTGACACCTATCCAATGCCGCGGTTAGATGAGCTAGTGGAGAATCTGGCCAGTAGGCAATATCTGACTACCCTAGATTTGACAAAAGGGTACTGGAAGTGCACATACAATTTTTACACAAGGTGCGGAGCATGCCATGGTGGGCAGAGCAACTGACATGAATTACATGAAACATATCATCACACTGGGTTCTGCACACCGCTTCTCCTTCTGGCCCGGCTTCTTTCACCCACAGCTTATGATGTCAGCATGTATGAATTAACCCCACCTATTCCCTACAGTATGTTTACTGTTTGTCTACAACAGTTAACGTTATATCATTACTCCTGTCCTTTTTATAACCTCCAATTGCATCTGCTACTAACACATTTTCTTTGTTTTTTACTTTACTTGCACAGAAATTAACTTAATGATTGATTCCTACTTTAAGCATCTATATAATACACTAGCTAAAGTATCCAGCGTTTAAATCATCAGGTTATTAAGTTATCAATGAGTTGGATGTAACTGTCAACCTTTTAAAAATAATTAGCAGCTTAGTAGCTCTTCCAACACGCCCATGAGTTGGCTGCCCAGTGTCATTTTTGTTTTTATAATAAATGTCATCCAAATCCATCTAGTGGAAGGCCCAGAACAGGCTCCCTGGGTCAAAGTTCTGCTCAGCGTACACCAATGGGAGGTCTAACCAAGACCTCAACCCCCTATTATGTCCTCTGGGATCCAATGTTATCAGTCTGTGAATTGATCATCCATACCCATCCAGTGGAAGGCTCAGAATAGGCTCCCTGAGTCAAAGTTCTGCCTACAGGAAGTCCAACCGGACCCTAACCCCCTAAAACCTGGCCACAATTTAACTGGAACACCTTGCGTTGGTTTCATCCCAAGCAGTGCAGGGGTGTCCGAATGCAGGCTCCCCAGATCAAAATTCTGCCCAGCGTACAACAACAGAGGTCCAACTGGGACCCAAACTCCCCCTACAACCCAGCCAGAATCCTACTAGACCACCTTGTATAGGTGTCATCCCAATCGGTGCAGGGGTGTCCGAATGCAGGCTCAGAACAGGCTTCCTGTGTCAAAGTTCTGCCCAGCGTAAACCAAAGGACGGTCCAACCGGGACCCTAACCCCCTAAAACCTGGCTTGATCCAACTGGACCACCACGCGTAGATTTAATCCCAATCGGTACAGGGGTGTCCAAATGCATAACCGGACAAACAAACAGACCAATGGCATATATATATATATATATATATATATATATATATATATATATATATATATATATATATATATATGAAAGTGCATTGTACAAAACAGGAAGTAAAGCTGGTTTCATTTGTCACATATTGTTTTCAGGTACACGTTCTAGCATGCAGGACCCTCTTATCTTCTCTTTCACTCTTTCATAGTTTGTTACCACTGCAGGAGGAGGCCTAATTTAAAATGTGCAGACAGATTTAGAATTATAACATATCAAGGTATATCTCTTTACTAAGAGTTTGATTTTGGGTTATCTACCCACTTGCACATGAATAAAAACAAGATTATTTGGGTTAAATGTTCCAAATTTAATAGAAATCATGCAGGTTATATGCATAATAATATAAAAAATTAGAGCAATAATACTGAAAATCAGTCTGAACATGAGACCCTTAAAAATAAACAAAAAACCCTGAAAATTATGTTATAGAACCAGATCAATTATGATCAACTCTGAGAAATGGTAAAAGTCGGGTGGTTAAAACACATGTTGATTTGCATTCAAATGCTTGCAGTAATTTTGATGAAGTTGTTTCAAATTAATAAACATTGATTTAATTGGCTTTTTGTGAAAATTAGTACACTACGGCGTGGAAGGGCTTATTACGCAATAACACTAGCGAACACTTCTTAATGCAATTACACTTACACATACATTTGTAAATAGTTCACCTTAATAAAGTTCCAGCACGCCTTTTATATTCAAATATAATAGATTTAATAGTTTAATATAATAATGTTAAAACCACTTTATTGACATCTGAGGTTCAGGATATAGGAAATGTATCATGTTTAGTGTCATACTAATCCACTTTTCACCATCAGACATCCGCTACAATTGGCTAAGCGAAGGCACCTTGCGTATGCTAGTTATGGATGATAAAGGATTAATTCCCAAAATGATAATGTGTTTGGAATGCTAATAGGTTGGTTTGAACCAGTATTTCGGCGGGCTCCTGAGGGAAGACACGTAGCCAACAGTTGGAGAGCTTCCCCCCCACCCTTGAGAGCATCGTTTGAACCAACATATGACCTGCATTCTACTGGACTGAACTAAATCCAGAACCAATGGAAAATGCTTTTACAATGGTTCTGTTTACTCTATGACATCACCACTGTTTTTTATGTACCCCAAACTGTATATAAACCAGGCACTGTGACTATCATTCAGTCTACTTTGATCACAGGCTTCAGGACTGAATGACTGTTTGCTGAATCCAGTGTGCTGCGTATGTATTGGCTGTACTTTATTATATTTAACTGTAATTTGTTACATCTTGCTATTAAACTTCTTTTGTGCATTGGAACCTTGGAACCACATTGATCGCAGTGGACAATATTTATTGATAGCGACTATACGAACATTATATATACACACACACACACTAAGCTGCAGTTCAATTCTCTGCACTTTGCCGTAAATTTTTTTAAAACGCCGATTTTATTAGAGTGAAAACCCGACGGGCATTGTCTTTAATAAAATTGTGATTTAAAAAAAATGATAGCATAGTGCCAAGATCTGTGGTTTGTCTGAACCACCACTTAGTAAAAATCCCACTCAGTGTCAGCGACGATGATTCTACAGTACTACTACTGAAGGAAACCAACAGGAAAGTAGAGATCTTTATAATTGTTATGTTGGTAATATTTTTTTAGATTGTAAACCAAATTACAGATTCTGGTGACCTAGTTAAATATTCTGTAAAGCATGTTAAAATTATGGAAATACAGGTTAATTGTTTAGAGCTTACATGAAAACATAGTTTCATTCCATATCTTGTAGTCACAGCAAAAGAACAGCACTAATAACATATGTAAAGCATCCATAAATTAATAATTTATTAATAAGGTAGATCAAGATCACATAAAAGTATATGCTTAAAACATACTTTTAGTAAACCACAACGATTAAAAACAACAGCACACAACATTATATGAAATGTGTATATAGAAATTCAGATTTATATAGATGGAATAATGTTACATTGGATGCCTTTTTGAGATGTTTATACAATCATTCTTAACCTTAAATTCAGCTATGAGTTTAATGCAGGTAGTATTTCGTTTCTTTATTTAACTGTTTTTTATAAAAAACAACACAGATATGTTTTTTTACTAAAACTTTTTTTAAAAAAAAAAGACATTAACACTTACCTCCATACTAATAGCCAGCATAAATCAGCAGGACTTTCCTAAAAGCCAGTTGATTAGTTTAAATAGAATTGTTATAGGGCAAGAAGGCTACTTTAATTCCAGACTTTAGAATTAGATTTCTATTTGAACAAATTCAGATGGGAAGTTGCAGGTACATATCTCAACAGACCCCTTCAAAAAAGCTGAATCGCAAATTGGTATCAATAACGATATAATGGATTAAGGTTATACTTCTGTTGCTACCTTTAGTTTTTGAATCCATATATATTGAAAAAAATCTTAAGACAGAACTGGGACACAGTGTCATATAATAATCCTTGCACAACATAGTTTCAGTGTAATTAGCAAATAAACATTTGTGGACATTTGCATTGCAAGCAAGCTATACGCATGCGCATTCCGCGTATACAACATAAACCTCTCTGAGGTAATGCGGTCTTGGTCATCATTACCAGACGGAATCTATTCATGCCCTGTAGCAGGTGCAAAAGATACTTGAAAACATGCGTACCTACACAAACAAGCAGGTCATGTAGAGGACGGGTCCCAATCGGCCTTAGCACTCAAGGCTGGTTATTGTTATTGCACTCTATTCTAAACAGATATACAATATAAGGCTTCCTCTATATCATGTACATATTAAATTAAATGTATAATTATTATTATCATTGATTTGTAAGTGCCAGTCAGTGCTGGAAAACTGGACATACATAAACCAGGGACATAAATGTAGACAAAATAAATGCAGACATGAGAACAAAGAGTAGGGAGGACCCTGTTCATAAGAGAGCTTATTTTTATTGGAGTTAATTGGAAGAGGGCACATCTGAAACAAGAGGAACGAGTATGGCTCAGAGTGGATATTGGGACAGTTGTGAGGGTGCTTTAGTGTGGGCAGGATATGTGTGAGAATGGTTTTCAGACAAATATTAAAGATTTGAAGGTTGTGGGGGAGACTGTCCGAGCGTGGTAGCGAATTTCATAAATGGGTAGCGCGCATGTGAGAAGTCTAGAAGGTGGGAGTAAGAGGTGATTACCAGAGATGAAGCAAAGTACAAATCAGGGAAAGGTCTAAGACAGCAAGTATTTTGAGATGATATTTGAGATGTATGAAGGGGTGGAGATGTCTTTGTAGATAAGGGTGAGTAATTCTGGAGGACACAGTAAAGGCAGTGTAGGGATTTGCAAAGTGGTGCGGCAGATTTGAGATGGCGAAAGAGCAAGGTCAGTCTTGCCATGTTAGTCTAAGATGGATGGAAGCAGATGAGTGAGAATGCCAGATAGCAGAATGTTGCAGTAATCAAGGCGGTAGATAATGACTGGATAAGAGTTTGAGTAGTATCTTGGGGAAGAAAATGATGTATACTGGCAAAATTTGTAATGTAGAGGTGACAGGATTGGGAGAGACTGGATGGGGGAAAAGCAGAGCGTGAAGTCAAGTGTACCACCAATGTAGCAGGCTTGGGAGATTGAGGAAATTGTGGTGTTATAGACATGAGGGAGAATTGAGAGCACGTGGTAACTCTGGGAGGGAAGATGATAAGCTGTTTCGGATATGCTGAGTTTTAAGTGGCATTGGGACATTCATGTACAGATAGCAGAGAGACAGTTGGTACAGAAGGGAGGGAGAGGTAGATTTGGATGTCATCATAATAGATGGTGGTAATCGAGGCTGAATGAACAAATTAGTTCCCCAAGACAATCAGGTGTACAGTGAGAAATGAACAGAGCCCTGAGGGACCCCAAGTGACACAGAGATGGGAGGAGAGGATGTGCTAGAGGTAGAGACACTAATGGAGCAGTCTCAGTGGAATGTTGGGAGCGGAGGCCCAATTGCAGAGTGGAGAATGGAGTATTCAGTCTGTAGAGGTGACCCGCCGAGAGACTGGTAGATGATTTTCACGGCCATCCCAGTACTTAGAAATAATGCTGATGACCATTAACTAAGGGGAGTTTTGCATTATGCTCCTGCATTAATGACTTGAAGCTTATCCAATGAAGATGGTATGATATGCCTGGATTACAGTATCTTCAACTGAGAAAAATGATCATAAGTGGGTGATTTAATTGTTTCACTTGGCACTAAGTTTCCCTGTATCTCTGATAGCAATTCTCATGCAGCACTCTTGGTACTAGCTACTACTTTTGAATAAACTGTAAAAGTTCCTATTATTTATTTTCCTTCTATGACGTATTTAAAGGGAAAATCCTCATCAAAACATAAGCATCAGAAAACATCCCTAAGCAGATAGACTTCACCTACATTTTAAATAACATATACAATATTAAGGGATAAACCCACGGAAAAGCTATAATTTCCCACTACAACCAGCATATCAAGGACAAATTACATGTGTGGCCTTTTATTTGTAGCTTCTGTCATTCTCTTGTACATTCCCCCATCAGGTAATTGCCACTAAGCTATTTACTTCTGCTTATCAATATCCTGCTTTCCCAATTCAAACATTATAGAACATGTTTCAATGCTTCTACTAACATACAAGGCCGTCAACAAAATTGCACCGACATACATTTCCTCACTTGTCTCAAAATATCTCCCAACTCGACACCTCCGTTCTGCACAAGATCTACGTCTCTTCCTCATCACATCCTCCCATTCCCGGTTACAGGACTTTTTCCGGGCTGCACCCACTTTGTGGAATTCCCTCCCTCGCACAGTAGGACTTTCCTCTAGTCTTAAAACCTTCAAGCGTTCTCTGAAAACCCACCTCTTCAGACAAGCTTATAATATTCCTCAACCACCATCTTAATCTCCCTAGATTACCCTATTACCGCCCTCTACACAGCTAACACAAGACAACAACCATCTGACCAACATTGCCACACACACAGCCCACTCAATACTTTTACCTCTGCATTCTAGCTGGTCCATTGTGCAATATGATGTAGCACATGCCCTTGTGTTTCAAACTCCCATTGTCCTATAGATTGTAATCTTGCGAGCAGGGTTCTCTTACCTCTCTGTCTGTATGTATTACCCAGTATTGTCTTATTAATGTTTGTTCCCAATTGTAATGCGCTACAGAATTTGCTGGCGCTATATAAATAAATGTTGATGATGATGCTTCTTTCCTGTCTCATCATCACTTGTGGTGGCCAAAGGCAATGCTGCCCGATCCCTCCTTTTCATCCCTGCCTATTTATTTATCTATCTGTGCAAGCATTGGCATTCCCTACTGAGCTACCTGCCAGGGCACCAACACAACCTTTATGGAATACCCGATGACAAGCAAGAAGGAAAGACATGTATTGTTGTATAGTATTCTTACATCTCCCTTGCTATGAACCCTCCTACATGGAAACAAGTAATTTACTCAAGAGCTGCCATGGCTGTCAGGAGAATAAATATTAGACAGAAAGAAATATCAGCGCTGATAAGCTATGTATCTAGAACGTATCTAGTAAATGCAACAGTCGCAGCTATGAAGGATTTGTGAGATCCTAATTAGTGAAAACAAAGTCAAGAAAAACACACTGCTGAGAGTGGCATTCACTCAAAAGATTAGGGGGTAGATGTATGAACTGCATTGTAAAGGGAAGTTTCCCTTTACAATGCAGCGCCGCTTTAAATTTAAGCGCTGAGGAGGCTGAACACGCCGGAGATGAAGAATCCGGAGATTCATACATTTACCCCTAGATCTGTGAAATGAAGATGATATAATAAAACATTTATTGCACAAAGCACTATACAATGAGTAATAAAAATCTATATAAAACTCTGAGTATATATATTTTGGCCTCCCAATCAGTGCATTGATATGTGTACTTTGAATACAGATCACCGGTGATATATAATCTTACAAATCTAAGCTCCAATGGCAATATACAGACTATAATATAAATTTTGTCTGAACCAATCTGTTTGTTCTCAATTAAATTGGAAAATAAATTGGAAAAAAAGAGGGGATAAAAATATGTTAGGCTTGTCGCAACAAGCACAGTCTATATTCTCTTAATTAATAAATGCATGCATATATTCAAATAAAAAAATAGTCTGAAGGAGGATCATCAAACTTCTGATATTGTAGATGAAACAGTAGGTAAGTAATCGTACTATATTCACCAGCCTCAGTAAATTGTACCTTACAGATAGCCGCTATGATCAGTCCCCTTTGTAGGATGTTTCAATCCGCTGACATGTCGCTGCTTTGAGCGGTGATCAAATAGGTTACACACAGTGATATTCACTGCTAGTCTTAATGTGTGGAAGAATGGAAGTGTATCCTCAATAAATCAGCCGTTTAGGTGACAGATCTTCTCAGTGGTAAATAAACATATGTGCACATACATTACGGGTGGAGTGAATATTCCGCTATGGTGCGTAAAAGTCACCAACGCTCTACTGATTCCATAGCTGAAGAGTTCTGAACTTCCACTGGCATTAATGTAAGCACAAAAGCTGTGCTGTGGGAGCTTAATGAAATGGGTTTCCATGGCCGAGCAGCTGCATGCAAGCCTCACATCACCAAGACCAATGCCAAGTGTTCGAGTGGTGTAGAGCACACTGGACTGTGTAGCAGTTGAAATGTGTTCTGTGGAGTGACAAAACTTGCTTCTCTGTTTGGCAGTCAAAGGGCCGAGTCTGGGCTTGGCGGATGCCTGACTGCATTACGACAACTGTGAAGTTTGGTGGATGCTATGGGTCTGTTTTTCAGGGTTTGGGCTAGGCCCCTTATCTCCAGTGAAGGGCAATCTTAATGCTTCAGCATACAAAGTCATTTTGGACAATGCTATGCTTCCAATTTTGTGGCAAGTTTGTGGAAGGCCCTTGTCTATTCCAACATGACTGCTTCCCAGTGCACAAAGTAAGGACTACAAAGACATGGTTTGATGAGATCGGTCTGGAAGAACATGACTGGCCCACACATAGCCCTGATCTCAAGCCCATCAAACACCTTTGGGATGAACTGGAACGGAGATTACGAGCCAGGCCTTCTCGTCCAACATCAGTGCCTGACCCCATAAATGCTCTACAGAATGAATGGGCACAAACTCCCACATCTTGTGGAAAGCCTTCAAAAAGTGGAAGCTGTTATCGCTGCAATAGGGGGACCAACTCCATATCAAAATATATGTATTTGAATACAATGTCATTACAGTCCCTGTTGGTGCAATGGTCAAGCAACCGAATACTTTTGTCCATATAGTATATAATAGTACTAGAATACAGAATGAGCTAGATATCAATATGAACTAAGTAGTGGAAAAAAACAGTGCTGCTAATAGTCATACAGCAGAAGCACAGATTCCAAAAAACAAATCGATTTATTTTAAAATGTTACATTTTCTAGCGAAAGTAATCGTGTGAATATTTGAAAAAAAAAAAACTGGCTGTTTGCCTGCAAGTGTCAACGCAGCTGCACACCCAAAAACACGCTATATATTCTCTTTTCTATTTTTCAATACTTGTCAATTTTTAAAGGGTCATTCAGAGAATCTATATTAAAAGGGTGTTTGCATACGATGGCATATTCTTGGCATTTTGGAAAATCGGTGACCGCATGTAGCACACCCCAGCTGCAAAAAAAAAAGTCATCTGCAATGCCACCAACTGCAGCAAGCCCATTAGATAAGTTAAACATAAAAAAAATCAATGTACGGTGCAAGAGATTCAAATGTTGAAATGCTATGCCCACACTAAATCAGGAGAGATGTAAAGCTGAATGTCATTGGTGTAAAGGTACCCTTCCTTTGAACTATATAGTTATCCAGTAACACCAGGTTGCTAATGCTGGGAGGTATGCATAAGCAATGGGGTGCTGTAAAATGCTGCTCCCAGGAGTTCCTTTCACCAGCGACATCATGCCCACAGGTAATCTGCTTCTCTTCCAAAGACTCAATATGCACATTTAAGTTTGCTTCCCCATCATGTAGTACAACATGGTTTTGCTACGGTGCAAAAGTATACTTTCTATCTGGATTTAATCATAGCTAAATAATAACCCTAAATTTATTGATGTTCGGTTTATATATGTGCCACCAGTTCAGACACAGACAGCAGACTTGGGAGCCTTTTGTTGTGCAAGTCTGATTTCAGCACCCAGAAACCGTCTTTCTTTTTGGCTAACTCAGTGTCTAGCTGGGCCATGGGATGGCCTAGACAGTATTAAATGTTTTTACAGATGCAGCCCATGGAATCCTCTTTACCATTAATAATTGTTTGTCACTTGTGCCCTGGAAACCATGCACTGTTAGTGCTCACAGAGAAATGGATTGGGAGTATTTGAAAACCAGGCAAACACATGCCTGCCAAATGTTTACAAAAATGTACATTTTGCTAATTTTCAGGAATATAGTTTATATTAGTGCACTTTATGGAGACTGCCTTGCATTTAAATCAACTAAACACAAATTATAGTGTATACTTACCCCTGACCAAGGAAATTCACCTATCAAAAGGAATCACAATAGGCTGGCATAGTGTTTTGGTTTGTTTTTTTTCTCTTGAGCCAGAGTAGAATAAAACTAGTTTCCATTTTCCTATTACCATCAACCTAAAAATTTTATTTTAATCAATCCAAAATAAGACTACAGCAACTATAATTTCAACATTAAATTAAGCACTTTAATCTTAAGAAAAGGTCTTCTTCCATTGTATCATTTGATCTCTTACACTGACTGATCTGGCACACATTATTTAGCCTTAAATTGTTTTTCCATCATGTAGTGTCTTTCTTGTAGATTTTATAGCCCAGAGAAGATATAGGTAATGAACCAGTATCTTAAGGTACACATTGTCGTTCTAGCTTACTGAGAAGAGATTCTAAGGTAAGGCTATACCAAATAATTCAACCTATTTAATTCATCCTCTAGACTAAAGTGCTTTTAAAGATTATAGTTTCAGTGAGGAGGAGTGTGAAATAGGATATAAAATCAGACTATCTTTTGAGGTTGAATGCGTTTACATAATAAATAGCCGTGATTGGTCCCTTCAGACATACCTTTCTCTACACAAATGTTTATTAAGGCCAAACACTTCTATCGGAAGTGGTGTACATAGTGTAGGCTCTCTTTAAATTATTATTTTTTTTAAGCCACACAGAAGGAATTCACAATGATAGCACTTCTTACTGGCCATTTATTTGTTGCTTCAAGCAGGTGCCATCCCAGACCACAGAAAGTCATTGTGAGCAAAAATTTGTGTACATCTCTTGCCAACACCTTAAAAATTAGTTTTTCATATCAATAAAATTAGTAAATAAAGATTTCCTACCCCTGTGTATCTTATATCCACCTTCCATTTTGTATGGCTTCAATAAAGAAGCCCTGCTGGCGCTACACTTCCCCCATTGCAAGAGGGCCAGCTTTAGCTAAGAAAACTCAGGTGACCAGTCCAAGAGAGGATCCATGATAAAATGGGGTAACCGTAATACCCCAGCAGGGCTTTATGTCATTATGCTTCATAAACCTGAAACAAAGACACAATATCCAGATTTCTGCAATTTGTTTTTTAATGGGTTGTTGCCATAAGATGTAGAGAACTGTTGTCAGTTCTGCAGGTCTTTTTACCTAAAATTTTAAATGTTTTCCAAGGCATACTGTGTCATAGCAACATTAGTTTTTAATCACTGTAGGCAATTCCTAATAACACCATTACGCATGAAGTGTACAATTACTAGGAAGTGCACAGAGCAGCGCTACACTTTTCAGGGTATTTGAAGACCAGCTAATCATGTAACCGCAACTGCTGCGGTAGACTGTTTATTACATGGCATGGAAAAAATATTAAACATGAACAGAGCAGTCAGTAAATTTGAGTCTCAAGAATGCCAATAGTCTTGATTCACAAAGCTTGTGCCAGTTAGGCAAGCAAATTAAAAAAAAAAAAAAAAAAAAGATACACTTTACATGTGGGGGAATAGTGCAGAGAAAATACACATTAAAAAGGCATGGGACCAAACACCATTCAACATCATTAACAATTTGATTAGCAGGACAGAATTAAATTCACCATTAACACATGCTACCATTTTTCAGTCTGTCCTTATTTGAACATAAAATGTGGGCATCCTATGACCATACGTTGGAATGACAAGAGCTATTTACAGGAAAATTGTCATGAAATGGATTTTCTGTCTAATTAGCATTAGTGAGGGTGTGTGGGGGGGAGGGGCTGAACAATTAAATTTTTTAGTGACATCACATTTACAATGCAAGTGATCAATTAATTTTCTTCACAATTTCCTTTGTTTCTCAGAATAGAATGCAGGGTATGTAAATTGCAAATCTTATCCAATTCCATGCAAGTGCTAATGCCTTAGCATAGGGAACATTTTATATACCAATGTTGTCCTTATAGTGAAGGGGAATACATAAAGAAAAAAAAAACCCGCTGAAGAATAAAAGTAAAATACAACAAAATGTTTTTAATTAGCAATTTGACTTTGCAAATATGAAACTGCCACAGAAAGAAATTAGGGAGAGACAACATATTACTACAGTATAACCACCGACATTTCTCATGGTCCATGGGGCCAAAAGTGGGGCTTCCAGGATTTGTTTTGCATTGACATGGGGAGTTGGGCAGGGAATAAATGTTTTTTTTAATGTGTACGTTAAAAGAGAATGTGGTTATGGAAATTCAGGGAAGTATGAGAAAATAATTTGGCCATAAAATATAAACACTTCATCAGAAAAAGCCTCCTGGAAGGGAATAAACAAAACAAAAAAAAAGTGAGTGGGGGCAGGGAGAGGAGACAGGTAAGTCCTTCTGAGCTTCCACTTCCCTCTGAAGCTCAATTTTTATTTTCACTCCATATGCGGTATTCAACTGCATCTACCAGAAATCTCTACGATGGTAGCCGTCTGGATCACAGTATTTTGTAACCACCACTCTATTAGCAAACTTGCGTCCTGTGAGTCCTTGCATGGCTTTCTGACAGTCGAAGACTGTAGTGAATTCCACAAATATCTGAGAAACAAAAATTGGCATGTAAATATATTTCAAACAAGCAGTATAGATAATTGTTTTAACTCTAAGCGAAGAAATAAAAACTAAAGTTAAGAGCTCCAGATTATTGTGCTATTAATAAACTTTTCTACTAACAAATCAAATTGCACTTCAACATTATGCTTTTCTAAGATTTTCAAAGGTGGGTTAGCAGTCTAGATTTGAAATCTAGTAATTAATGAGCAAACTAGTGTTTTGTAGTTTTGCCAAATCACTACACTGAGCAATGGTGTAAACAGTATTCTTAATTACAGCAGTACATGGCTCCTTTGTTTAAAAGATATAGCAACAACAGACTTCCCTTTATACCAAGAGCACAAATCATATCACTGAAACCAGTACCCAGAATATGCCTTACTATACATAGGCAGGTGTACAATAGTAACAAAATGGTCAAATGGTTTTTGCAATTAACGTGAAAGTTATATCTAATATATAAATACTTAAATAGATAATCTAAATATTAAGCATATGACCAATTGTTTGCTTAAATGAAAAAGTGGCTGACATTTTCCTATAGTCAATGATATTTCTGGCAGCTGACTTCCAAATTACATTTGCTGTTCAGCTCAACAGCATATCTAAATGAAAACAAGTTATGCAATGAGTACAATTTGATCTACATATAAACCAAAGCTACATAAAACCCTTTGACATCAAGATAGCAGCAAACATACCTTGCCACATCCAGGCACCTCCACACCATCAACAGGACGCGGTATTTCAATAGATTTAACAATGCCGTACTTGCTGCACTCGTCTCGTACATCTTCCACAATTTCCTCATATTCATCATCATCCAATAGTTCTTCTGGCAAAACCATGTTCATCAGACACAATACTTCTGTTGGATGACCTCCCATCTGCACTTGGGAACTCATGAGCCCAGGAACTTGCAGCGTTACTGGAGTCTGGTTTATTGTGCTCTGCAAGAAAGGTACCAGTATAATTTGATAAGGATGCAGACCTTTATAAGGCAATATCTGCCAAAAAAGTAAATATGCTCAATTTTCTAAAGCCAGAGATACAATAATGAGGCTAGAAATGAAGAAAGACCTTACCAATGTTGCATTCTTTGCACCAACACTTGCTCTTTGTACAAGAAGCTTTTTGTCGCCCAGTTGCATCCCATTAAGTCCAGCAATGGCCTTGTAAGAAAAAAATAAAAATTTAAGAATGTTCACAAGACCTGGAAGTAATGTATAACCTTGTTGCCTAAGAAGTAGTATCTGTCAAAAGAAATCGGGGTTTATACATGTTTGGGGGGGGGGGGAAGAGAATCCAGGGTGATAAACCTAGTTGAGAACGTCTGAATAAATTCATTAATAATTTATATCTCAAATTGTGGATCAAAAATTAACATGTTATAACAAGGTTCTTAACCGTAGTTTAAGTGCAAAGATCTCAAAGTAATAAAAGTGCCAGTTTAACGTGGATATATAATTTATTAATGGATATTCAATATAAATACTGACAAATCAAAGAAAACCAACATATGTATAAAGTGGTTATCCACCTTCGGAAAATGCTTGCTAGTTTGGGAATACAGAGATACACTTCTCAACGGCAACTTTCAGAAAACCGAGTAGGAGATTCAAAGTCATATGTTCAATATGTATATAGGGAATATGACTCCAGAGATGAACACAACAAAACAGAACTACTTTGCTATAGGGCACTTCTGGGGAGGTTATGTGGGGTAAAATGTATGTATGCATTTATATACTGATGTTAATCAACAGATTAGGTGACCAACCTGAATAGAAATTAAAATGTAACATCTCACTGAAACGTATATATTTATACCCAATCACTATTACTACTAGAAGGCTTGACATAAGTTAATTCCCTTTGCTGAAACAACTTTGCAACAGATTTATCCACAAATGTAATTGCAAAGGCACAATCTCAGCTTATATACACAAGCTGCCTGAAAGCAATAGTATTGAGGTAATTAATTGAAAATAAGTTGTCTAGGATCAGGCTAATCAGTGAATGTACATCAGAGTCACCTAATCTGTTGATCATCAATATGCAAATGCATACATTATATCCCACATCATTAGCACCCCAAAATTGCCCTATACCAAGCAAGGTCTACTCTTTATTTTGTTGTGTCCACAATCCAAATAAACTATAAAATGGAGCACCAAACTACAAAGACTGTTATATTCTATTATGGAACAATTAGATGTAGCATTGGCTACATCAAATCATTACCCATCATCACACTAGATGACCGTACTTCCTTACTCAATCAAAAAGCTTTGGGGGAATCAGGAAAGACGTTTACTACACGTCTTAGATAACATGCCAGTGCAAACAAGTCCTTAGACTTGTCTACAAGGAAACAGTTTGTCAAATGTCAGGAGTATTTTTAAAATAAGATACATCTCTGCAACTGCTTAAGATTAGTAAGAAAAAGTACATTTGTATGATCTAAATTTTTTAACATCAAGCTAGATGTCATACCTGATCTGTGACATTGATATCCACATATTCACAGAATGCATATCCCTTAGATAGACCTGTAGCACTGTCTTTCACCAAATTAAAAGCTTTCAAAGGTCCAAAAGATGTAAGCAACTCTTTAACCTGTTGAGAAATAGCCAACAATATTAACAGGAATAGAATTGAAACCACAAATGTTACATATAAACAGACTGCTAATCTAAAAGAAAAAGCAAAAAAAAAAAAAAAAAAAACACACAACAAAAACAAACAGTAAAATGAAATCTGCAATTTGTACAAAAAAAAAAAAGTATCAGATTAAAGTCTACTAAAACTAGTAAAAAGCCATAATTTAAGTGCAGTTACATGTTTTACTGATCTGCCACAATTTACATTACAAAACACAATAATGTTAAGCTTTGCTTTATAAAAAAAAAAACAAAAAAAAAACCCAAGGCTACTGCATACTTTTAACTACTACTCTGTACATAATACGATTCAATGTACATAATTTTATGCAATACACAAATGTTATACATGCGACTGTAGAATATCTTTTAGAACCAAAAGGTAAAATTAAGGCAGTGTATAAAAACACACCAATAAAAAACACACACAAATACACACACCAACCAGTGTGGTAATGCCATTATACATAAAGCCAAGAGAGAATAAAATATATTGTATTCTTTAAGGAAATAAGACTTAAATGTACATTTTAAAAGGATAATATTAATCACTGATCTTCATTTGTTTTAGCCTGGTCTTAAAGACCAGGTACAAATTTTGTGAGCCATTTTAAATTATGAATTTCTCTATAGAACCAATATTGTAAATAAATGCAAATGTGTACTACAACCAGGTGGTCTGGCTTGTGGTAGACAGACAGTTACTTGAATTGTATGCATGTTGAATTCACTGCCATGACTTAGTGCAAGTTGGTACCACCCAAGAGCTCATGAGTAGCTGGTCCACTGTCAGCTTTAAAAAAAAATGATAAAAACTCTGCATTAACACTATACAGTTTAGAAAGAACAGGGAAAATGCCCCTAAGCTCCAGTCAGTTCAGATAATTTTACAATGATTTCCATACAGGTGTCAAGTAGATTTGTATTTACCAGTACCTGGGGTATTTGGAAACGGGTAAATATTTTTCTTTAGTGGATGAAAAAAAGTGTCTATTACAATTTGAATAATATTAAATAAAATATTGATTATGCATCCCCCCTTCCTTGGCATACTGACAGTTGCCATAAAAAGGGAGACATACTGCTTGGCAAACGAAGGTTAAATTAAATATCTGTACATTTTAATAAAAAGAACAAACCTATATTTCAGTATAAGGTTCCTTTTAAATACCTAGATATGCTGAAGGAAATTAAAGAACAAAAAAAAAAAAAAAAAGTCTGAGGCAATGCCCATAGCAGGATATTTTTTTTTTTTTTTTTAATATCTACCACCACCACCTCATGCTTTCAACAAAATGACTCATGTACTTTCAAGTAAAAAAAAATATCCATTTTTTTTTACTCTTTAATACTAGAGAGAACACTGTAGTGTTTAAAGAGTAACATGTATACTAAACTGCAAAAAACTAAACAGAAAAGACAATCCATTAGTTCACATGCCCACCCAATATATTTTAGAGGTGAAGTGCTGTTTTCTGCACATGAAACCCAAACCATTATTGTTTCTCTTGAAAAACTGTAGCAACAGTAGAAACATCACAAGCTTCCTTGGTATAATGCTACTGTTGCTTTACCAGATTTTCAGGAAACCATACTCCTGCGGAGTTTGTGCCCATTCAACCTTATGACTTCTCTATTGGCACAGACAAAGGAGAAGTTGGATGTAATGGAACACTTCAGGAAAGTGGTCTATTTAAAATATGGACCACAGTGATCTCAAATAGGACACCAAATTGAGAACATTCCCAGGTATGAAAAATAAAAAATAAGTAAGCCTGAAATTACCAACCCATAGGCTTAATGACGCCATGGTTACCTGGTCATCATTCAGATAGTTGGGTAAACCTCCAATGAATAGCTTGTGTGCAGAGTCTGGGACAACAGTGGATACCACCCCTGTTAAGAAAGGAATGATATTTGGAGAGAAAAAAACCCACTTAATATGACGCATGATCCATTCTTTTACACAAAGGACATTTTCCAGCTATGCCTTTTCTGTTCTGAAGTCCTGGTTGGAACCGCAAGCTCTGCAATAATAAAATTTGCACTGTGCTCTGGTAGAAAATAAAGGATGTTATTATTGTTCAAGGCGTATATTAACCAATTCGTCTGAGCGCCATATAAATACTAAAATTTAAGTTAAAGCGACAGATGAGGGGTATTGAGAACCCACGTTGAGGCATTGTGCACGATTTAACAGAACTGCAGACTGAGTAGCGCAACACATGGCTTACCTGGTACATACACAGACGGATTTTCAGACATGCCAGGTAAGGGTTGGTAGTCATGAGGGCGTCGAATCTTTAATGACTGGCCTTGGAAAATGATGCCATCAAAAGCCATGGCTTGTGTAGTTTCATCAACAGAACGGAACTACAGGGACAAGTAAACAAATTTTAAGGCTGGTACTGTAGTTGAGCACGATATACACATTGTCAGATGGCAATTAATTTACTGCACTGTGCTAGTACACGTCAACCATTTTTTGCCATCACATATCTATATACACACACCCCAGACATCAATTTCTACTAACCTCCAAGAAAGCAAAGTTTTTGTCTTGATTGATCTGTACTGCAAGGACAGGGTTTCCTGGTGCCTGTGTTAACCCACCAAGGCGCATCTGAGCATTAAAGAAATCCATCATTGCTTCCTATGAGGGGAAAAAAAAAAGGAAAAGGTAGGTTGTCTGATGTACCTGCTAACAGTAAAAGAAAGAGCATTTGTAAGATCTAGAATGTCCTACTTGCCTTGCATGATGGTAGCAAACTTATTTTGCTACGAAGGGATTTCAGCCCCACAATTTTCACTTTAAAAAGAAATGGAAACAACTCTTTGATCGTGTTTTTTCAAATAAAAGGGTTGTTATTCAAAGTTTGTTTAAAGAAGGGTTTTTGTTTACAAAATAATTACCAATTTCTGCAAACAAACTAACTGCAGTGTAATTTGGTCAAACTTTGAAACAAAGGCAATACATACAGATCGCAGGGCCATGTCCCCTTTGGCGTCTAAAACTGTTACCATTTCCAGAAGTAAAAAGAGTAAACACTGAGCCCTCAAACTTTATTTTAACAGATTTGTGCCTGGTCGGACTATTTGTTAAACAAAACAACAAAACACCAAATTTAAAAAAAAAAAATGCAGCTTTTTAAGCCACCTGTAAGCAGTCACACTTTTTGCAGATTTGAAAGGCTTAGTTTGTGCTGCTGAGAATGTGTAAAGCAAATCCATAATTCAGAAGCTGAAGAGTCCACCTTGGCGTGCGCGCCTTGTGGTAAACATTGATCAGTCAAGTCAATACTGATGTAAACTCCCATGCAAATTTAGAAGTTACTTACTACTCTTTTATAGAGTAGCAGACATTTTAATCTATAGGAGGGTGATGGTGTGGTGGGTGAATAGGAGTAGCAATTGATTTCTACTGTGGGAGTTCATATGAGAGGGATATAAAATAGACAATGTTTGCTATCCACCCCCTGGACGCAAAAAAGGATAACCACATTGAAGTAAAAAGGCCAATAGTAATGGAGAGCCACACAAATGTAGGATCATGTTAACAGGAAATCCAGAATAAGTGTTAGTAGAAAAGTCCTTGATACCTCCGTTATCCCAAAAGGAATATTTCCAACGTAAAGTCGGCGGGCCTGTCTGGTCATCTGACTGCCCACAACAGGCACAGGTGTGGGTGTAACAGCTAGCCCATCAGGTGTCATTGTTGGAAGCAGAGCTGTAGCAGGAATCTGACCAGCAGCTATTAAACAAAATACAAAACACTTCATAAATGAGTGAAAAAGTACATCAAGCAAAGCCACTATCTGACATGAATTTTAAAGCTAAAAATACATCGTGACTGGAGCTCATACATACAGGAGTTAAAGGACTCACAAAAGCCTAGACTAAAACCTTGTACTTTGTCCTCACTTTTAAAGGAGCATACGAATTCTGTTCTCAGATGCTCCCTGTAGAACCATTAATGCTCATGAAAGCTACAGGCAACATTAATACTGAAACAAATGCTCTTCATAAGGTCACTTTTCATGCATTCCTTTTTGAACTGTTAGTCAATATCAATGTCCGAATGTACGAACCCTAATAAAGCATGACTGAGTCTACCAATTCACACTTCATCATTGACAAACAAACACAAGGGCAGACAACTGATGTCACAGTAACTACAAGGGGTAAATTCAATTGGCCGCGTTACTGTTGAAAGCAACGCAGCCTGCGCACTATTACCAGCGTTGCAGCAATAGTGTGCGTAGTTACCGTTAATACGTTAATTTCAACGCTGGCTTTTTTGCTTGCGGCTCTGAGCCGCGAACAGAAAGCAGACTTGTTACCGTATTAACGGTCTTTGCATTAACACCGTGTTAGTCACGGCTGAATTTAATCTGTCACCAATTGTTGCATTTTGACTTGTATCAGATAATTGCATTGTTTTAATAACAGCTGCAAGTAATTGAAAATGGTTTGAGATTTAATTACCCTGGCAAATATCAGAAGCTGTAAGAAAAGTTCTCACCTACCACCACCTATTCTAGATTTAAATCATTTGTTGAATTTATGTTAAATCCTCAAGAAAAATATTCAACTATACAATCTTTCAGTATTAAATTCAACATAATGAACGTCAAACAGCTCAAATTCGCAAATTAAACGAAAACTAAAATTTAATGTGTTTATTGAATTTTTTTCTTCAGTGGAATTCTAGGCTTACCATATAGAATATAAGAGTTATAGCTGATGTATAGCACAGTTTACAACTGTTGGTATGGGCAGATAGTTATACTGTTTTAGTGCAAATCAACTTTTCTCACGTAGGCACATTTGGTGGATTAAAAATAAAAAAAATAAAAACACATTTGGTGGCATTTTTAAACTGCCACACATTGCCAGCGGTTTATTGCTCCAAACCAGCGCATTTACCATAGGGTGGTTTGATGCCGCAATGTAAAATGCCTGGTGATGTGTGATGGATTTAAAACTGTTAAACAGATGGTAGTTTTGTCAAAACGATAGAGATCTATACATACACACTTACAAAAAACAAACATGATGCCATTCAGAACATAAGAGGCATCAGTTACTTACAAATTATGCGGGCAATCATTGATCAACGCATAATTTGTAACTTATGAGGCAACTTTTATTTCTCATTATAATAAGGTGGAAATGTTATTGTACTATATTATGGGGACAATATATTCCGAATGTGTTCATCATAAATAAGTATATTCCCCATTAACAATCAAATACTATTACCCAATTATACATTCATATATCCCCATAATATAAAAAGTGCCCCATAAGCAATAACTAATGATTGCCCCCATAATTTATATATGTCAATGGTGCTTCTTCCTATGTTCCGAATGGAAATATAGCTCAAATAGAATGCAGTTTGAGCAATCTCTCCTCTGAAACACCTTTATCTGGCGATTTTCCTGGGGGTTTATCAAACAACTTAGTAAAAATGTCCGTTTGTAGTTTAGTGTTAAACAAAAAACATTTAGCAATATTTAGTAAATCCAGTGTTTTAAAACACACTGGTTTCATCAAACTGCACTTTAGCAAATCTAGCCCTATGAGTTGTCAGGAGCAGTGCAGCAAGGTCACCTGCATCCTATTCCCAAAAGCATCATTCCTCTAGGTAAAATTTGAACATTAAAGTGAAATAGAATACCTTGCATGGCTTTATACTGTATAGGAGTGATATGTTCAAAGCCTGGAGGTGGAACATCCCAGTATTTACGGATCTTCTTTTTCTTTTCATGCCTTGGAGACCGGCTGACATGGGGAAGGGAGCACAAAACAAGAAAAGTTTTACAATTAAAGAAAAATACAACACAGTAAATAGTATAAAAAAAAAAAAAAAACACGACATGGTGACAGCACAAAAAAAAAAAAAACCACTACAAAAACCAGCCCTACAGCCACTCCCTCAAAACCAAGCTGTGGCAAAAAGCATTTGCACTTCCACAAGACATTTACTGATATTAGCATGTCAAGTCTAAGCAAATAACATTTGCCTACAACCTACTAGCTTTTGGGTCCTTTCCATCACCTCTAACTATGCAGCAGTGACAACATGTATGTGTACTGTAATCAGAATGCATTGAAAGGTATTTTTTTCTTAAAATTTTTGACCATTTCATAAAAACCTAACAGTAAGTGAACATTGGGAGGCTTTCTTCCATTAACATACCTGCGTCTCCGCCGATCCCTAGAACCACTACGTTGTTCTCTAGCACGTCTGTCTCTACTGCGACTCCGGCGTTTTCGATCACGGCTTCTAGAACGGCTATGACTACGTTTTCGATGGCGGTTCTCCTTGTCTCGCTCTTGGATGAGTGAAAGGAACGTTATAGCAGACAATACAGTACTACATAATATATCAATGTATTTTCTAGAAGAGATTACCAACATATCTAAACTTATGAAAATTAATGAGAACTATTTTTCTTTTAATATAAAGGACATGCTAAAATTGAGATACAGATTGCTGCCAATACACTATCACAAGGTTGTTTTAACAACTATTCATTCAAAATTTTACTCTAGCCAAGAAAAGCTGCATGCAATCTCTGCAGGGTATGAAGGCAAATATGGAGAAAAGAGTGGCACATTCCTACTCGTTCCTCCTTGTGTGTGTCTAGTGGAGGCGTGGCCAGAGTAGAAGTCAGGAAAGAGCAAGGGCACACATGCAATATAAAATAATTGGCATGCGTCTACTTTAATACATATGGCAGCACTATGTACTAAAAACAGCAAAGCCAAATGTCACTGCCTCAGACAAAAGGTGGCAGTTTACAACAGCTTTAGGTTTATCAATTGTTTTGCTATATGACAATATTACATAGAACAGTAAATGAAAGATGGGGAGTTTTTTTTGTTTTTTTTTATGTTTACCACCACAGTACACAGGATATGCCAAATACCTTATCTTATAAGGCTTATAGGGGCACTCAATTGTTAGCGAGACGGGTGAAAAGCGCTCGTTTTAAAAAAAACAAAAAACGCTCAATTCAATTGTTAACATTGCATCCACCCCCTCGCGTTCTATTATTGGTCCTAGCGAGTTTGAAATGAGTGGTTAAGGCAGTCATTTTAGTATAAAAAATTAATGCAATCAAGAAGGGCCCCAGCACTGCAAGCAACAATGCCATTTACAAACATTTCGTGAACACTGGCCAAGCATGGACATTTATAAGGTACAAATATTTGTTGGGACTTTGCGTAAATGAGTGTGTGTAGGTAAAGCATCAGAAAACTGAGGATTTCGTCCATGGTGAGTATTTTGTTTTTTTTTTGTTTTTAATAAAAATCTATAGTGTACATGAGGGCGTTTACTGCATTTCTTGGGGTTTTATTATTTTTAATAAAGATTTGTGGTTGAAATGAGGGTGTTGTGCTTTTATTTAACATTTTGCTTTGTGGAACTACAGATCACAGCCAGCCGTGGGTGTAAAAGAATGTTGGTATGCTGGTGCTTGTAGTTAGACAAGTAGCAGCATGCCCACACTATTTAGGCCAACATGGCTGGCTGGGACATGTAGTTCCACAAGTCAATTTTTTTTTCCCCATACAAAATCCCCATTTATTACCCTACTACCCACAACCCAGGGGTAGTAGGTAGAGCCCTAGTGCTATCGACACTGGGCTGGGTGTCCCTAGGGGGGAGAGGGGGGGGGGGGGGGGGTGGCCCGCTTACATTTTTCAGCGGACCACACTCCCTAGAGAATCCAGGCCAGCGCTGAACAGTCTGTGGGTGTTTAGTCATTATGGCCGTGGGACCCAAACTGTGTTCCCCCCCTGCTATAGTGCCTATCACCCCGGCTGGTTTGTCTAGTGCTGGTTCAATTAAAATAGGGGAAGGCCTACGCAAAATTTTTCAAAGATTTTAAACACACACAGCAATAGCCTGCCAGCACTAGGGTTAAGACTAAAGTATAGAGTGGGGAGCAAACGCTTTTGGTTTTAAAAAATAAATAACCAACATGCTACTTTTCACAATTTCGATGAGAGCTGACTGAGGTCAGGCACAACCACCCCCTCTAAAAAAAAAAAAAAAAGTTTAAATACATGCACCACTAATGGATTTTTTTTAAAGGGGGGACTTTGAAGAATTTAAAAAAAAAAGATAGTACTTTTCAGGTTATTTTAATGAACTTTTACACCCATTTTTTCAGTTTAATTTAGATTTTTCTTAACTTAAAAAGACCAAGGAGGTGAGAGTTGAAACAGCAGATTTGCCTGTTTCACCCACAGCGTTAAAAAAACAATTGAATAGCTTTTTCCGCTGAGGGTTCGCATCCAGCCTATACTTTAACATTGACAAACGGTTGGAGCGCGATAAGACCGTTTCGGTAAAAAAAAAACAAAAAAACTTAACTCGCTCGAAATTACAAATTCGCTAACAATTGAATACCCCCCATAGTGTCATGCTGGACACACCAATATTTTAAGCAATATTGGGCAAATGACCCAATAATGACACATTTCTGGCCTTCATCTTCCAACTTTGCCAGCAGACTCCAGCGATGCCAGAAGTAAGCAGTTGTTAAGCCCAAGTGGCAAATATAGCCACCGATAGGTCCACCATTTAAAGGACACAAAGGAAGAATTCAATTGCCTGCTGTGAATCTCCAGAACTGTTTGTGGAGACAAATTACAGCAGAGTTTTTACTATGGTCTGCACTCATTTTCCCTTGTGCGCCTTTGAGAAGCAAGGGAAAATTAGCTGAAATTTCTGTACCTGATTACTGGGACTGTGCACAGCCAGGCATCAAACTGATGTCTAGCAGCACCTCACAGCCATTTTTAAAACCTGCCAAGTTTAAGCTCATTGTTAAACATGAGTAGATGGCTTGCTATAGTTAACTTGTCCTTAGTGTTAAACAGCTTGCTAAACAATTAACTAAGAGATTTGAATCAAGTCAGATTAGAGACATCAAGAAACACCAGTTCCACAGAAACTAGATGAGCTTTTCCATTATGAGCATCATAAACCCCCCCCCCCCCCATAACTTGTAGCAGGAGGGCCTGGCACACTCTCCCCAAGCACAAAATATAGAATATGCAGTTTTTCACATTCCATATTAACGATTTATGTATTTTATTAAACAGAAAGACCCTCAAAATCCACTGACAAACCCTGATTTTATAAGACTTCATAGAAATTATATATATATATAATCTCTCCACGTCTAAAATGAGGGAGGAAAAACCACCTGTATTGTTCATGCTGCAAGCCACCTATGCTAGTTTGCATTCATGAAACTAGTGTGAACATACAATTGCAAATAGTGTTTGAGCTGCGTAACTACACTGTCCAAAATCCATTGGCTGACAATGTTTTTAACTGTACTTTAAATAAAATGGCATTAGTTTTTAGTGGCCTACTTATTTTCACACAGATGGCAAAGCACACCTAAAATTTTATTATTGTAACCAAATTGAATCTCATCAGTAAAATGAATACTATTGTTGATAAATAAAAAACAATTCCAACATGCATGAGGATGCTCCAAAATGTGGATTTTTTTTCCCTTTGTAAAATAAAAAAAATTAACTATAGTAAAAAATAAAAAAGTAATCACTTTACCCACTACCTTGTTTTGTTTGATATAATTTACAGTATGGTATTTGAACAAAAACAAAACCATTACAGCAGTCCTAAATTAGTTTGGTTAAAACACTTAAAGGTTACTTAGGGAATTGCAACAGCCAGAAGCGGACATATTAACACGATATTTGGAGCTGAATATTTTCGATCAATATTGGATTTTAAATATTCACCATACCCCTGCTTTTGCACTTTTCCCCCAATAATACACAAATAGAAAACCCAAGTCATATAAAAAAAAATACAAACAAAAAAACAAAACAAAAGAAAAAAGTATTCAGTAAATTGATACATTGAAAGCACATGCTTAGTTTTATCGAGAATGGACATCCATTTGCCCTGTTTGTTATCCGCTGTAGTATAACATAGCGATCGGTATTTTCACCTTGTAGAACAATAGGCTCTAATGTAATAATGATTTACACGAGAAGATATCAGACAAGAGCAGACATTAGGCCTAATACAATCAGCGACCCCGTGTTACTCCAGGTGCCCACTCGAGAGCTACGCCTGAAGCGTGGATATAAGCCAAGGCCTAGGCCTTCCTTGGCCTGTGCCTTTCTTAGGGGCCGAGATCACACAGGAGCTCCGCCCCAGCAGGCCACAGCCGCGCACATTTTCTCGCCACCACCCAGAGCTGGGCCCAGGCGGGCTGGTAACGCCGGGTAATGCTCACCTTGCTTATTTTCATTCAGCTGCCGCTCGAATTCGTCGAAGTCGGACATGATTAAGACAACTGCGGCCCGTGTCTGAGCGCTGCCTGCACACTCCCTCCTTCCGTGCTCTTGTTCTCTGGATGAGGAAGACGAGGCACCAGCTCCACACTTACCTACGAACTTCGGATGTTTCCGGAACACAGGGGTGGGACTTAGGCAAGACTTCGACTGTATCCGGAAGAAAGAGGCGGGGCAACCTCACCACCGGCTATTTCCGGAAAATATAGGTTGGGCTTACTCAGGGTTTCCTATTGTTTCAGAAGTTGTGGGCGTGGCTTTATTCACACTCTCGGCTTGTTCCGCAGATGGGAGTAGTTTGTCGATGACCATTCGGCTCTTTCCGTGAACTTGCAAGTCCTATTATAACGTAATTCAGCCGATAAAGATGGCTGCTGCGGGTAGGGAGTAAAAATCGCGGGAGTGGATATCAGTGCTTGAAGCGCGTATCGCTGTGGAAAGTGAAGTGGGGGAGGGGGACAAATGGCGCCATAGGGCTGAGTATGAATGAACACGCACGTTGATCACGTGAGCAAGGCAGGCATTGTACATGGCGCACACAAGTAGCTTCTTGTCGTCATATTTGTTTTATATGTCAAAATTGTATTATTACCCAGTGTAGCTTCTCATTTGGCCATATACAGATATACACGGTTCCCCATTTGCTAGCAAAAAGTATACCATAGGAAATAGTTTGTATCTAGTCAGCTTTAAAGCTAGAAATGAAGATGGTAAAGATCATGTGGGAGATCTGTGGTCGCTGGATGGCCACATATAAATACCTGACCGAGGTGGTCAATCTGACCTGTACAATGAGGAAAAGTAGCCAAATATTGTCTTGTAATTTGTTTTACAACTGCATGTGAAAACGCATGTGATACATATTAAAAATATACATTGGTCATTCAGTGAACTACAGCTAGGGTTGCAGGGACAACAATTTTAAACCTACAAAACAATACACGTGTTTCTTGCACAACTGTCACTAGCCACATTGCTGGTGGTTGCAAAGTGAGGCCATATTAGAAAAGGGGTATGGTCTGGTTAGAAATGTGGGGATGGGGAGTCAGGCATGTCTTTATTGGTCTTGCTTTTTGAAGATTGGTTTCTTTAGCAGGTATGCTCCATGGTTGCTTGCAATGCATTTTATGCACACATGCTACATTTATCACAAAGGGACAATGTAATATGTTGGTTTAAATCGCTGTCCTGGCAACACTGTTTGCAACAGTTCTTTTGTTCCAGCGGTATAAAAAAAGAACAAAAAAAAGCTTCTAAAGCTAAAACTAAGGGACATATTTATTAAGTAGCGCATTTTTGACATGCTCATTTTTATTCCTTATCACAATAATAAGGAATTAAAGATCATGAGCATTTATTAAAAGTATTCTGCTGGAACAATAGTCACAATCAACTGCTGTTGTATAAAGGCACTAGTAGATCAGGCGTGGGCATGCATACTTTGCAGATTGCGGGGGAAGTCTTTCTGTCATAATTGAACGCATTGTGAACATTACAGAGAATGAAGACAATACCCCAAAAAATGTATATACATACATCAAGTGCTCCCTCCAAAACATAGGGATAAGGTCTTCTTCAATGTTATAAAACTACACTTAAAAACATGTGCTGAAACAAAAATACTTAAAACATAACAAATAAAGGTGGACTCGTAGCAAAGGAATCACTTAAAGGCAGCCCTGAAAACATGGGCAGGTCCTGCTCCCGCTTTTGTTTCAGCACGTGTAGGCGCATGTTTTTATGTGTTTGAGATTAAAAAAATTGAATGCACTAGATCCGTCCATTTTATCTTTTGAGTTCTGTGGAGACTCGCCCATCATTTGAATGCTGATGTTTTAAAGCGATGATTTGAAGGCTTGAATACATTGAAAATTTTGTAAGCTTACATCCACAAGGGTTGGGAGTGTGTGATGGTCATGGGTGGTATATTGGAAACATTCCTCACTTTTTTATGGTGGAAAGGACTTTAACACTGGACATTGTGGTTTAACAATACTACACTATGTTATGATATATGTAATTGTAGGTCATATCCTGTGCCACAACCCAATTAAGACATTTTTTAAGATTGGAGAAGACCATATCCCTATGTGTTTTGAAGGGAGCGCTTGATGTATGTATATAAATTATTTTTGGTATTTGTGATTTAGAGGGATAGTGGTCCTATAGATCTACTCGGCAGCATACCAAGTAAAGCGCCACAGTCACAATTCCATCATATTGCACTGAGAGGATGAAGACAACCTAAAATAGGCAATCACTTTGTTCACCCAGAAGGCGCCAAAATAACATTAGCACTCTAGCAGGTCACTCATCATAGTGGAATACTGTCCCCCTCCGGTCAGGGAGGACTGGGTGCACACGCACCCCACAGCAAGGCCATGTAATGAGACAAAAATGTTGAGCCACATTCACCAGCCTGTGAAGCCTAGCAGATGGCCACTCCTGGCCCGGAAGATAAAATGAAAAATACAGGCACACTTAACCCACGAAGCCAGCAAGTTATCAGGGAAAAAGACACACTACATTTAGTAATGGCTCGCAACACACCCATGGTGGTACACCCAAAACTGATCTGCCCGCCTTGAAACCCAGGTGCCCACAATTGAACCGTCTCACAATAGGGTAAAAAGTCCAGCAAGGCAAGATTAGTAGTACAACTGGAACTAAACTACCGGGCCCAGGTGGAACCCTCTAATTGCCAGCAAAAGGCAATAAAAATGACCTCCCCCGCAGCATTCATGCTACCAAAACAGATAGCAATGGGAGAAACCCATTGCACCAGTGAATGGTAGATCTAAAAAAATTGACCTATAGATAAACCAACATATCAATTACAAAATGTATTAAGGTATCTGGGTGCACTCTAAGGAGTATGTCATGAAAAACTTGATAAGGAAGAAAGTACCAAAAGATGCACACCATGGTTTAGTATGTGTAGCACCCTACAATAGGTCAGTTTTTTAATCCATTGTGAGCCCAAAAATAAAGTATTATAAAACCTAACTCACTATGAGGCAATAAAATCACTAAAGCAAAAGGTGGGGCGACATATAAAGTAACACAGGCAGTGCGTATCAGGAGATAAGTAAACAGTGACACATACATATGCCTCTCATGTAAAGTTTGGTCACTCCTTGTGAGTGTTAGTCATTTGAAAGCAACTCATATATCTATAATATAAATGTCTAGTGGCGTGTGTTAGTCTGTCTGTGTGTGGAAAAAATAAAACCAAGCTGCAGCGCCACCTGCTGGGCGGAGTTATACACTGACCTACTAAATTCTTAGTGTGTGTGGGGGAAAAAATTCAGAAAGGGCTGAAATTTGGTATACTAAGATGTTTTTAATTTGTTAATTCAATTTGTTAATTGTTAAAAGTGTTTATAAAGATTTTAAAAAAATATATATATATTTCTTGAAGGAGAAGTGACAGTTGGGAGTGGTTGGTGGTTGCCGGGGGTGACAGTGGAGAGCGAGAGGTGTGTGATACTCAGGACCGCTGAGAGAGATCCCTGTGTCTGGATAGACATCTGGATAGATGTGGCGATGAAGATGAAGGATGAGGTGATGGAGAAGAATGATGAGGTGGTGACATGTGGACAAAACCACGTTAAAAAAGGGCGCTTACGCCGGGAAGCTTGATTTGACTAGAATGCATGAGTATCATGCACGGGTTAACTTGTATATTATATATTGCTATGTCACAAGTGTATACACTGGGTACTATTAGCAAAAAAGCTCAGTCATGCAATCCTGCTTACACCTTCTGAATTAAAGAGAGGTGTATAACAAAGATCAATTAATAGTATCCCCAAAATAACTGTTATAACCTCTGAGCCACTAGCTATGGTGGTTATTACAGATCCATACTGGCCCAGAAATTTAATTATTTAGTACTTTATCAAGCCACCTGTATCCCCAAAGTAACAAGTTGCCATAAACATCCCAAATACCAGGAAAGTATGTATACTTTTTTATTTAATTTTTGAAAATAAAACTATGTCCTTGGCCTGAGAAATATGTACATGTCATGGATCCTACATATATATATATATATATATATATATATGTACTCGCTGCCATTTCCCGTGAGGCCCTGTTTTGATAAAACCACAGAATGAATACGCTGTTCAGCCAGTCATGACCGGCCTGGTATCTGGACCTAATACTCCAAGCCCATCAAGTAAAGGCGAACAAGCCCACGTAACAACCACTGTAGAGCTGCCCACTCACAACATACACACCATGCTAGAATTTGAAGCCAAAATTTTGCTGCCTTGCGTCCGAGCCATCTGTAGCAGAAAAATGCTAGCACTGATTCTCAACTAGCTAACTGAGGCATGATAGAACCATGACAAGCATAAAAGAAGGCCAAACTGCACGGACAGAAAATACACCATTCTCACCCAACTAGATGGAACCATCTTTAGGGCCGGAACAGATGGCCAGATCATGAGCCGCAGAGATGTATTTGCCAGCATACCTCAATGTTGTCGCCTTGCTGCAAGAAGTGGGGTCTGAGCAAGACAAAACAAGGTGTACACAGTGCTGAAAGTATTGAAGCTAATGTAAGTTCTAAGAGGCAATATTTGGAATCAAATCCAAAGAAGAAATAAGCCAGCGCTTGGTGGGTCCTCTAGTATACATGGAACCAGCTGGCTGTCAAATATAAATGCCTGCTATGCATCTCAAACAAAAAGATAGTTATTGTCTGTGCCTATCCTGAAACACTGCATATCTACGCACACTCAGCAAAATGAAACGGGAGGCATTGGCTCATACCTAAAAATAAAAATGTAAGCCCGCATCCAGGCGTCAAAGACGCCTGGATTACTGTCAATGGGCGATCACAATTTTATGCGATAATCGCTGTGACTCCGTCAAATTAAAATACCTATTGATAAGTTATAACATTCCGTCTCGGGGGTACTGGAGCACCAAAGCATCAATGACTCTGAGCCAGATTATTGTGTTATGGCCACTCCAGTAATCATGAAGGTGCAGATTTACATGCTACCCCAGCCAGTATGCATGTCTTCTTCAACAAGATATTCTGTTGTAGACCCATTGGTTCTCTTAGTTTAAAAATATAAAAGATGCTGCTATTGCTAACCCTTGTACAGTTCTTTGGGATATATTTACTAAATTGCGGCTTTGAAAAAGTGGAGATGTTGCCTATAGCAACCAATCAGATTCTAGCTGTCATTTTGTAGAATGTACTAAATAAATGATAGTTAGAATCTGATTGGTTGTTATAGTAAATATACCCCTATGGCAGTTTAGTAAATATACTCCTTTGTCTGTTTACTTCACACACATGCACACAAGAATATTAAATTTATGTGTAAAAAGCAAGAGGTGATTGGAATTTTATATTAATAATGGAAAATGCCGGAGATTATCTTCCCAAGCAAGAATTAGTCCAAGTAGTGAGTTCCACAAAGTTGAGCAACTTGTTATGCAATCAATATTAGCATAGCTGTTAGTATTTCAGTGGATATATACTCATCTCCTCCGTTGGAGTAGTCAACTCAATTGCTGAAATTTATATATGTAGGTAAAAGGTTGCTTCCAAGCATAGAGCACTGTTTTTCAACTCCGTTCCTGTCTTCTTCAACAATAGATTCTGCTGCCGATCTGTGAAGAGGCACCTGAAGAACCAAGTGAATTACTTGCTCAGTGACGATAGACAGGTAAGCTTTTGGCAGCAATGACTCCTGGCCCTGGATCAAGTGAATCCGAAAAGATTTGCTATGGTCCAATCAGAGGAATTTTGAACTGGCGCTTCTCAACAAGCTAATCCAGGCTCGCTGCTTCATTGCCTCGTCCCCTTGGAGCAGCCATACTTTTTGCCATCACAAATGGAGCAGGCAGTCAAACTGTACAGAGAGACCTGTGAGGAGCTCCAAAGACAAAGCCACGGAACTTACAGGGACGGTTTGGATTCTTTGCAATCTGCTTGGTTTGACTCCACCCACCATGGAGAAGCGGAGTCTAATGAGATGAAGGTTTTCTCAGGGACCTCCGCAAGGAGATTTGGGCTTTGCCCCGTTGCTCGCGATCCTCTAGATGGTAGCAGGTGAGACTGACAGGAGAAGATGTTATAACCAACAAAAAATAACCAGAATAGAAACTGTTTATCCTGGTAAACTACTATTCAGTATGTGAGAGGCAAACAGCACAGAATTGCAGGATCTGCCAAGTAGGAATGGAAACTTGATACCAGGATTAGCTGAGAACAAAGTACTGCTGGATACCAGGATCAGTAGAATAGGAACAAATTTATGAATAGGCATTAAAACAGGATACCAGGATTTGCTGAGAAGTATTTGACGCTGGATAACAGGAACTGATGAATAGACACGGATGCAAGATACCAATAGACACGGATACAGGATACCAGCATTCAGAGGAGCCACATATTGCAGTAGTTTAGCAGACTACAGGAGTAGAAGATCTGGCACCATATTACCAGAACAGTCTGTAGGATAAGGGGGCGTGCAAAACAACCAGACTTGAATCCAAAACGGTGGAAGCAGTTTACACAGTAGTCAAAATTAGGTGAAATAATAGTAAAGTTTATTAATATTTCAGCACAAGATAACAGTTTATCAGAGCCCTTAGGCTGGAGAGTAACAAACCATAGTGCACAGGTAGTAGCACCAGTTATGGAATAAAAATAATAACAGCCACAATAACATAAAAGTCACTGAAGTGCAGGTAAACTCAACTTGAAATCATAATATGGATTTGCAAGCTTACAGAGTAAAAAACTGGAAGGTGACAGGCAAATGACAGGCAGCAGACATCAGGAATCTAAAGAGATGCAGGAAAACAGCAACAAAAGGCTAGATCTAGCTGGAGACTAGAACAACTATCTGTACATAGGCAGAAGCAGACAATGTCCAATGAATCCAAGATAGCAACCAGCATTAGAAGAATGGCAGAGGCTTCGGTACCTGGTGAAGGGCGGCTTTTCGCATCGGACCCCAGTATGTAAGTCAGGGGTTTCAGGTGCGTGACAATAACCCCCCCCCTTTAAAGGTGGGCATTGAACAGCTTACACTGGGTTGGTTGGGAAATTTAAGATGAAATTTCTCAGAAGCGTAGGGAGGAGTCAACCCAAGATTGTTCTTCAGGACCAAAATCCTTCCAATCCACCAGGTACTGAATCTTCCCTCAGGAACGTCTTGAATCTAAGATCTATTTGACTTCAAATCCATCCCCTTGCTGAGTGATGATTACAGATGGAGGATATGACGAAGAAGAATAACAACAATGAGTAGTTTCAATAAAGAGATGTGTAAGGTATGCAAAGTGAAGGTAGTAATTTCAACTTGTATGTCAGAAGTAAGTACATGGAGTGGGGTAACTGCACCCTACTCTGGCCTAGCATGTGTATTATTTGTGTACTGATGTCTGAAAGTCTTACCTGATTCAACCACTGTCGACACCAGCAGAGGGAACCGTGATTAAAAGCTCTTAGCCATCACCAAGCTATCTTTTGGGCCTCTGCACTAGCAGCTGATGTCTTCTTGATTTACTCGATGTCTTCTCTGTTGAGCTCGATGTCTTCTTACTTGACTATGTATTTCGCTGTTTCCCTGTTAGGACTGTTTCCTGAACATGTGTGTCTGTTCCATCAGAGAGGCTGCTGTTCTGGACTTTGTGTACCTATCCTGTGTGAATATTTTACCTGTGAGGGGTTAATCTTTTCGTTCACCTGATTACCTGCATCTGCCTCCATGCTTTATTTTCCTGTCCCTTGCTCTGCTCATGGCTGGTCATTGTTTGCTTGTGCATATGTACAGCTTGGACATTGCAACTAGGTATTTCTTTAAACTACCTTAACTTTGTGGCCTTTTACTCTTAAATCACAATGTTTAACAAACTGCTAATGTTACTCTCCTATCATGGCATTATCCTTAGGACTGTATCATTCTTCATCCTTCCTGTAACACAAACATTTGTCTACATTGCCCCTTCATTACTCCATTCACCCGTAGTTAACACTCCTGAACTTTTGTCCTATTTCATTTCTCTAACTGGAACAGCCTCCTCCTCTCACCAAAAAATAAAAAGGCCACACATTTTTTAATTCTCTTACCTATCTTTCTCTCTCTTTGCTTCTATTAGCTGGTGATATATCACCTAATCCAAGTCCCCCACACTCCTCTCATACATATATATCAGAACACTACCAAAATCCAACAAACCCGAAACACATCATATGTGTTCCTTCTCTTCCAAAGTCATTTAAATGTGCCCTTTGGAATGCCTTCTGGGAATAATTGAAACCTGGCTTGCACAATCAGACACTGCCTCACCTGCAGCCTTTTCACATGGTGGCCTCCATTTCATCCACCCCCAGACCTGGAGGCAGGAAAGGAGCTGGGGTTGCATTACTTCTCTATCCACAGTGCACATTCACAGTTCTACCAAATGTCCCATCACTTATATTCACATATTTTGAAGTGCATGCTATTTGGATTTTTAATCTATTCTTTATGCGTATTGCTGTGATCTAACGACCCCTGGTGCACAACAACAATTTCTTGAGGATTTCTTTGCATGGTTCCCTCAATTCTTATCATGTGACACCCCCACCATTATCCGGTGTGATTTCAACATCATCAATGCTAATCCATGTTTCAATGCTGCTTCCAAAATACTCTAACATTCTCCCTCGACATCTCCCAGTGGGTTGAATCCTATACTCATCGGGATGACCATTGCCTTGATCCTGTTTTCTAGGGACTATGCTCAGTTTCTGATTTCCTTAACATGCCTTTCCCCCTCTGTAATTATCACCTTATCAGTTACATGCTCACCCCCACTATTTTAACCTCTCTGCTGTCAAACGCTGCCACACGTCTTCATACCTGCAGAAATCTTAACTATTAATTTTCAATAGTTTTCCACCTCTCTCCAACACCTTCTCTCCCCAATCTACATTCTCCTCCCCTGATATGGCAGTACCTAATTTTCACCATACCCTAGAAACAGCTTTTGATCAAGTGGCTCCTGCAAATATTTATATGTCACATCGACTTCGATATCAGCTGTGGTGCACTAAAGTAACACGAAATCTTCAAAAACGTTCCCGTAAAGCAGAACGTCACTGGCGTAAATCTCGTACCTCTAATGATTTCCTCACATATGCTGCTATCTACCACTCCTATCTAAATGCTCTGGACACTGCAAAACAAACATACTACCAATCTTTCATCTATACTTAGGCTTCTAACCCCATATACACATTTAAATCTCTTCTATACTCTCCCACCCCAAACCTTCAAACTACTATCAATGCCCAGAATCCTGCTTCCTACTTCAAGACAAGATTGATAAGATCAGAAATTAGAAATGGTATAATTTTCCTCAACAAGCAATTGGCTCAATTCCTTCCCAGCACCCCCTCTTCAGTTCATCTCACAAATGAAGATTAAATATCTACCCTCTTCTTATCTATCTCCTTTCCTCTTGATCCTATACCCTCACAAATCAGTAGATCCCTGTCTCCTGCGCTCATTAAACCTCTAACTAAAATTTGTAATCTCTGTCTCTCTCTCTACGGGTATCTTCCCATCATTATACAAGCATGCAGCGATTACTCCTATTCTGAAAGAAACAAAATTCTGACACAAACTCTCTCAATTTACCATCCCATCTCTCGGGTCCAATGCCCCTCCAAGCCTACACTCGCCTCACATTCTTCTTTTCTGCAAATAACGTATTGGATCCTTTTCAGTCAGGATTTTGCTCTAAACACTCCACAGAGACTGCGTTGACTAAGGTTGTCAATGACTTGATCACTGCTAAAAGCAAAGGCCATTACTCCCTGCTAATTCTCCTGGATCTCTGCTGCCTGCCACATTTTTGACCACTCGCTTCTCATACAAACACTACAATCCCTAGGTCTTCAAGACACTGTCTTAAAGACCTAGTCTTAGAATTCTAGCGTCTGGAGCGAGAAAGACAAATGCCGTCCCCCTAGCCCTCAATTTTAAACAAATGAACCTAAAATATTCCTAAATTGCGCCCCCCTTCAGCGTTGCGCCCTGGGCGGTCGCCCCTGTCGCACAGCCCTAGTTACGGCCATGACTGTCTTATCCTGGTTCTCATCCTACATTTCTAATGACTCATTGTTAATCTCTCTGGATCCACATCTACTCCTCTTCCCTTATCAGATGTAGTAGCACAAGGCTCGGTCCTAGGTCCTCTGCTGTTCTCTCTCTATACCACTTCTCTTGGAAAATTAATAAGCTCCTTTGGATTTCAGTATCATCTCAATGCGGATGATACCCAAATTTATCTATCCTCTCCTGATTTCACGTCATCTGAGTTGTTCCGCGTTACTGTTTATCTACCATTTCATCTTGGATGTCCTCTCACCAACTCAAACTTAATCTTTCAAATAATATTCCCATCCACCAGCAGAAGTTACCTACCTGACATTTCTATTTCTGTTGACAACACAACCTTAAATTCCACCCTGCAAACTCGCTGCCTTGGTGTGATCTTTGACTTCAAACTATCCTTGGTTCCCCACAACGACTGTAAATCATGTTACATACATCTAAAAAACATTTCCAGAATACACACATATCTTACACAAGACACTGCAAAAATTCTAATCCATGTACTCATTATCTCCCACATTGACTATTGCAATTCCTTCTTTACTGCACTTCCCCTAAACAGACTCTCAACAGACTCTCACACCTGCAATCTATTTTGCACACAGTGGCTAGACTGATTTTCCTTGCAAAACGTACTTCCTTGGCTGAGCCACTCAGTCAGTCTCTACATTGGTTGCTTGTTTTTTTTACCAAATCCAATATAAAATACTTCTACTAAGCTACAAGCCCATCAACAGAACTGCACCTATATACATCTCCTCACTGGTTTCAAAATATCTCCCAGCTCAACATCTTTGTTATGCCAAGATCTGCGTCTCATCTACTCTCATTACATCCTCACATTCCTATTTTCAGGACTTTTTTTGAACTGCACCTGTGAGGGACTTATCTGGATGCGAGGCGTCCAGGGAGTCCCTCTGCTCCCATCAACAGTCCGGCAGTGCCCATGCAAGTGACTGGTATGGGGAACCAATCAGAGTTCCCTGCTCGGTCATCTGAATTTTAATGCCACAGCGTCGCGCAGGAAGATGGCGACGTTATCAGATATCGGCGTGCCCATGCCTATTTAAGGCACCATGGAGATCAGTTGGCGGTGGCGCTAGAAGAGGACGGATGCCGGCAGCTGGGCGGAAGAAGACCAGCGAGAAGAAGCCAGTGGCGAGACAATGGAGGCAGAGAGCCCCTGTTAGGGATAAGACCCGACGGGATCAAGCACTGAAGACCGCGGCAGTACTTTGAGGATGGCGGCAGCTGGGGGATCCCTGGAGAAGACATCTGAAGGTATCAGCGAAAGGTAAGGCCCTCTTTGGACAACCCCTCTCCCAGGCCCGCGCGCCGCACCTCTATACATAGCCCTTTTGATAGTATATTGTGGTATTATTTCTCTCATCAGGCACAAGGCCTGTGGCACAGATAGTGGGCACAAGGGCCCCATAGGTAAATTGAGCAGGGCACATGGCCCTTGCAGCAACTTGTGGACACAAGGTCCTATAGTTAGTGAGTGGGCACAAGGCCCCCATAGGTAGGTTGAGCAGGGCACAAGGCCCTTGCCGTAGCTTGTGGGAACAAGGCCCCATAGTTAGCGAGTAGGGCACAAGGCCCCATATGTAGAGTGAGCAGGGCACAAGGCCCTAGCAGTAGCTTTTAGGTACAAGGCCCCATAGTGAATGTAGCAGGTCAAAAGGACCTTGAGCTGAGGTAGGGCAATAGGCCTGGAAACAGTGCTAACAGGCTCCTGTTATTGGGGGGGGCGCAGTTGGTTTCTTAGGTAGACGTCCCCTGCAACGGCTATTCTTAAGGCAGTGTAGCCAGGGACAGTCAGTATCTAGTAGTATACTGTATAGCATTATGTGTGGCTGTGCTTTGTATATCTTTGCAGGTACAAGACGTCAGGCCCCCATTAAAGGTAGGCTCTTGTTCCCTGTTTCTTCCCACTTTGTGTTGTTCCTCTGGGGGAAGTAGTTAGTTACATCACACATATGGTCATGGGTAGGACACAGCAGTTTCCCTTCTCGTAAGTTCCCGGGATCAAGCAGAGTGGATGAGGCCGTGGTTGAGTTCCCCATTGCCCACGCAGCACGCCCTTGTATTTTCCGACAGGCCCCGCCTTCGGTTCCACTTGGGTGGCTAACGCTGAGGCCCGTCTGACGATTCCAGTTTAGGCAGTGTTACCACAGGGTGGGGCGGGTCCAGTCTGAGTTCCGTCAGCGGCCGCTGACGATTCCATTTGGAAGTGCCTGACCAGGTGGCCCGCGAGTTGGTGGGTTCCACCGCTGTGTCTTGGTACTGTGCATGGTCCACTAGAGAGGAGACCTACTTCTTGGCAAGTTCCCTAGATTTGGGTTTAGCGTAGATCCCTCAAGCAGAGTCCCTTCCTGACCCCTAGTTGGTGCAGGATCAGGTCCCCGGTCCATCCGCTGGTATCAGTGTACGGGTGCTCCACCATAGTCTCCCGATTAGAGTTGGTGGGAGGCTGGGTGTTATCGTTGCAGGTGACGGAAGCACGCACAGAGGCAGAAACTAAGGGTAGGAGATATCTGATGAGTATAACACTAAGTCCCCTTTTTCTAAACGGGCTCCCACCTTTTGGTGGGTGGAGTACTTGGGCGGGCTTGTTCCTGGGCCCTCGTACTTGCTGCACAGAGGTAGCAGCCCAGAGCAAAACGATGTGTCCGGGGTCGAGTGGGTGTCTCTGCCTCGTAGCGATCCCCTTGGACATTGCCCTGCTGTCGAAGGTTAGTGGAGCCTTACGTTTGTTTCCCCTGCAGCTGTCGTACTGGTAGGCATGCAGGAGGACCGTGAGGCGGTGTTCCATAGTGTTCCCTCGGGATCAGGTGAGTAACTGGAGCGTGGGATAAGGGATTGTGCTGCGTGGCTTGCACCCTTTTTAGCACCCCTTACACTTGGCGTAGTCGGCAGGATCCCAACATGAAACTATGGAGGACCAGGGTTAGGATGGCCTCAATGTGGTGGTGAGTGACGGAGGGCTGATGAGTCCCCCAGCTGGTAACGTCCAGGTAAGTTCCGCGGCGGGGATGCATCTGATGGTGGATCCCCCCGTGGGGCCACCCACACACCCAGCGTTTGTCGCAGTGGGAGCCGCTCTCTCCCACGTACCCAGGTTCGATGGAAGGAACTTGATGCTGTCGGACTGGGAAATACGCCTACAAAGGACTGCTCGACTCTATGGCATGTGGGAAGACATGCTGGTAGAATTGGCACTCTACTCGCTGGAAGGGAACGCGCGGCAAACAGTGCTCCTGGACACGCCAGAACAGCGCAGGACGCTCCCAGACATTTTGAGGTTGTTGGGTGACCTGTATGGAGTTCCTTCCTCGGCCATAACACTGCGCCGACGGTTCTTTAAGTGTTTCCAACGAGAGGATGAGACGATTCCCCAGTTCGCTATCGCCCTGCAGGAGGTGCTCGTAGATCTCTGGAAGAAGGATGAAGAAGGCTTGGGGAACCCCGATTGGCTATTAAGGGAGCAATTTGTTACCGGCCTCAAGAACGATTATCTACGGAAAGCAATGCAAGATCAGATTCGGATTATACCAGAGACGTCCTTCCATCGGACACAAGCAGATGCCATGGCCTGGGAGATGGAGGAGCACGGGGGCACTACAGTGGTCAACTCTCAACAGACCCAACTTGCCTCGCAGGCAGCAGCGCAAGCTACACAGCCACTGGAAGGGTGTGTAAAGGAGCTGGCTGAAGTCATACGCCAGATGATGGAGGAGATGGGTCACCTGAAACAGGTGATGGGGGGGAGATGAAGCGGTTCAGTGAAAGAGAGAGACGGGAGCCCTGTAGGGAGGAGACATGCAGTAGGGATCCGGACGGCCCTCGCCGTTACCAATGCAGGCGTGTGGGACACCTGGCCCGGAACTGTCCAGAGACTAGCCCCCGGCCGGCTTTAAACTCGAATCACTAGCGGTAGAGGGACCAACCACAGGGGGTCTTGGCTGAGAGCTGTGTATCATCAATTCGGCTGAATTAGTAGGAGAGTGTCCCATGGTGGTGGCCACAATCAGAGGTGCTTGCTGGATACAGGGTTCTCAAGTCACTACCATGACCGCCGCCTGTTTCCATCGCTATTACCAACACCTACAGTGGTACTCCGCGGGGGAGTGGATCCAGCTCACGGCTGCAAACAACATGCCCATACAGGTGGTTGGAGTGGTCTGAATCGTGGTGGAACTGTATGGGCAGTCCCTAGGTAAGAAGGGTATCGTGGTGGTCGACGGGACGGAATTACGGCATGGACCGGTAATCCTCAGGATGAACGTCCTCTGGGACTGGACCAAGTGTTGAGCCTGGAAAAAGGGCCACCTTATTGGAGAGAAATTTGTGTGGCGCGGCCGATGCAGCAGGCTTTGCAGCGGGTCACCCAACAGTGCGGAAACAGGCCTAAAGCGGACCGCTGAGAGCCCCTGGGCTCCATTCGCACAAATCATTGTCAAGTGCTGGAAATTCCACCCAGCAAGAGATTGTAATCTTGATGGCCATAGGAACCCAGCAGCACCTGGAGGAGCGAGAGGTAGTAATTGAGCCGGTAGGACTTCCGGAGACCGAGGGAGGAGAACGGCTGCCTGCCCTGATAGTATGTGCACTGCTGGCGATACGGAATGGACGGATGCCTCTCTGGGTCTGTAATGTCGGGGCACAACCCCAACGGATCCCGGCTAGCATGCTATTAGCCCTGGTACATGCCCTGGGAGAGGATGAGGTGGAAAGTAGACAGTTGGTGTCGCTGCAGCCAGACCCGGCTTGACCCTGGTCCATATTGGTTTAAGTGGATTCCGAAGAAGTCCCTACGGACACGTGGAATGGGCGCGTTATCAGAGAAAACATGGATGTTGCGAGCGAAACCTTGCCACCAGAAGTGGTGGCAAAGCTGGATGACATTCTGTGGAGGCGAAAACGCATCTTCTACCGCCACGAGGAGGACTTCAGGTTTACGGATTGGATCGAGCATGCGATCCATACGGGTGATGCCATTCCTGGGCGACAGCAATACCGGCAAATGCCCCCCAAATTGTATCAAGAGGTCAATACTATGTTGCGGCAAATGCTCGATACCGGAGTCGTGACTGAGAGCCAAAGACCCTGGGCTGCACTGATTGTGTTATTACGGAAGAAGGACAACACCGTTCGTTTCTGTGTGGACTACTGGCGACTGAACCAGTGTACCGTACGAGATGCTTATCCATTGCCCCGGATCGAAGAATCCTTCACCGCTCTGGGACAGGCCAGATTTTTCTCCACTTTGGATCTGGCCCGTGTCAAAGGCAGATTGCGAAAAGACCGCATTCATTACACTTGTGGGGTTGTTTGAGTTCTGTCAGATGCCGTTCGGGTTGACTAATGCCTCCGCATCCTTCCAGAGGCTCATGGAACTGTGCTTTGGAAAACTGAATTTCGAGGCCCTGTTGATTTACCTTGATGACATCACTGTGTTCGCCCCAACGATAGAAGCACATCTGGAGCGACTGGAGTTGGTGTTTCAGAGGTTGGAGAAGTTTGGGTTGAAGACAGCCTGGAGTATCTGGGGCATGTAGTGTCTCAGGATGGAGTACAGCCCACCAACAAGAAAGTGTCGACCGTGACGAGTTGGCCCACTCCGAGCACAGTGACGGAACTATGCGCTTTTCTAGGTCTGGTAGGCTATTATCAGAGATTCATCAAAGGGTTCTCTAAGATAGCGGGTCCGCTGCTTGACCTGTTTAAGGGAATCACCACCGGAACCAAGTTGCGCATTGAGGCGTGGGGTGCACCTCAGGAAGCCCCCTTTGCTCAGTTGAAAGAGGAGTTGACCCGGATCCCGATCTTGGCCTATGCGGATTTCAGTAAGCCTTTTATTCTATACACGGATGGAAGTCATCAAGGCCTTGGCGCGGTTTGGCCCAGGTACAGGGTGGCAAAGAGTGGGTCATCGCTTACACCAGCTGCACTCTCCATGAGTCCGAAAGGAACCTGGCCATCTATAGTTCCTTCAAATTGTAGTTTGGCGGTGATGTGGGTCGATGACTGACAAGTTTGCGGAATACCTTACGGCCGCAGAGGTCGAGGTGGTAACGGATAACAGCGCCTAATCCATCTCGAATTACTAAATTAGGGGCCCCGGTACAGCGGTGGCACGCTCGTCTGGCAAAGTTCTATCAGTTTAGTTATTGACCAGGACAGAGTAATGGAAACGCCAACACCCTTTCCCGATTCCCAATCGGCGAGGCCGTCCGACGATGAGGAAAAGAGGAAGTGGAAATTCCGGATCTCGCTGGCTTCAGAAGGGCAGTGGACGTGACCCTGCGCTCGTCGACAGTCTGTGCCATCGTTTTACAGAAACGGATGATCGATTGGGCGGAAGCCCAAGGAGAAGAAACTGGCTTACAATTGGTCCGGCACTGGTGACAGCAAGGACATTGTCCGTCCTGGTGGGAGCGGAACCGGTTGCCCTGATCTGCCCAGCAACTGATGCGATGTTGGAATTAGTTGGCGGTCCATTAGGGGGTTCTGAGGCGGCGAGCCTACCTGGAACATGAGTTGAGGCTTGTGTGGCAGATAATGGTGCCAAATAGCCGCACGGAACAACTTGTAGGAGAAGCCCATGTTCAAGGGGCTCATCTGGGTGCCTGAAGACCGCTCAGTGGATCCGGCAGCAGTTCTTCTCACCAGGGTTGCAGGAGCGGGTGGGCCAGGTCTGTCGGTCCTGTCAGTGGTGTGGCGTCACCAAGCCTACCCAGCAACATCCTCTGGTACAAACCATCCAGACTGGATGGTCCTTGGAGATACTGATGGTGGATTTGGTGCTGATTGGAGAATCAGTTAGTGGACATCAGTATGCGCTAATCATGACCAACCATTTTACGAAAGTTCACCATCGTGGTCCCTACCAGAGATCAGACTGCTGAGTCCAGAATTCAAGCCATTGCGGATGGGTTCATTAGGAAGTATGGGTGTTTGGACCGGATCCATTCCAACCAGGGAGCGCGTTTCCAAGGGTAGCTGATGGACGGACTGTGTCAGCTGTACGGCATTCGGAAGTCTTGCACCACTCTGTATCATCGCCAGGGGAATGGGGCTTGTGAGCGGTTCCACAGGACTTTGTTACAAATGCTGAGGGTGCTGAAAAAAGAACAACAGAAACACTGGCCAGAAGTGTTGTTGAATCTAGTGTGGGTTTACAATAACCGAGTGCATCATACAATCGGGTATGCGCCTTACTTCCTAATGTTTGGACGAGTGGGACGGAGCATGGAGGAGTTGATGTCGATGCCATCCTACACCTCCACTCTATGGAATTCCCTCCCTCGCACAATATAACTTTCCTCTGGTCTACAAACCTTGAAGTTTTCTCTGACAACCCACCTCTTCAGGCAAGCTTATAATTTTCCTCAACCACCCTCTTAGCCTCACTAGGTTACCCTTTACTCTCACCTCTTTGTCTGTTTTACCCAGTATTGTTTATTACTGTGTTTGTACCCAATTTTAAAGTGCTACATAAATAAATGTTGATGATGATTGTTCTGGTCTCCAGCTAGATCCAGCCTTTTGTTCCAGTGTCCCACCAGTTTGTTCCTGTTTTCCTGCATCTCCTCAGATTCCTGATCCTGACTTCCTGCCATTTGACTAGATTTCACCATTGCACCTTCTAGCTTTTTACCCTGAAGGCCTGCAAATCCATATTTCAAGTTGAGTTTTACTGACTCCTATGTTATTGTTGCTGTTATTATTTTCATTCCATAACTGGGACTATTTGATGTGCACTATGGTTTGTTACTCTCCAACCTAAGGGTTCTGGTAAACTGCCATCATGTGTTTAAATCTTAATAAACTTTACTATTATTTCACCTAATTTGACTCCTGCTTCAGTAAAAACACACTGCAAATCATAATGGTCTCATTGCTCCCTGCAGTGTTCTTGATACATACTAGACAGACCGGCTCATTTACCAGGGTCCAATGAGCAAAACGGGTCTCCTCCAGGCACTGATTCCCCAGCTGCTCTTTCAATGGTGGCTGCTTTCTTGGATTCGAGTCTGCACATGAGCAAACCCATCTTTTATGCTTTTCCCTATTCAGCTTTGGCTGATTGTTTTGCACACCCCCCTCATCCTCCAGACTATATAAACTTCCTGTTCTGGTAATATGTAACTTGTTAAGCTGCTGAACTATTTGACTCCTTTGAGAAATCTGAATTTCTTTAGATTAAAGTGTGTAGTTGCAGGGTGCTGACATTGGCTCTTTAAATTCAGATTTCTGTATGTCGCTGTTAAGTGACATGAAACTAAAATGCCGGCAAGCAGCGTGTTTTGAATTAGTAGCGGTCAGCATGGCGCTGTCTTCGGAAATGTGATGTGTCTCTTCTTAGGTAAGTCTGTATTATATTCATGTCGGTGTGATAGAGATCCGTTTTTTTTTTTTGGAGGTATCCTCTGTTGGTCATTTCACAGTCAGAAAAACAAGTACCACCGCTGTGTGGTTGTCTTTCTGGATGACTGTAAAGCAACGGGCACAGCGTATAGTGTTACAACCCCTTAATCTAATCCATACCTGAACTGCACTTTTTAGCCATGTTGTTACCAGGAAGTATCAGCAATATAATTATAACATCTCCTTGGAAAAGTACTTTAGGGGTTAAATTCCACCTCCACAGGGAACACTCAGGAGTTAAGTGAATTAAGCTATCATTGTTATTTCTGTTTGCTCCCTATTGTCCACTAGTGAGCTCTACAGCCAGCCAAGAGCCTGACCAAGCAGATGTCACCTGAGGGAAGACAGCTGGGGAGGTACGGGAGGGGGCTGGATAGTATAAGCAGCCCACCAATCGAGACCTTTTGCAACTCCCCTGGACAGGCAGATCCCAAGGTGGGATTAGGAAGTGATAAAAGAAGCTACCCTGGGAGCTGGACGTGTGTGACTTTTGGCCAAGAGGTGATGCTCTGCCAGAGATTCGCTATAGAACATATCTCACTGGATTTATTTGAACTGAGTTCCTCATTTGTTGGACCTACTATCATTACGGGGCCATGCTGTATTTATTTCTGTTCTGCAGAATAAATCACCCTTCTATTTTCCCCCTAATACCGTGTCCAAATGATTTGGGAACCACATATCTTCTCATTTATCTTATTTTTTTTCTAAAGATCTTATCATCATCATCATCATCATCATCATTTAGCGCCAACATATTCCGTAGTGCTTTACAATTGGGGACAAACATAATAAACTAATAAACAAACTGGGTAAAACATACAAAGAGGTGAGAAGGCCCTGCTCGCAAGCTTACAATCTATGGGACAATGGGACATTGACACATGAGGTTAAATATACATTTTGCATCTTGGCTCAGCCAGACTGCAAAGGTAAGGTGACTCATAAGCTAAATGATCCTGTCACACAACAATGTTGGTCAGGGGGTAGTTGTCTTGTGTGAAATTGTGTAACAGGCTAAAGGTAGTGAGGTTAAGAGGGTGGTTGAGGAATATTATAAGCTTGTCTGAATAGGTAGGTTTTCAGAGAACGCTTGAAATTTGGTAGACCAGAGGAGAGTCTTATTGTGCGTGGGAGAGAGTTCCATAGAGTGGGTGCAGCCCGAAAAAAGTCCTGCAACCGGGAATGGGAGGATGTAATCAGTGTGGATGAGAGACGCAGATCTTTTGCAGAACGGAGTTGCCGAGTTGGGAGATATTTTGAGACAAGAGAGGAGATGTATGTTGGTGCAGCTTTGTTGATGGCCTTGTAGGTTAGTAAAAGTATTTTATATTGGATTCGGTAGAAGACAGGCAGCCAGTGTAGAGACATACAGAGTGATTCAACAGAGGAATAGCTATTTGCAAGGAAAATCAGTCTTGCCGCAGCATGCAAAATAGATTTTAGGGGTTTGAGTCTGTTTTTGGGAAGACCAGTAAGGAGGGAATTGCAATAGTCAATGCGGGAGATGATTAGTGCATGAATTAAGGTTTTAGCAGTGTCTTGTGTGAGATATGTGCGGATTCTGGAAATGTTCTTTAGATGTATGTTACATGATTTAGATATAGAGTCAATGTGGGGAACAAAGGAAAGGCGTGAATCAAGGATTACACCTAGGCAGCGAGCTTGTGGGGTGGGATTTATGGTCATGTTATCAACAGAGATAGAAATGTCAGGTATGCTCTTGTTGGCGGGTGGGAATATTATTAACTCTGTTTTAGAAAGATTAAGTTTGAGTTGACGAGAGGACATCCAAGATGATATGGCAGAAAGACAGTCAGTTACACGGGACAACACAGATGTCGAGAGATCAGGAGAGGCTAGATAGATTTGGGTATCATCCGCATAGAGATGATACTGAAAGCCAAAGGAACTTATTAGATTTCCAAGAGAGGCGGTATAGATAGAGAACAGCAGAGGACCTAGCACCGAGCCTTGTGGTACTCCAACTGATAGGGGAAGCGGAGCAGAGGTGGCTCCAGAGAAATTAACAGTGAAAGAGCGATTAGAGAGGTAGGATGAGAACCAGGATAGAACAGTGTCTTGAAGACCTAGGGATTGCAGCGTTTGTATGAGAAGAGAGTGGTCAACGGTGTCAAATGCAGCCGAGAGATCCAGGAGAATTAGGAGAGAGTAATGGCGTTCAGTCTTAGCAGTGATCAGATCATTAACAACCTTGGTCAGCGCAGTCTCTGTGGAGTGTTGAGAACGAAAGCCAGACTGAAGAGGATCCAACAGGTTGTTTGCAGAAAGAAAGCGTGTGAGGCGAGTATAGGCAAGCCTCTCTAGAAGCTTGGAGGGGCAAGGGAGCTGAGAGATGGGACGGTAATTTGAGAGAGAGTTTGGGTCGGAGTTTTGTTTTTTTAGAATAGGAGTAATCACTGCATGCTTGTATAGTGATGGAAAGATGCCAGTAGAGAGCGAGAGATTACAGATTTGAGTTAGAGGTGAAATGAGCACAGAAGACAGGGATCTACCAATTTGCGAGGGAATAGGATCAAGAGGACAAGGGGTAGAGTAGGAAGATAAGAAGAGCGTAGAAATTTCCTCTTCATTTGTGGGATCAAATGAAGAGAGGGTGTCAGAGGGTAGTGGGAAGGAATTGAGCTGATGGCTTGTTGAGGAAGAGGATACCATTTCTAGTCTGATCTTGTCAATCTTGTCCTTGAAGTAGGAAGCAAGATTCTGAGCACTGATAGTAGATGGAGGGTTCGGGGTGGGAGGATTGAGAAGATGATTAAATGTATTGAAAAGGCGTTTGGGGTTAGAAGCCTGAGCATAGATAAGAGATTGAAAGTATGTTTGTTTTGCAGTGTCCATAGCATTTCGATAGGAGTGGTAGACAGAAGTATATGTGAAGAAGTCATTAGAGGTTCGAGATTTACGCCAGTGACGTTCTGCTTTACGGGAAAGTTTTTGAAGATTTCGTGTTGCTTTGGTGTGCCACGGTTGACATTGAAGTCGACGTGTATTATGTAGTGTCGCTGGAGCCACTTGATCAAGGGCCGTTGCTAAGGTTAGGTGAAAATGAGGTACTGCCATCTCAGGGGATGAGAATGTAGAGATAGGGGAGAGAAGGTGTTGGAGAGAGGTGGAAAATTGTTGAAGATTAATAGAATTAAGATTTCTGCAAGTATGAGGAGGCTTGGTTGAGTTAGACAGTAGAGAGGTTAGAGCAGTGGGGGTGAGAGTGTAGCTGATAAGGTGATGATCCGAGAGGGGGAAGGGTGTATTCATAAAATTAGAAACTGAGCATAGTCTAGAGAAAACAAGATCAAGGCACCATTATCCCTCACCACCTTCTAGTTTCTGAAGTCCTATCGCTTCTACGCAAACTTCGACTTTTCTATACATTAGAAGTGTTCCTTCAAGCTAACTTAATTGCCCTTTCTCCGATATATTGTGTCAGACTCTGGTCTACAAATATACCCAGAGGAAGTCTGTGCTGTTCTGGAATATTTACAACCTGTTGGCCTTAAGAATATCCAACAATTTCTCGACTTTGCCAATTACTACAGACAATTTATTCAGGGATACAACACTCTATCCGCTCCCATCATTTCTGTCACTTGTAAACGGACGGATGTTAAGAATGTAACTTCAGCTGTGTCTGAAGCCTTAATTTCCCTCAAAGTGACATTCTCTTCAGCTCCTGTCCTCAAACAACCTGACACTACCATGCCCTCTTTTTTGAAAGACAATGCCTATTCTGTTGGAGTAGAAGCTGTACTTTTTCGGAGCTCTTCCTCTGGTAATTTACAACGGAGTAGGGTTTCTTCTCGTAAATGTCTTTCTCCTGAAAGACATTATACCATTGGCATAAGGAACTTCTAGTTATTAAGCTCGCCCTTACTGAATGGAGATACCTCTATGAAGGTTCCCGCATTCCTTTAACCATCTTTACTGATCATAAAAATCTGCTGTATCTTCATTTTCTTCAATGTTTAAATCCTAGCAAAGCCCGCTGATCAGTTTTTCTCTCAATTTGACCTTCTCATTATCTTGAAATCGGGGGACAAAAATAAAAAAACTGACGCTCTCTATCTTTCTCAAGCTTTTGAAGATGGACAATCAACCTATACTGGATCCCAAATTTCTCCTCTATACCTCTGTGAATCTTCCAGTGACTCCACCCCGCAAGACCTGCTTTCCGCCCAATTTTTGGAAGAAACTTCTAGAAATAGGCGCATTTATCTCACTTTCTGAGCTTGCTGGTACTCGAAAAACTCACTTCCACATCCCGGCCATCCCCAGGGCAACAGCCGGGATGCAGTGTTTTTCAGCACCGTATCACAGCAAAAGATCCGACAGCCAGGGCACACGCTCAGAACTGCTTGTTTAATCATGCAGCCTACTGTGGCTGATTCGGAGGGCTGTTGCCCTGTGCTGATAGGCTGCTATTACTATTTAAGTCAGGGAGGTCTTAGCCTCCCTGCTGATTATAGCATTGTGCATCATATTTACTGACCAGCTTCCGTTCCTGTGGATACTTTGCCCGATTACTGTCAAGATTCCTGTTGTGATCCCTGGCTTGTTTCTGAACACTGCTTGAACACTTATTGCCCCTGACCTTTGGCTGTTATTCGATTTCTCCTTGCTTGCTACCAGCCCTGACCTCTGGCCTGTACCTGTTTAACCTGCTTGCTACGGACCCCTGACCTTTGGACTGTTTCAGCCTCCGTTTTCGGTTTCCAGGTACTGTCTCCTATCTCTGTGCTTCAGTATTACATATAAAATTCTACTACGCTAGAGTTAAGACCTGGGGGTATCCAAGTTCCTGTGAGCGTAACTAGCTCTAGGGGAAAAGCGCTTGCTATAGCCGAAGACCTCTTTCCATCTGTTCTAGAAGTTTATGTCAGTAATCGTTAGCCATAACACCAAGCAAAAAGTGTAATACAATCTGGGTAGTTGTGGGTCATTTCTCCAAGATGGCCCACTTCATCCCACTAACCAATTTACCTTTGACCTCAACTCTTGCTAAAACCTATATCAAAGAAATTTTCTGTCTTCATGGATGACCTAAAGAGATAATTTCGGACAGTAGAGTTCAGTTTCTTTCTAAATTTTGGAGATGTCTTTGTGAATCTCTTTATATCCATCTCAACTTTTCCTCTGTCTACCATCCCCAATGAATGATCAAACTCAGAGACTAAATCAAGATCTGGGGATAACTAGAACTACAAGCACCTGCATACCCATGGCAGCCAGGGCATACTGACACTTGAAAGAACCACAAGTACCAGCATGGCCTGACACCCAGGGTTGCTGCGCCACAAACTAATTTTTTTTAAAAAACACTTCTCTTTAATAACACATCATGTTAATAAAAAACGAACAAAAAAATAAATTAAATGTAAATAAATCACACTTCTCTTTTAAACCACATAATTTTATTAAAAATAATAAAATTCCAGATATACTTACCATCTGTTATGGATTAAGTATTGTAAGCTTTTAATCCTTAAGGCTTGAGTCTATAATAAAAGACATAATATTCCAAGGTCCTGTAGGTGTCCATTAAAAAAAAAATTATATATATTCCACAGGTAGTTGTGAAAAAAAAATCTTCTTTCTTGAAGAATCTCAAATAATCCTCTGGTTGCTTGGCAAAATAACAAGCCAGAAACAACACAATGTGAACTTAGTTCCTCTATAGAGGGACACGTGCGGGAGAATGAAATATTGAAAGATGCAAGGTCTATTTATAAGCTAGGGGGTTTCCCAAGGTTCTTAGAGTGTGAGAAACCCCTCTAGCTTATAAATAGCCCTCCCGACTTTCAATATTTCCTTGTTAATTCTTTGAATAGCTCTATTGGTTTTAAAGAAGAGAAAACAACAATATGGACATTGAACATATAAACGAATCCATAAACTAAGGCATCACAGTACAAATGAGAACATTAATAATTAAAAACTGCAGTGAAACTACATAGGGTACTCATATTAGTGTAACATTTTCCAAAGTCAAATGTATTTTGGTGCCTTATTAATCTACTTAATTGTGAACTGCTATAAAATGATGTAGCTTAAGTAGATTAGTGTAATGTTCTCCTAAGTAATAACTTTCGGTTTTCCCTAGTAGTGACTATCTGGTATTATAGACATAAAAAAATAGGATTTTTGGATATATTAATATATAGTGAACTGCAACTGTGACAAACCACACTAATACTATAAAAGGCATTAAAGATATGTATTAATAAAGACATGGGAGATTGTCTGGGTATGTGATTATTATTATTTTATTTATTATTAATATTTATTTATAAGGCGCTACAAGGCATCCGCAGCGCCGTACAGAGACAAACAAAATCACAATACAATGGGAGACAGCACAGTACAGTAAACACAGCAACTCAGTACGCTCAATGCACAGCTAGAGAGGGCAGGGAAAGGGGAGGGAGGATCCGAAAACGACGGGGCCCAAGAAGGGGGGCGCGGAAGACAGGGAGACCCCCAGGGGGGAGGAGGGAGCGAAAGTGGACGTGGGGTGGAGGACCTTTGAGGAGGAGGGCTAAGTAGCTGGAGAGAAGAGTTAGAAGTGGTGGAAACAGGAGGAGAGATGGCCCTGCTCAGAGGAGCGTACAATCTAAGGGGAGGGGTGGACAGACAGAGAGACGGAGGGGAGAGAGGGAGAGTAGGGGGACAGAGGCAGAAGATAAGGTAGGAAATTAAGTGGGAGACAGAAAGGCTTTAAGAAAAAGGTGGGTTTTTAGGGCCCGTTTGAAGCTGGACAGATTAGGGGAAGTTCTGATGGAGGGAGGGAGCTTGTTCCAGTGGAGGGGGGCAGCGCGGGCGAAGTCTTGGATACGCGCGTGGGAGGAGGTTATAAGGGGGGAAGAGAGGCGACGGTCAGAGGCAGAACGGAGAGGGCGGGATGGAGCATGAATAGAGAGGAGGGTGGAGATGTAGGGCGCAGTGGAGTTGGCGAGGGCCTTGTAGGTGAGTGTGAGGAGCTTAAAGAGGATTCTGAAGGGGAATGGGAGCCAGTGAAGGGCTAGGTAGAGGGGGGAGACAAAAGAGGAGCGGCGAGAGAGGAAAATAAGCCTAGCTGCAGCGTTAAGGACGGATCGAAGGGGATCGAGATGAGAGTGGGGGAGGCCAGTGAGGAGGAGGTTGCAGTAGTCCAGGCGGGAGATGATCAGAGAGTGGATAAGGCATTTGGTGGCATCTTGGGAGAGGAAGGGCCGGATGCGAGCGATGTTGCGCAGCTGGAAGCGGCAGGATTTAGCAAGAGAGAGGATGTGGGGGCCAAAGGAGAGAGAGGAGTCGAGGATGACACCAAGGCAGCGAAGTTGGGGGACAGGTGAGATAGAGGTGTTGTCGACAGTGATGGAGAGGTCAGAAGGGGATGGGGTATGAGAGGGAGGAAAAACTATGAGCTCAGTTTTGGCAAGGTTAAGTTTGAGGAATCGAGAGGACATCCAGGAGGAGATGGCAGAGAGGCAGGCGGACACCCTAGAGAGGAGGGAGGGAGAGAGATCAGGAGAGGAGAGGTATAGTTGAGTGTCGTCAGCGTAAAGGTGGTAGCTGAAGCCGAAGGAGCTGATGAGTTCACCCAGGGAGGAGGTGTATAGAGAGAAGAGTAAGGGTCCCAGAACAGAGCCCTGAGGGACCCCAACTGGAAGGGTGGATGGGGGGGAGAGAGACCCAGAGGTGGTGACAGAGAAGGAACGGTGAGTAAGGTAAGAGGTGAACCAGGACAGGACTGGGCCGGAGAGGCCGAAAGACTGGAGGGTGTGAAGGAGGAGGGGGTGGTCAACGGTGTCAAAGGCTGCAGAGAGGTCAAGGAGGATGAGAAGGGAGAAGTGGCCCCTGGCTTTTGCAGAGAGGAGGTCATTGGTGACTTTAGCCAGGGCAGTTTCAGTGGAGTGAAGGGGGCGGAAACCAGACTGGAGAGGATCAAGGAGGGAGTATTCAGAAAGGTAGGAGGTGAGACGGCTGCAGACGAGCCTCTCAAGAATTTTGGAGGCAAAAGGGAGAAGAGATATGGGGCGATAGTTCGAGAGAGAAGTGGGGTCGAGATTAGGTTTCTTAAGAATGGGGGATACGAGAGCATGTTTGAAGGAGGAGGGGAAGATGCCAGTGGAGAGGGAGAGATTAAAGAGGTGAGCGAGGTGGGAGCAGGTGGTGGGGGAAAGGGAGCGAAGAAGGTGGGAGGGGATGGGATCCAGGGGGCAGGTAGTGGGGGGGGAGGATAAAATGAGAGAGTGGACTTCCTCGCCGGTGGTGGCACGGAAGGAGTGGAGGGGAAGGTGGTTGGGGGGGGAGGACAGAAGAGTGGGAGGGGTGGAAGAGAGAGTGGAGGAGGAGATTTCAAGTCGGATGGCCTCGATTTTAGAGGAGAAGAAGGAGGCGAAATCAGAGGCAGTCAGGGAGGAGGGGGTGGGGGGGAGGGGAGGGGGCCAGGAGAGTGCTGAAGGTGGCAAAGAGGCGGCGGGGGTTAGAGGACTGGGAAGAGATGAGGGATTTAAAGAAAGATTGTTTAGCGAGTGAGAGGGCAGAGCTGTAGGATGAAAGGATGAATTTAAAGTGGAGGAAGTCAGCCAGGGAGCGGGATTTTCTCCAGTGACGTTCGGCGGAACGGGAGCATTTTTGGAGGAAGCGGGTAAATTTGGAGTGCCAGGGTTGGGGTTTGGAGCAGCGGGGGTGGACGGAGTGGGCAGGGGCGACCGCGTCCAGAGCGGAGGTGAGGGTGTGATTGTAGAGGGAGACCGCCTGGTTGGGGCAGGCCTGGGAGGAAAGGGGAGAAAGGAGGGTATCGAGAGAGGAGGACAGAGAGGCAGGGTCAAGAGCATCGAGGTTGCGTATGGACAGAGTAGGTTTGGGCAGGGGGGGGGGAGCAGGAGAAGAGGAGAGAGAGAAGGAGAGGAGATGGTGGTCGGATAGAGGAAAGGGAGAGATGGAGAAGTCGGAGAGATTACATAGGTAGGAGAAGACAAGATCAAGGGAGTGACCAAGGCAGTGGGTAGAGGAGGAGGTCCATTGGGTGAGACCAAGGGAGGAAGAGAGGGTGAGCAGTTTGCTGGAAGCAGGGTAGGTGGGGTTGTCGATGGGAATATTAAAGTCACCGAGAATGATCGAGGGGAGATCGGAGGAGAGGTAGTGAGGAAGCCAGCTAGCAAAGTTGTCAAGGAAGAGGGAGGTGGGGCCAGGAGGGCGGTAGATGACAGTGACGCGGAGATGGATGGGGTAGAAGAGGCGGATGGAGTGAGCTTCAAAAGAGGAGGAGAGGGAGGGTTCAGGGGAAATGACACGAAAAGTACAGGTGGAGGAGAGGAGGAGGCCAACTCCACCGCCAGGGCGGGCACCAGGCCTGGCGGAGTGGGTGAAGGAGAGGCCACCATAGGAGAGGGCAGCGGGGGAAGTAGTATCAGAATCGGAGAGCCAGGTTTCAGTAACGGCAAGAAGGTTAAAGGAGTTGGATAGAAAGAGGTCGTGGATAGCAGTCAGCTTGTTGCGGACGGATCTGGCATTCCAGAGGGCACAGAAGAAAGGGGGAGAGGAGAGGGGGGAAATGGGGATGAGGTTAGCAAGCTGAGCAGCGCGCGGGGGATGGCGGGGAGGAACGGGAGAGGTAGGGCGGGGGGAGAGTATGGGTATGGAGTGAGAGCGGGGAGGCATAGTAGGGAGAGAGAGTAACAGAACAGTGAGATAGTGGGGACAGTGAAAAACAGGTAAGAACAAAGGCAGGAAGACAATGAAAAGGTGGAAGATAATAACGAATTAGGGCGTGGAGGGCATGGAACAACAGTACAGTGAGATAATAAGGACAATGAAGACAGGTAAGAATGATAGCAGAACAGTAAGATAATAAGGACAGCGGATAACAGGTAAGAATAAGCAGGGAGACAATAGCAAGATGGAGGACAATAACCAATTAGGGCGTGGAAGGCAAAGAATAATAGAAGGAGAGGTAATAAGGACAATGGAAATAGGCAAGAATAATAACAGGTAAAACTAGTTGCTGGTAAATATAAAATCAGGAAAAACAAGATAAAGGCATATAAATAGTAGAATAATAACAGGTAAAAAGTAGAAACTTGTAAATGTACAATCAGGAAAAACAAAATAATGGCATATAAAATAATGTTTTATATGCAGTTGATGCAGTTAAGCCAGGGATTCAGCAGGAGAAGGGTTAACTGACAAGCCGGGTCGGTACACAGTAGATCAGTTGCTGCAGATAAGCCAGGGATTCAGCAGGAGAAGGGTTAATTGACAAGCCGGGTCGGTACACAGCAGATCAGTTGGCGCAGACAAGCCAGGGACTCAGCAGGAGAAGGGCCAACTGACAAGCCGGGTCGGCACACAGCAGACCAGCCGACACAGACAAGCCAGGGACTCAGCAGGAGAAGGGCCAACCGACAAGCCGGGTCGGCACACAGCAGACCAGCCGGTGCAGACAAGCCAGGGAACCAGCAGGAGAAGGGCCAACTGACAAGCCGGGCCGGTACACAGCAGACCAGCCGACACAGACAAGCCAGGGACTCAGCAGGAGAAGGGTTAATTGACAAGCCGGGTCGGTACACAGTAGATCAGTTGATGTAGATAAGCCAGGGATTCAGCAGGAGAAGGGTTAACTGACAAGCCGGGTCGGTACACAATAGATCAGTTGATGCAGATAAGCCAGGGATTCAGCAGGAGAAGGGTTAATTGACAAGCCGGGTCGGTACACAGCAGATCAGTTGATACAGGTAAGCCAGGGACTCAGCAGGAGAAGGGCTAATCGACAAGCCGGGTCGGTACACAGCAGATCAGCTGATGCAGACAAGCCAGGGACCCAGCAGGAGAAGGGTCAACTGAAAAGCCGGGCCGGCACACAGCAGATCAGTTGATGCAGACAAGCCAGGGACTCAGCAGGAGAAGGGCCAACCGTCAAGCCGGGTCGGCACACAGCAGACCAGCCGGCGCAGACAAGCCAGGGACTCAGCAGGAGAAGGGCCAACCGACAAGCCGGGTCGGCACACAGCAGATCAGCCGATACAGACAAGCCAGGGACTCAGCAGGAGAAGGGCCAACCGACAAGCCGGGTCGGTACACAGCAGATCAGCTGATGCAGACAAGCCAGGGACTCAGCAGGAGAAGGGTCAACCGAAAAGCCGGGTCGGTACACAGCAGATCAGCTGATGCAGACAAGCCAGGGACCCAGCAGGAGAAGGGCCAACCGATAAGCCGGGTCGGTACACAGCAGATCAGCCGGTGCAGACAAGCCAGGGACTCAGCAGGAGAAGGGCCAACCGACAAGCCGGGTCGGTACACAGTAGATCAGTTGATACAGACAAGCCAGGGACTCAGCAGGAGAAGGGCCAATTGATAAGCCGGGTCGGTACACAGTAGATCAGTTGATGTAGATAAGCCAGGGATTCAGCAGGAGAAGGGCCAACCGACAAGCCGGGTCGGCACACAATAGACCAGCCGGTGCAGACAAGCCAGGGACTCAGCAGGAGAAGGATCAACCGAAAAGCCGGGTCGGTACACAGTAGATCAGCCGGTGCAGACAAGCCAGGGATCCGGCAGGAGAAGAGTCCACTGACAAGCCGGGTCGGTACACAGCAGATCAGCCGATGCAGACAAACCAGGGACTCAGCAGGAGAAGGGCCAACCGACAAGCCGGGTCGGTACACAGTAGGTCAGTTGATGCAGATAAGCCAGGGATAGATGGCATGGCCCCGTCTCTGGAGCGACGATGACACTCCCCTGTACCCCCACAACAATCTCCCACCGTCTCCGCAAGTTTCCAGATGCTCTACAATTGTGGACAGATAATTGTGTGGGAGGAAAGACACAGAGCTGATCTAACGTGCAGCCTTCTCCAACTGCCGCCCGCATGCAGATAAATTGAATAAGGTATGTACACCTGCAATATAAAAAAAAAACCAAAACTTTTAAGTTGGAGACTATATGGGTATTAAAACATCAAACAAAATTAAAGAACGGATATCCCATATGCTTTATAACTTTCTGAAATGAGGAAGTGAACAAAATGAATAAGACATTTTTTTGATTGTATTGTGTATCCATCGATAAGCAATAAAGGCACAAGATCATGTGAGAAAAAATATCAAGTTTATTAGGATAACATACATCACAATTTTAACATATGGATAAGAGATTGCTGAAAATATAAATTATATATAATTACAGTTAAAGTTATGAGGACTCCCAACTTTCCAGACCTTATAATCTGGCCTTACCTAAGCGTCTAACAAAATAATTTTTTAACAGAGCATCTTATTTCTTTGTTTTCACTCTCTTTTAATATTTCACCACAATGAACCTGGTGAATGTGGAAGTGTGGACAATTTTAAGTTTGATTACAAATAAAAGTGCTTTTAATACTGTAGAACAATATAGGATTTTTTTGGACTGAATTGCCTTTCAAATCTTGTCTTTAAGAAAATATGTTCCTAGTAAGATGGAAGAGAACCCCCTCAGTTTGAATGTGAAATAGCAATGAGCTGCTGTAAACAATATATGAGGTGAGTCATTACCTAGTGTGGACCTATTTCTTTTCTGTTTTATGTTACAGTTACAACATATTTCTTTCCACAATTCATTTTCTTTCACATATACACTACATGGCCAAAAGCATGTGCAGACCTGAACATCATATTATGTGCCTGTTGGGTATTTCATTCCAAAACCATGGGCATTAATATGGAGTTGTGCCTAACTTTGCTGCTATAACAATCTCCACTCTTCTGTTAAGGTTTTCACTAAATTTTGGAAAGTGACTGCAGGAAATCACATCCATTCAACCACAAGAGCATTAGTGAGGACAGGCATTAATGTTAATTGATATGGCCTGGCTCATTGTTCTCGTTCTAATTCATCCCTAAGTGGTTCGATGGGGTTGAGATGAGGAAGTTCTTCCACAACATACTCAGGGAAACCATTTATTTGATGGACCTTACTTTGTCCATGGGGGCATTGTCATGCTAAAACAGGAAAGGGCCTTCTCAAACTGTTGCCAGAGTTGGAAGCACACAATGCTCTAGAACAGGCCTGTCCAACCTGCAGCCCTCCAGATGTTTGTGAAACTACAAGCCCCAGCATGCTTTGCCAGTAGACAACCTGTTGATAGCTAGAAGGGCATGCTGGGACTTGTAGTTTTACAACATCTGGAGGGCCGCAGGTTGAACTGGCCTGCTCTAGAACATCATTGTATCCTGTTGCTTTAAGATTTTCCTTCACTGGAACTTTATCCTTCGTTCAAACATTACAGTTGGCAGTACATATGCAGGTAGGAAGTGTTAACATGGCATTACCCAAACCCAGATGTCTTTCAGACTGCTAGATGGTGAAGGGCGATTCATCAATCCAGAGAAACCCAATCCATGAAGCTTCCACTGAACAATTCTTGTGCAGACATCGCTTCCAGAGGCAATTTGGTTCTTGGTAGGGACTGATGAACTCCAGGACAGATGATTTTTATTCACTTCAGCACTTTGCAGTCCTATTCTGTGAGCATTTTGATTACCACTTTGCGGCTGAGCTGCCTTTGCTCCTAGAATTTAACACTTCACAACATTACTTACAATTGACAGCTCTAGCAAGACAGAAATTTGATGAACTGACGTGTTAGAAAGGTGGCATATGAAAGTGTCAAGTTTAAAGTCACTGATTTCTTCAGTATGACCCAATCTACTGCTAATGTTTGTCTATAGAGATTGCATGGCTGTATGCTTGATTTTATGCACCCGATAGCAAGGAGAGTGTCTGAAATGGCCAAACACACTCATTTTTTTTTTTTAGGAGTGTCCACATACTTTTGGCCATGTAGTATAGATCAGAATGACTGCAAATTGCTTTTTCCTTGTACCTCTAATTGACAAGTACTTTACAGATCCTGCATTTTGGACAATACAACCTCTTTAACAGAAAACTATGAAAAAAGCACTTGTTCAATTTTTGAACAAGTAAATTTCGCATAAATATCTTCATGCTCTCATTTCGAGGGGTAAAGACATATCAGTAGGACTATAGATCTGTATCATTGGGTTTATCCCGAGTGGGATCTACACTTGTTTGTGTAGTGTAAAATACACAAAATTGCACTGTATGCACCCAAACAGAAAATGCATGCATATGCACCAATACAGATATGTTCACATGGCACTTGTGCCTTCGTATGACTGGAAAGGCAGAACAGGGAAGGGAAAGGGTATACAAGTACAGTACAATGCTTGTTCACACAAAAACACAGATGCAGACCTGCAGATACTGTCTGTAGGCATATCCCCAAACCTGGTGCTAATGGAGTGAAAATTGTGTAGGAGAAGAGGGTGATGAACAGTGTGAAAAACAGCAGCGAGGTCCAGGAGGATGAACATGAAGAAATGATTTTTAGACTTTGCTGTAAGTAGATCATTAATCACTTCTGATGAGAGCAGATTCAGTGAAACGTTAGGGACGGAAACCTTGCAGAGAGTCGAGTTTGGAGAGAAGAGAAAGTGAGACAGGCAGTTGTACACCAATTGCTCAATTAGTTTGGAGGCAAAGAGGAGGAGGAAAATTGGGCGGTAGTTGGAGAAAGAGGCTGGATCGAGAGATTGTTTCTTTAGAATTGGTGATATGAGCACGTTTAAAGGAGGATGGAAATGTGTGAGTGGAGAGAAAAGATGAAGCGGTGTACTAGAGGAGGGTATGCAATGGGGGAAAGGAAGCAGAGAAGTTCGGAAGAAATAGGGTAGAGGGGACAGGTTCTAAGCTGATGAGAGCAGACACTTCATCTTCCGTTATTAGAGAGAATGAATTGGGGAGTAGGTGAAGGTGTGTAGAGTGGGTGGAATTTGTCATGAGGAAATATCTTGTTGAATGGTGTCGATTTTTTCTTTGAAGTAGGTGGCAAGCTCATGGGTTGTGAGGAAGGAAAGGGATGGAGGTGCAGGTGGGCAGTAAGTTGATGGTGGCAAATGAGTGACATGGGCAAGAACACTGGGCGGGCATTAGAGATTTGAAGTATGTTTATTTGGCAGTTGAAAGGGCAGTGCTGTAAGATAAAAGGATGAACTTACAGTGAAGGAAATGCGTGATAGAAATGAGATTGCCTCCAGTGGCGCCCTGCAGTGTGGGAATACTTTTGCAGGTAGACGGTCTGCTGAGTGTGCCATGGTTGGGGTGTGGAATGTCAGAGACTGTATGTGGTAGCTGGAGCTGCAATATCTAGGGCTAGGGCTGAAGTGAGTGATTTGTTGCAAAAACAGACAGCCTAATTAGGGCAGGACAATGCAGTCCTAGCAGAAAGTAGTTGTGTTAGTGAAAATGAGAAGTAGATTGGGTCAAGAGTACTTAGAGGGTCGCTGAGTAATGTAGATTTGGGTGCAGGGAGGAGGGCATGAGGTAAATTGAGGCTGAAGGAAAGGGGATGGTGGTTGGAGAGTGAGAACACTAAGTTGATGAAACTAGAGAAGGAACAGTAGCAAGAACAAACAAGATCAAGAGAATATCCATCACAGTGGATGGGAAATGAGATCCCCTGGGAAAGACCAAAGGAGAAGGTGAAAGAAGTTTAGTGACAGGATAGACAGTAGGATTATCAATGGGAATGTTGTAATGGCCTAGTATGAGAGTAGCCAGGTCAAAGGATTAAAACACAATAAAAAAAAAGACAGCAACATGAAGGTGGAGTGAGTAAATAAGACGGATAGTGTGGTCTTCAAAGGAAGAGAATGAAAGGGAGAGAGCGCAGATGGTATAACATGAAAGGTGCAACTTGGAGAAAGTAGAATGCCTATACCACCATCCTGTTTCCGGGTATGGTAGAGTGGCTTAGGGAGAATTCCCTGTAGGAGAGAGCTGCAGGTGATGTAGTGTCAGTGGAGATTAAACAGGTTTCTGTTATTGCAAGGAGTTTGAGGAATGAACTGATTATGAATAGATTTAAGTTTCTTACAAACTGATCTGGCATTCAGAAGGAAAGAGAGGATAGTGGTGATATGTGGATAAAGTTGGTGGGATTGGAAGTACGGTGTAGATGAAAAGTTTTGGGGTGGAGCAAGGAGCGTGAGCAGATAGTGAGAATTGTACGGGGCCCAGGGTTAGGACAGATGTCACCAGCAGTCATGAGAAGAAGCAGGACAAGAAAGAGAACACGTAAGTATGATCTGTGGATGTGAGGTTTATTTCTGTTTATGTAGGCTGGTAAGTGTGGTGCGTGCATGTGTGTAGACTAGCATGAAGGGAAGTAGTGAAAGGGAAATAATAATAGGGGATGGAGAAATAGGATGATGGAGTGGAGTTAGGAGTGAAGTGTGCGGAAAGTGAATAGGAGAGTGTAAATTGAGTAGGTGCCTGATGTAGAGATGGGGATGAATGTGTATTAGCTAGGGTAGGTAATAACAGACTGGAAAGGAACAATTGATCCAAATTGTGCATGACAATGGAGGTAGTGAAAGATATTTTACTGCTCCTTGGCAGTAGTTAATAGAGTAGGAAGTTTTTGCAGCTCTGATACGACGAGGTCTATCAGCCAAACATAGATGTTAACAGCAATCGCATTTGAGATTTGAGCTCAGTGGGCAGTTGAACAGATGTTGGAACAGCAATGACAGTTGAGCTGTTTCACAGCTGAATAGAGATGGTAGTTCAGTACATCCTAAAACAGCTTTGGGCAAAAAGCTCAGCTGATGTGCAGCTTACTTTAACTACCATCCACAGAATGTGATAGACACTTTGTATTGGTTATTATTATTGTATTTATTGCACTAACTGCAATGAACTATACATAATATAACTGCGGTTGATTGACTCTTAGGGCCATTTTCTTCTGGGGAGGGGCACATTTTTTCAGCCCAGGTCTGAACAGGCTATGGATGGTTGACATTATGACAAGGGGGACACAATGCTGCAGGTTTCCCAGTTATAGTGTTTCCAGTCCAGCCTGCCACAACAAAATGCCTGTAGCAGCTTGCTTTTGGTTTTTTTTGGGGGGAAGGGGAAGAAAATAAGGCATATGTGTTCATCAGTGCAGAATGTGTAATTTGTGGGCAGCATGGTGGCACAGTGGTTAGCACTGGGGTCATAAGTTTCCCCGACTATGGCCTTATCTGTGTGGAGTCTGTATGATCTCCCCGTGTTTGCGTGGGTTTCCTCCGGATGCTCCGTTTTCCTCCCACACTCCAAAAACATACTAGTGACTGGTAAATTAACCTTAGTCTCTCTGTCTGTGTATGTTGGGAATTTAGACTGTAAGCTCCAATGGGGCAGTGACTGATGCGAGTTCTCTGCTAATGATGATGATGATTTATGAATATGATGTTTTGAAATGATCAATAAACAGACATTTTTATTGTATAGGATGATGAGTAGAAAATTCATTGTCTCTCACCAAGTGTAAAAGTTTGTATTTGAGAGGAAAAATAAAATGTTCCATTCTGTCACTACAGAATACATTATAGGTGACATTTATAAAACTATCTGGCACTTATTCCTGTGAGGTATTGTTGAAAGCAGGCCATCCAGGAATTTTCATTCTAATGTACTAGGATTTGGCCTTTAACAAAGGCTTACCAAACCACCATGTAAAATATACCCAAATAGATTCTGTTAAAATTATGCTATGGATGACATATGACAATGATAAAGTATCCATCAAAAAAAGCATTGGTAGAACATGTAGATAGGTATGGATATCATTTATAATATAAGGCCGCACAGTTAATTCCTCAGTTCAGTTTCCAAAATCTGTCAACTAGGTTGAACCAATACAGTCTAATTGTAGGAATAAGATTTTATTTCTCACAGAATATACTGGCCATCCTGTGGTTTCTTAATCGCAATAACTACTTGAACTGTTACCATACTGAATCATTGCAAAGGTAATATATAGATATTGTAAATATAAACAAATACCTTGTCCAATTCTATTCTAGAAGTCTCCTACTGGAGAATCAAATGCCACCCAATTCATAAATGACAGACGCCATATTCAATAGCCTTTGCTACACAGAATTCAAATTTGTTGCATATGTGCTTCTTAGGGTAGGAGTTTTGTGCATGAAATTATACATAAATGTTTCAATGGTCAGTATCTTCACTGTAAGTGTTATATGTATGCTTTTAGTCTGTGCATAATTCAAAGAGTTTCTGGGCACAATATACTAGCGCAGTCAGTGCAATAACATTATGAAGTCTCTTTCTTTGAGTGTCCTCGCTGCGAATTAATATTACTGGTGAGGAAGTCCTTAGCGTCCCTGGAGGGAGTAATGCAAGCTTTTGCCCACTCAGATCCACCTGATAATGGCAGCATGGGTCAGACTGCCAGGAGACACCATAAAGAGCAGCACATGCCACACTCAATGCTCCAGCTGGTATTCCTAGATAATGAGCACAGCTATTAGGAAGACCAAGAGGTGATAAGAGGCATACAACCCCTGTTATAACGGAAGTTCTGTGTATGCAATTGCCCACTGAAATCCAGCGAGCAGTTTCATCTCCCAGGCGTGCAGGTTCAATCAAAATGTATTCATACTGGTGTTCCAATGCAGCATCTAACTCTGCTTCAAATCGCTCTTGAGAGAAGTCACCATCATACACTTCATGAATTACATAGTAATCCATATGTGGTGGAAATGTTCTGAATAATACAAAAGAGGCAAAAACAAAAATTACTACTACACCATAATCATGTAATACAGCAAAAATATAATTGAGAACATTTATATTATACTAAAGAGCATTTAGTAACATTCAGATGTATGTATAAAACGTCAGTATTTTAAGGTATTTTCACATGAAAATATAAGCTGGTGACCATGGATCAAGGACAAAATAATAATTATATATCTCACACCCTAACCTGTTCCACCAGAAATATATGATTTATGACACCTGGGATAAGTAGTTTTAAAATCATTATTTAATTTGGACAATTTAATTCAATAGGAGAGTCAGATACAGCCAGATACAAGCACAAACGAAATAATTTACAGTAATGGTGTTCAGTAGAGCTCTATACATATAATGCAGTGTACAATATTTTTTTGTTTATGTATAAAAGGGTGAAGCATCACCCATGCCATTTACCAAATGTAAGTAGCTCTTATAACATAAAAACTAGCTGTAATACGGCACTTCTCCTGTGGCGCAATAGATCTTGCACAGAGTAAAATCAAGGTACTAGTCGGGGACAATTCTAAAACTTGTCAGTGCATTTTTAATAATTGTAGGGCTATGCTGCAGTTTTCCTGTGTGACCATTTTTATAAATGTCTCCTAGTGTGAGAAATTGGTTATTTGACACATCATGTAACAAATGTAACAGCAGTCAGCCATAGCTAATCATTTTCCACTTAGCTCCTAAAACAAAGGAAGAGGATTCGCCAACACATTGCACAGGCAAATAAAAACACGGCTACTAGCAACAGTTCATGTTTTCAGGATTTCTTTAATCATACAGAGGTGAATTATTCTATTTTTTGGATCAGTAATTATCCCACCTGTTTCTATAGACAGAAATCCTGAAAACATTACCTGTTGGTAGCTCTCTATAATAAGTTAAAATAATACATTTAAACATATATGTAATAACATAGCAGGCATTTTAAACAAGTGTTACAAGCTATAACAATCAAATTTGACAATAAAACGGTTAGGCGGTTGGAGCTTCAGATGAGGGCTCAGAGGGCCTCCTGTTGCCCATCACTGCTCTATACAGACTGACAAAACTCCACTTTCCACTGCTCCTGCCACTGTCATCTATTGTGCGTGTGCTCAGCTTCAGTTAAAGAGGGGTGACGAATGTAATCAACTCTACCTAGCTCTGCTCTGAGTCAAGTTCCTCTTGCTGTTTCTAGCACGACTCCTGTAGATTCTAGGAGGCATGCAATATTTGTTGGAACGCATTACACCGAAGACCTGTCACTTTACTACTCCAAGACATTTTCAATATGCCATCATTGTTCTTAATTGTGTGCTATAGGAAATCTATGATATTAATTTGAACTAAACAATGCCTTGCAAGAAGGGAGATTCCTATCTCTCAAGGTTTGGTTACAAAAGTTGGAAACAGTCACCTTGTCAAGCTGGGTACACACTACACGGATTTCGTCCAATAATCGGCTAAATCAGCCGACATACGACCGCTTGTTCAAAAGTCGGGTCAGTGTGTGCAGTGACACGATGGTCGAAAGACTGCCCAAATGGACGATTGTCGCCTCATTTGGTTGGTCGTACCGTTTAATATTTTCGTTCCAATCTCGTTTCCGTTGTGTAGTGTGTATAAACGTCTGACCGATCCACAACAGTGAGTACGAAATTACAGTCATTGCTCACGACAACATGGCTGTAAAAAGTCACTAAAGGGACTTCCGCTCTTCTCTTTATCGTCCTAAGACTAGTGTGTATGCAGTCCATGGACCGAGCGATCGGAACATCGATCGCATGTAAAATCGAACGGCATAAAAAGTTGGTGGAAAATTCTGTAGTGTGTACCTAGCTTTAGAAACTGAAAGACACTTGAGTGATAAATTCTGAATAAACATTTGTAAGAGACCATTACAAATTGAGAACCGGTCACATGTTATTAGTCAGTTACTAGTGTCGGGGTGTGAAAACAATTGTGGTGTCATTGAACATCATACCATCACTGTATTATGTGTACTAAATGCAACTTGTGATACTGTTCCATACTTAACAGTTGTCAACACTTTAAGGACACTTTTAGCCACAGAGTCAATGCATTGAACCATGTTAACCCGATACTGTGTCACCAGACCTTGACAACTACAATCTCAGTAATGGTTGTTGAACTTCCAAGCTTGGGACAGGAGGCACGAGGAAGGGATGTTTCCTGTCCCAAGCTTGGTTTGTCAGTGCTATTTAACCACTAGTCTTTATTACGCATAACAAATCAAATCATACCAGGACTAACGACAGGTTCTTTAACTTCTTAAACATGCCCCACACCACACTCTTTTCAGACGACCAGATACAATGATTTAAAAGTAAACTGAAGTACATCACAATTTTAACCGATTGACCCACAGCCTGGCATATATTTGTTTTCTAAATATCCCCTAGTCTGGTCAAAAACATTTAAATACTTGAGAATAATATGAACTATAAAAGATGTCCAGAGTATATAATACCCTAAAAGGAGTAAATAAAAATGCAAGATGGAGGTATGATGCACCTTACCAATCACTCCCCCAGGATATATAAATAATATCATAAAATTAATATTCTAGGCACAGATACTGTATGTATTGTAAAAGACACCAGCTATTATACCTCACAGAATCTTTAAGAGTATATATTCCCTTTTTATATGAGAAAGCTGATGTCTCCTCTGTAATGGCCTTCTGGGGAGATACTAGTCAGTACCAGATGTGTTAAGGTGTTATATAGAAACACATTTAAAATATTTGACCACATAGATGGGATATATGTCCAATTTGGTTTAAATGCTGGATAGAGCCTGCCCTGCTGTAAAGCTTTTCAAGATCTTAGATACAGTGGCTATAAAAAGATATCCACCCACCTTGTATTGCTTCACATTTTGCTGTGTTACAACATGGAACCAAGATAGATTTATTTGCAGTTTATTCCGACTAATCAACACAAAGCACTCGATAATGTGCCCAAAAATATTTAATCCAACCATTTGTTCGAATTGATTGTGCACAACAAACTGAAAAAAGTGATTGCATGAATAGTTATATTTACCACCATCCTACCCCAGAATCAAAACTTCACAGAATCACTTTTGTTAAGAATTATAGTTTTGCACATCTAGAAACTGGAATGTTAGCTAATTCTTCTAGTCAAAATGGCTCAAGCTCCATCAGGTTGAATGGCGATCATTGGTGGACACCAATATTTAAATGGTGCTCAATTGGTTTGAGATCTGGGCTTTGACTAGGCCACTTCAGGATATCAACCATTTTGGTGGTAAGCCACTTCACTGTGGCTTTTGCTGTATGTATGCTTTGGTTCCAAGTGTTCTTTCAGGATTTCTCTGAACCTTTCTCAGGTCATTTTTCCCCTCTATTTTTATGAGCTTTCCAGACCCTGCTGCAGAAAAGCATCCCCATAACCTGATGCTGCCCCCACCATACTTATACAGGGCAAACTTCAGCAATAATGTTCCTCAGTAGGAACCTGAGATCTTGTTGGGACTTACTAAAATCAGAAATGTAAAGAAGTCCATAACAAGCAATTCAAAAATATTTATCAAAAACTAACTAGAAATGTTGGCCAAGAACTGCTGGCACAATCTATTGAGAGGAACATAGGCAACCCAATAACATGATGCGGACACCACCATGCTTCACTATAGGGATGGTTATTTTCAATGTGATGTAGTGTTAGATTGGTGCCAAGCAGTGCACACAGCATTGAGGCCAAAGTCAAATGTTGGTTTCATCAGACCATAGAATTTTCATCTACATGGCAAATGCAGCCAGGCTTTGAGTTTGAGTTTTGGAGGGCAGACTGTTCTAGGCAGTTCAGAGTTGTTCCAAATACTCTATTTTTGTATGATGGACTGTGCTTCAGGATATATTCAATGCATTGAAAATATTTTTGTACCCTTTTCCTGATATGTACTTCTCAATGACCTTGTCCCGAATCTGCTTGGAATGTTCTTTTGTCTTTGTTTTGTAGTCTTTGCTTGGAAATTCACTAACTACTTGGGGGACGTCACAGTACAGGTGAATTTATGCTGCAATCATTTGACACATCCTAACTGCACACAAGTGGACTCCAATAAACTATTAATATGACATGTGAAGAAACTTGGTGACTGCAGACAAAATCGAATATGGATATAATAAGGGGGTAACTACTAATCCAATCATTTAATTAAACTCAATCACAGAATTAATTTGGACAAATGGTTGGACTATTTTTTTTGCACATTATCAGTAGTTTGTATTGATTAGTGGGAATAAATGTCAAATCAATCCATAATTTTTCCATATTGTAAATCAGCAAAATGTGAAAAACTCCAAGATGGGTGAATACCTTTTATAGCCACTTTATGTCATTTGTACTACCCATCAAGTATTAAAACCATCCTCTACAGATCCAACAGATCTTCAATCATAAATTTGCACAATATTTCATCACATAAAATTGTGATGGAATAATGAGAGAGAGAGAGAATATGAGAGAGAGAGAGAATATGAGAGAGAGAGAGAGAGAGAATATGAGAGAGAGAGAATATGAGAGAGAGAGAATATGAGAGAGAGAGAGAATATGAGAGAGAGAATATGAGAGAGAGAATATGAGAGAGAGAGAGAATATGAGAGAGAGAGAGAAAGAGAGAGAATATGAGAGAGAGAGAGAAAGAGAGAGAATATGAGAGAGAGAGAGAAAGAGAGAGAATATGAGAGAGAGAGAAAGAGAGAGAGAATATGAGAGAGAGAGAAAGAGAGAGAGAGAATATGAGAGAGAGAGAGAATATGAGAGAGAGAGAGAATATGAGCGAGAGAGAGAATATGAGCGAGAGAGAGAATATGAGCGAGAGAGAATATGAGAGAGAGAGAGAATATGAGAGAGAGAGAGAATATGAGAGAGAGAGAGAATATGAGAGAGAGAGAATATGAGAGAGAGAGAGAGAATATGAGAGAGAGAGAGAGAGAGAGAGAATATGAGAGAGAGAGAGAATATGAGAGAGAGAGAGAATATGAGAGAGAGAGAGAATATGAGAGAGAGAAAATATGAGAGAGAGAGAGAGAGAATATGAGAGAGAGAGAGAGAGAATATGAGAGAGAGAGAATATGAGAGAGAGAGAATATGAGAGAGAGAGAATATGAGAGAGAGAGAATATGAGAGAGAGAGAATATGAGAGAGAGAGAATATGAGAGAGAGAGAATATGAGAGAGAGAGAGAGAGAGAGAGAATATGAGAGAGAGAGAATATGAGAGAGAGAGAGAGAGAGAGAGAGAGAGAATATGAGAGAGAGAGAATATGAGAGAGAGAGAATATGAGAGAGAGAGAGAGAGAATATGAGAGAGAGAGAGAGAGAGAGAGAATATGAGAGAGAGAGAGAGAATATGAGAGAGAGAGAGAGAATATGAGAGAGAGAGAGAGAATATGAGAGAGAGAGAGAATATGAGAGAGAGAGAGAGAGAGAGAGAGAGAGAATATGAGAGAGAGAGAATATGAGAGAGAGAAAATATGAGAGAGAGAGAATATGAGAGAGAGAGAATATGAGAGAGAGAGAGAGAGAATATGAGAGAGAGAATATGAGAGAGAGAGAATATGAGAGAGAGAGAATATGAGAGAGAGAGAATATGAGAGAGAGAGAATATGAGAGAGAGAGAGAGAGAATATGAGAGAGAGAGAGAGAGAATATGAGAGAGAGAGAGAGAGAATATGAGAGAGAGAGAGAGAATATGAGAGAGAGAGAGAGAATATGAGAGAGAGAGAGAGAATATGAGAGAGAGAGAGAGAATATGAGAGAGAGAGAGAGAATATGAGAGAGAGAGAGAGAATATGAGAGAATATGAGAGAGAGAGAGAGAATATGAGAGAGAGAGAATATGAGAGAGAGAGGGAGAGAGAGAGAGAGAATATGAGAGAGAGAGAGAGAGAATATGAGAGAGAGAGAGAATATGAGAGAGAGAGAGAATATGAGAGAGATTGAGAGAGAATATGAGAGAGAGAGAGAGAGAGAGAATATATGAGAGAGAGAATATGAGAGAGAGAGAATATGAGAGAGAGAGAGAATATGAGAGAGAGAGAGAGAGATATTAGGGTCAATTTAGATAGCAGCCAATTAACCCACCAGTATGTTTTTGGAGTGTAGGAGGAAAGCGGAGCACCCGGAGGAAACCCATGCAAAGAGGAGAACATACAAACTCCACACAGATAAGGCCATGGTCGGGAATCAAACTCATGACCCCAGTGCTGTAAGGCAGAAGTGCTAACCACTAGGCCACTGTGCTGCCCTAGATACTCCATAAATGTTTTATTTTACAAATACTTTCAATTAAAGCATGATGCATTAACCCTCAGTGGCAGATCCAGGGGGGAGGGCAATTGGGGCAATCACTCCCTCCCTAGCAGCAGTTGGCATCCAGCGGCAGCTCACTATACTCATGTTCCCGGCAACTGACAGGCAGGCAGAAAATCCTGTCCAGACGCTCATATTGTGTTAAACACAATCAGCGCAGCTTTATCTGCCTGCCTGTCAATTGCCAGGAACATGGGTATAGTGAGCTGCCGCTGGATGCCCACTGCTTCTGTTGGCAAAAAAGAGGATGGGGCACAACTCCCCCCACCCCAAAAAAAAATACAGGTCCAGATCTTAGATATTCTGGCTAGAAAGCATAGTTTCTATATAGGATCCTGTTTGAAATAGGAATCTAGTCTCATCCCTCCTTTACGATGCCAAGGAGGATGTCAGTGATATTTAGGAGAGTATGAGAGTTCTGAAGCTCCCACTATTGGTTTACATAAACTAAGCATACCTTGCAGATGTTTGAGGGGGTTGAGTGACTCCCCTGACCAGTGGTAGTCAGTTTAACGATACAGACTACCCCGACAGCGACAACAACATTTCACTTCCAAAGAGTACTACCCCGACATGAAAAAAAACGACTTACCATGATACAGATGAAGTGATGTGACGGCCAGTTGAATTGCTGACTAATGAAAATGATGTCACATCAAAACGTGACTCCTTTTAAAGCGCCAATCGATGGACCCGGCTGCCATTCATTCAATGTAAGTATTATTTTAGGGGCTAGGAGTTAGGATTACCTTACCTTTACAAGCCGGGTCCGTCCATCGAAGCTTTAAAAGGAGTCGCGTTTGTCGTGATGCCATTTTCCTCAGTTGGAAAAACATCGGGTCATCACATCACTTCATCTGTTTCATGGTAAGTCGTTTATTTTTTCATCTGCTCCCCTCAGTATGAAATGGCTAAACAGCATAGACCTCTATATGACCATGGATATTTCAATATCCATTCAAGAACGATTTATAGAATTTACTGCAATATGGTTCCATTGGCTAGAGTTCAAAGAGGCTCATTCATACCGTACCCTTATGGGGCGCAATTAACTCCTTTTTGTATTGCATAGGATGCCTGGGCTTTCCCAATGTGGCAAGAGATACATAAACACAATTATACTGAAATCATCAGACCAGATTGGCTAATCAGTTTCCTCACATTTTCCTATATCTTTTAAAATATAGGGATCTTTCCATAGACAAATCTTTCAAACCTGTTCCACAGTTGGCAACTATGCTTACGCGCAAATAAAAAACATTTCTAGGTTTGCTTTTACAACTACTTTCCATTTGCAATAACCTGTCCTAGATTAAATTAATTGATGTTAAAAACACATTTACTCTTCCATCCTCCATTAAAATAGATTAGTCCCTTCTAGCTTTAGACAGAGACAAGAAATTAGAAAGACCCCAGGCATAATATATTGCAACTCCTCCTCTTCCCCGATGTATTTTCCTGTCTCTAGCTGAAATTAAAAAGGATGGGTCAATTATGGGACAGCAGATAACAATACTGGTAGTTTAGACACGGTACAAAACACAGAATCTTTACCAAAGGAGCGATGCCTCATGGTCCAGTCAATTACAAGTTCAAATTTAAATTACAATAGTTCCGACTTCTAGTAATGCTTTCCTCCCCTACGTAGGAATTCTCCGCTGGGCAAGGTGGCAAATGTCATTCGATTACAAAGGACCATTAGAGAGTCTCTCAACTGGTGTCAGAATAATTAGAGAACTGGGAGTTTCTCTAAGAACTAGACTGGATAATACAACAGACTCCAGTACCGCAAGCTGAGGGAGGGGGCCATCATCTGTCAAAGGTAATTAAGGGAGCATTGTCAAAGAACAAGAAGAAATTACACATAAATGTGCTGGAAATGCAAGCAGTCTGGGATGCAATTTAGAATCCTTCCATTCTTTTTACAGGAAAGTGTCTCAAGATATTATCAGACACAGGACAATGGTGACAGAGTTAGCAAAAGTCATTTAATGGGCAGAAATAAATCTGAAGTCCTTTTCGGCACGCCATATGGCAAGCAGAAAGAATCTCAGCAGAAAACAATTTAATCCAGAAGAGTGGACTCTACACCAGGAAATATTCCAGTTGTTAAAAATGTAGTTGGTCCACCCTCAAAGAGAGTGACAAATCAGAACACCAAACTACTCATGTGCTTCTTTCAACACTCATTTCCAGAAACAGAAGGTATAGACAGTATTGGCAGTCCAAAGGACTTTTCAAATTGGGTATGTCTTCCCTCCATGTCCTCTCATTTCTTGCACTTGCAAAAGATAAGAAAAAGTAAAAAAAAAAGCAGAAGTCATAGCAATCTTTCCCTTTTGGCGATGATGTCCATAGTTTAGAGTAGCTTGGGAGTTGCTTCAGGTACAAGCTTGGCTTCTACCTCTATAGCCAGACCTTTTCAACAAGGTCCACTTCTTCCAAATCCAAAAAAGCTATGTTTGGTGGCATGAAGATTGAGCAGGAATTGCTCAGAAATAAGGAGCAAAGAAGGCAACTAACACTTCTACAAGGAAGGAAAAATATTTTTTTTAAGAAATTCATCATGTGATGCGAGTCAAAAGAGCATCCAGCCACAGCTACTACTGGACATGTTCTTAATTTTCTGCAGTGTGGCATCAACAAACGTCTCGATCCCTCAACTTTAAAGGTACAGATATCCACACTAGGTGTCTTACTAGATACCAACTTCGCTTCAGATGTCTTTATTATTAGGTTTTCTTGATGTAGTAAAGATAATTAGCCCTTGCATTAAGTTATTTGTGGCACCATGGGATCTCAATAGTTTTAAACACTCTGATGTCTGATCCCTTTCAGCTATTGCAAAAAACCCTAAGGTGCCTTACATTAAAGGATGTATCTCTAGTGGCAATTATTTCTGCCTGGAGAACCGGAGAACTACAAGTTTTGTGGTCCAAAGCTTTCTGAATGTTTATTCAGATAAAGTAGCATTATGGACTAATCTAGCTTTCTTACCTAAAGTGGAGTCCACTTTTTATATCAATTAAGAAATCATATTGCCATCGTAACCAGCTGTTGATTGAGAAAGAAAACTACACACATTGGTTTTAGTCAGAGACCTTATTAACAGAGGGATTTAGAAGCAACTATTTGTAATCCTGACTGGACCTAGGAAATGATGTGTCTCATCCAAACAGAAATCATTGTACAGGCATACCAGAGAAAGGGACATAAAGTGCCAGAAATCAACCCCGTGGACACATAGGGCTCAGGTCTCAACAGTGAATTTCTGCATAACAGTGGAATGGTCATAAATGGTTGTGACAAAATGAGTGTGATAACCCTGTGACCATTCTGTTTCTCGTCTCTCACATAATGTTGATTATAGCAAGTACTTTTTATAGCCAATGCTTTTGTTCCCCAGCTCACCAGACTTCAACTGCATTTTCCAATAACATGTGGCTAAGGGGACATTGTAGTTCAGTGTAAATATGTATATTGTGTATTATATATGGATGACTTGCAGTAAGGTTATTCATTGTCTTAAAGTGAAGCCAGGAGGGTTATGGGTAAAGATCAGGTGGTGTCCAGGACACAGGTGAGAGGGCTGGAGCTACATTCATTCTTCCCCCTGCCTTCTTCTACAGGAAGCATGGAACAGCTGGGGACCCTGTGACATCACAAAGTAGTGTAAGAGGTTAATTTTAGGAGGGGCTCACTGCTACCTTATCCTTGGAAGTAGGGGGAAGCCAATTAGTATCAAATGTTCTCCTTAGGACTAATCCAGACGTTCTGTCTGCATCCCAGCAGGGGGCTTCTGTGGAAGGACAGCTCATCTTCACTCCCCTCTCCAACCCCCCCCCTAGTCCTGCACTGACCAATGGTTAAGAAGAATAGACCCAGGGGTTTGCCCAGGGAGGGGAAAGACTGTGGAAATTAGACCTGAGATATAAGGAGCCACTCCAGGGGGGGGGGGGGGGGGGGGGGAGTTCATTCTGGGATTTCATTCATGAAGAGTGCAAGATCTAGTTTTGAGTTGTTGTTCTCTACTAGAATTTATATATGCAGCTGAGAGACATCCATGGGTTGTGAAGTCTGGACAGCCAGGTGACTATAGCTCCTTAAGCTATTGGGGTAAGGGGCAGATGATGTGGTAAACCTGCCTGGCATTTATTTACTGTGTGTACATAATATTCTAGTGTTGTTTATATGACAATAAATGTACTGTTGTACTTTTGTAACTGCATTTGCCTGAGTGACTATACGAATCCTAGAAGGTACTGTGTAGACTTCCCTGGCATAGGAAGGCACCCGTGTGTGGCCAGCCAACATGAAGTGGGTAGCATTGGGCCAGAAAACCCTGTATCTTCACAATGGTAATAAAATGGTCTGTCACGGGCACTAGGAGTCTTTACCCAGGGATCACCAGGTGATAGGCTTACCAGAGCAATATAGGTGGTATTATGGTACTCTGGTAGCAGGGTGATCACGGAACAGGAAATAGCAGATGATGAGATGCTCAGGAAAATCTATGACTAGCAGCACTGGTAATATGGAGGTAATAATACACGAGGAACTGTATGGACAAAGGACACGTGAAGGTAGTCAGTGGTCTGCGGTAGCAAGTTGTACCACTGCTATAGTGAGGAGGAATGTCCAACAGAAACGAGGAGGTGATGAGAGTCAGCGGTCTGCGGATAGCAAGTTGTACCGCTGTCTTGAGTGAAGGAATGGAATCCAAGTGGAGGTATCCGGGGAGTCAGTGGTCTGCGTTAGCAAGTTGTACCACTGCTATGTGAAAGGATACTGGAACAAGTGACACAGGGAACAGGGATCAGTGGTCTGCCTCTAGCAAGTTGTACCACTGAATATATATGTGAGGAGGAGCACGGGGAGAGACTGCAACACAGGAGATACACGGGCACCTTAAACTTGATCCACAATAATATGCACAATATATAAATGACTGAACAGCACTGTAATAATAGAAAGTCTCTTGAGGTAATCCGGCACAAGATAACACAGTCAATGATGGCAGTAGACTCAGCGGATAGCAAACTCCAGAGAAGAACCAACACAGTCCAGCAAGATATGCAATACACCAGCACAGTCAATGAGAAGTATACATACCGTGGTTCAGAAGCAGGCTGTCAGACAGGAGTGCAGAGATACCTGAACGGCAGGAGGCCGGCAGGATGCGAAGTCCCTGGATGGGTGAAGCGGTAGTCAAGTAGGTGCAGCGCACAGGTAGGTAGACCAGCAGGGAAACAAATACACAGGAATCAGTAGAGTGTGGAACTGGACTCCTGGAGGACCCTGAAGAATAGCGATGGTCTAGCTGAGCGGTAAGTAGTGAGACACGAATCCAATGCTGACAGGCGGGTAGAGACCAGCGGGAACACAGGAAAGCATGGAGAGTGGATCAGCAGTTGAAGGACGAGTAGAGCTGAGGAGTAGCGGCAGCAGGACTCTGCGGACACACGGAGGTAGCCAATAGCAACCAGCAGGTGCAGTAACGATGGCACACGGGAGAGCAGAGTTGAGCTGGAACTGATGATCACGGAGAGTAGCGGATAGCAATAGTAGTAGCAGTCTCGAGGAAACACGGGAGAGTTGAGATGAGCTGAAGACTGAAGCGCACAGAGGCAGCGGATAGGAATCAGCCAAACAGTCACGATGAAACACAGACGAGTTGCAGGTTGAAGACTGTAGTGCACGGAGGCAGCGGATAGGAATCAGCTAACAGTCACGATGATGCACAGGTGAGTAGATGTAGATTGAAGACAGTAGTGCACGGAGGCAGCGGATAGGAATCAGCTAACAGTCACAATGGTATAAGATAGAGTTGAAGTGGCTTGAAGACTGTAGTGCACGGAGGCAGTGGATAGGAATCAGCTAACAGTCACGATGATACACAGGAGGGTAGAAGTGGTATGGGAACCACAGTAGTAGAAGTGGTTTGGAAACCACAGAGGTAGAAGTGGTTTGGAAACCACAGGAATCAGCAGCGCTGAATAAACGAGGAAACACAGGAACACCTTCAGAGACTCATGGGAATGAGACTCCAAGATCAGGCAACGTGGTATTGACCACAGGTGCTTAATATAGGGAGTGTTGCCTGATCTGCCAATTAAGTTAAAGGAACATACACTGAAGGGTTAGAAAGGGCTGCGCAAGCGCAGACCCTCAGGATGGAGGACGACCACGGTTCCTAAATGTCCGGGAAGAAGCACTCACAGTCCGGTGAGTGACATGGTCCTTATTATGCAGTATATATAGCGGATCTGGTGTTTGCTTGCCCTCTCTACTATTATTGCTTGAGTACAATGGCTGCCATGGAGTTATGGCTGGGCTCCATAGCAGCCCAGATTTCCCACCCATTTTGTATAATTATGCTTACATATTTCAGGAACTGCTGGGAAGTGACTCAAAGACACAGTGGAAGAGGTGGAGTTGCACTATATACTACATGGATGAGTTTCTAATCTCATGTCTAAACCTGAAGATAGAAGGGACTAATCCATTGTAATGGCTGTCATGGAGTGCCTTGAGGAAAAGGAAGTATAATTCATATTTTTAAAATCAATTACACCAGTGATGGGCAACCCAATATATTTCAAGGGCCCATGTGTGTCCCTCCACCCTTCACATTACAAGAAAAGCTACTGCATGTTTGAGATATCAGCAGATTAATTTCTATATTTTTCACAGGGTGAACTAGTCTGCTAAGGATGGGCAGGTGGTCTTACTCTAATTGCCCTAATTATAATTCCCCCATGGCTTCAATTTGGTATATGCTATGGTCATACCTCCTGGTACATAAGTGTTGTCTCTCAGTTTGGAAATGTATATAGACAACCGTTACAGTGCTACCTCAATTATGTCCCAGAATTTGCCTCTTTTGGGTCATCCTAAAATAAACTTTAAATAGATGAGATCTCTTTAAGTATATTTATAACCTGATGTCGCTTGCTAACATAATTATAGCACAAAGATGGCCTGCTGGTGAACCTTCTGTGGTACAACACTGGATGAGATTGCTTAAGGATACAATGAATCATGAGAGATTGAGGTGTGCAAGTAGAAAAGCTATCAAGAAATTGTCATTTATCACTGTTCAGCAGATAGCAAATGGTAGACATACACTATGCAGCATGTTGATATTAGGTTTGTAATTTACTGTGTAACAAATCTCATGTTGTCCGAACAGTTTCTCTATGACTTATTAGTTATAAATGTATTGATAACCTATTCAAATAATGTTACAGTATTAAGAGATTATATAGCAGAATTTTATGCTTTCTCCATCATCCATTCTGGGGAACACTGCTACAATGGGTTTGTCTGAGGGTGCTTGGAGTTGGCACTTAAATAGTTAAGAACTAAACTTGCTGCTGACTCCTCCCCTCAGCAAGCCCACAAACTCCAGCTATGTTTAAGTGCCCAAGGAGTTGGGCTGTGTTTGGTCTTAGCAGTACTTGCTGTAATTATAATATAAATTTTTAGTTTCATAGTTTCTTGTTATCAGTGTAGATGGGATGAATGTTTGTAACATTTTTTTTCCTCATATATTTGATAATGGAGCAGTGCTCCGTTTTTATTTTAAAAAAAAAAAAAAAGGAAAGTTATGCAGGAGTATAATGTGATGGATGTTATTCCCCTCTTGTTGGTTATGGTAAGGAGTGTTTTGTTCTATTTCTTCACGTGTTAATTTGAACAAATCTCAATTAAATTACACGACAAAGAAAAAAAAAGCCTCACATTACCCATAATTTCAAGAATAAATACAAACCCACATCACTCATCCCAAAATGCCCCCACATGCACCTCACCTGCTCCAAAATGAAACTCAATATGGATTTCCCAGTTGTTCTAAAATAGCCCCACATGCTCTCAGATGCCTACGAATCATAAGCCATGTACTCCAAATCTCTCCCACATTACACTGAAACCTATTGCATGTCACCAACACCTCCTCACAAACCCCTGAATACCATTCAAGACTTCCCCACATGCCATTCACATGTCCCACAGTCCACCCCACATGCTACTCATCATCATCAACATTTATTTATATAGCGCCAGCAAATTCCGTAGCACTTTACAATTGGGAACAAACATTGCTAAGACAATACTGGGCAATACATACAGAGAGGTAAGAGAACCCTGCTCGAAAGCTTACAATCTATACTCATACACAGCTCCACATGTCTAAATATACTTCCATGTACAGCTGGAGCCTGCAACGGAAGGAGGGGAAGAAAATGGTGTAGAATGCGCTGTACACTCTCTTACTACTCTGACATATATTCTACAGATACCATCCCACAATTACCAGCCATATAGTGCTAAGGGATAACCAACAACTGACAGCCGTATACTGGCTCACCCCACCATTGAAATTCTCATATTACAGAAAAATACCATTATTGCCAGATACATTTTGCATAGACACCTAATTGCTAGTCACATGCTGTTTGGTAGTACGTCGAATTACAAACCATGCGTTGCAGAAGTACCCTACAATTGTTAGCAAGAAGTTGTACAAATATCTTCTAGCTGCCAATAATGTACAGATTATCCAAACCCTTCTAACCAGCAAGTGTGTCATCTGCAGTACCTCTTGGTTCTTACAAACTGCGCTTTAATTGTTGGGATAATGCAGGGCTATGAGCAAGCACTCATTGCCTAAATGACCCAGAACCTGCAGGTCAATGATGTGCAGGAGTTGGGAGGAAGTGTTATTGTTGGGGTTATTCTGGCCTATATGCCCTTAGCGGTCATAGGTTTTGATAACTGTAACGCAGTGACTGTAGAAATGATGCCATTTTCTGAAGTTTACAGATTTTGCTAAGGAAGGTCAGTTATTCAAACCTTGTCTGTTGAACACCAGCAACCGTTTGTTTCTGAGCTTTCAACAGGTTATTTCAAGCAGAAGTGCTATTTCTAGTATCAAGAGTTATTATTTATTATCTTTTATTTATATGGTGCCACAAAAGGTCCACAGCACAATACAAGACATTTAGAATAGTATACATTAAACAGACAGCAACAATCCATAACACACTACATGAAAAACAAAAGAATACAAAGACCAGACATACTGATTAGACAAATTAAATAATGATAACTTGGTAAAGCAGATCAAGCTATTTACAGGGCAGTGCGTGAGAGTGATAGTAATATCCAATGTGAACTAGGCATGGCTCAAAAAGCCAGGGCTAGGGAAACAGGCCTAAAATGTACACAGAGTGATGGAATATTAGAGGGAGGACACAAGAAAAGAGGGCCCTGCTCATGAGAGCTTACATCTTAAATGGAAGAGGAAGACACAAGTAAGGTGGTACAGAGTGGGAGAGTGAAAATAGTAACTGAAGTAAAGGTATTAAGACAGGGGCTGATTTACTTCTTTATTAAGCATGTTTTAAGGGTGCGCTTGAAGCCTTGGAGAGGGGGAAGGGGGGGGGGGGGGGAGAGATTCATTGAGAGCTTTGTATGCGAGATTAAGACGTATCAATTTAACTCTGTAGGCCACTGGGAGCCGGCTGGTAGAGAGGTACAGCGCAGAGAGAGAAGCGAGAGATAAATAAGGGTGGCGGGAGCATTCAGGATAGAGGAGGAAAGGTGGGACATAAGGGAGTAAATAAGAGTTTTGGTGGCATCCATGGTAACAAAAGGGCTAGATCTTGGATATTCCCAAGATGTAGGTGAAAGGAATTAGAGGGGGGCAAATGTGAGGTTTGAAGGAGAGGGAGGAATCAAGATAACTTAATGAGCAGAAAAGAGGGTAGTGTTATCAACAATATGGGAAGGGGGAGTAAGGGATCCCCGGAGAGCAAGAGGATAAATTATTTTAGTCCTGGAAATATTGAATTTAAGAAAGCGTTGGAACATCCAGGATGAGACAAGGACATAAGGGAAGGGGAGAGGTCAGGCACATGACCATGAAATAGCTTTGGAGTTAATTGTCCCATTACTTTTGGTCCCTTAAAAAGTGGGAGGCACATATAGAAACCGTTGTAATTCTTACACCGTTCACCTGATTTGGATGTAAATACCCTCAAATTAAAGCTGAAAGTCTGCAGTTAAAGCACATCTAGTTTCATTTCAAATCCATTGTGGTGGTGTATAGAGCCCAAAATATGAAATTTGTGTCGATGTTCCAATATTTATGGACCTGACTGTATGTACCATTATATGCCTGCAAGATTACTGCACTGGTTAAATGATTAGTAAGATTTGTGAACTTTTTTTTTGTACCATTTTACTCAAATGGTCATCTTTACCGATTACACAAGATTCCTATCTTGTTTAGATATTATCGGTGCGACCCCGGTTTTGCGAACCGTGTCTCACATAAAGAAGCTGATTAGGGATGCTGGAGGATGATCATTTCAATGCTGCAGAGAAGAGAGAAAGGAGCAACCATGACACACTGGCTATATGACGAGGTGTGAGAGCTGTTGGCCGTTAGAGGAGAGGAGATAAAGAAACAGATCACAGGTACTGTTAAGGATGCAACAGTGTACTATAGCATATCAAAAATACTAACACAGTGTGGGATAAAGCGCAGCCAGCAAACGGTGGTAAATAAATTAAAGTCACTTTGCAGGCAATACTCCAAAGTGCATGACCACAACCGGAGAATAAGTGGTGGTGCCCGCATGGAATGTCAATTTTATGACCAATGAAACGCAACTCTGCCCTGGCAAATCCCATCGCATTGTCATCATTAAGCTGCCGTGACGCTCAAAGTCCTACAGCCAAGCGTGCCATCACTGATGATTAGCGATAATTCGCTGGAAGAACCTGCTGATTTGAAGTGTTCAAATCTGACAAAAGAAACCATTAATATGTCCGCAGAGGAATTGGAACACTAACAACCTTCACCAGACACCCAACCGTTGGCAGAGGCACAACCTTCGACATTGTCGCAGAACTCGACATTATGTTCAAACAGTAAGTTTATTCATCTTAATTTTTTAAAGTGAATGAAATAAATATATGACAGTGTAACATGACTAAACTAAAAACTAAACAAAACTACGAAACTAAACGTAAAAACATAATAAAACATGAACATGTTTTCTTGCAGCATTAAGCTACTGTGTAGGAAGGAGGAGGCCTCAGGCTCATATCAGCTTACAACACGGCTATATAATTTTGCAGCAATATTCATCCTCTGTGTCCCTAATGTATTTCCATTCTTTTTTCCCATCTCTACTTTACAATGTTCCTAAAAGGAAGAAGAAGCTGAATAAGATGGAACAAGCAACAAAACCCATGACCACAGTGTGACTGGATGACTGATAAATAACTTATTTGTGGCTGGATCATGTAGAAATAATTTATTGTAGAAATGTATTTCAATCAGAGGTGCAGGCACCAATGTACAATTTGAAATGCACTTATCGTGTTACATTGGGATGTGTTTTGTATGCAAGTGTCATTGTTTGGGTTTGTATCTTTGCAAGAGGAAGTCTATTTGGTGATAGCAGAAAATGTTAAGTAAGTCTTTATGTAAAGTGACAAAAACCTGTTTAGCCTGTATACCCAGCAGGGGGCTGCTGCCTGCCTTTCTGGTGTTACTGGATCTCAGATAACGCAAGCATCAACTTTTAGCACATAACAGAGAAGTGTAAATATTGTTAGCTTTGCATTACATGTAAATCCATGTTTGGGTAAACAAATTGCACTCGGATTCTAAAAATAGCCCATGAGGCTGTGTTCAAATCGGTATAAAAAGCCCTGTCTTGTATTGAAAATTGTTCTTATTGCTTCATTTGACCTGCTCCTGGTACCTTCAACCAGTGTGAGCAAATAAACAAGACTTGCTTCAAAAACCTGCTTGGACACTTCAGTATTCCTGTGACCTACAGATTAGACCCAAAATCTAATCCATTCCTGGCTGTTACTGAGGTTTGGACCCACCTTTCCCGGTACCACAACTCTGCCCGCTACCCAGCAGTGCTGACCAGTGCGATAGGACAGGGGGTATCCATCCACAGCAACCCTGATCAATCGGAAAAGGTCAGGAGTAACAGTCCAGCTACACTAGTAAGGGGTACATTAGCAGCGTCCGTTACCCAGAAGAAACCCAGTACTGGATCCCTAAGGAGTCCAGTGGTGGCAGCATTTGTAAGCCCCTCCTACTGCGGCAAGAGGGCGCATTTGGGATAACGATAGTGAATAGTGCAATGTAAGCCCAGCTGGTTCCAAGCAACAGCAGACAGGGTGGCATAGACGGTCCATCCTGTCACACGCAGTAATGGTAGAGCAGCTCAAGGAAAGGGATATGACTATGACGGCCAAAGAAGACGCACGTCTCCAACGCTTCATGGACAATGAGCGTGAGTTTCTGGACTTTCATAACACAAATAATGGGTATGCAGGAGCTGATTCTGAGGGAGAACCATGAATTCATGATGGCTTACCTAGATCGCCTTATGTCAAGAATTCAAGGACATGCACAACCTCAACCAAAGCCTCCAGGCCACATTAATTCTGTTATTCTTTATATAACAGAGAGCAACAAATATTTCCCCCTAACCCAGGTACACCACTAAACACTCCACATCATCCTCCACAAATGGCTCCGGAATTGGCTGGCGCTATATAAATAAATGTTGATGATGATGATGATGATAACCCTGAGTACCCGGCTACTCCACATTACCGTCAGTTATAGGTAATGAAAGTATGTACAGTACAGTTACAATTTTTGCCTGTTTTTAAGGCAACAATATATACAATGTTTTGTATATGTAAAATGTTTATAATGTAAGCAGTTTTATTTTGCACTACTGTATTGGCACGTGTCTAAACTGTATATTTTGTATAATGTATTAATGTTAATGTATAACTATATTCTTTTATGTTTTTTTTTTTTTACTACAATAGTATTGTGACCTTTTGGAAAAAACACACACTTTTTGATTTTGATTTATATTGGTACATATGATGTAATATGTACCCTTTAAAAAGTATTTTGTACACTTTGAATACAAATATTTTGTTCAGATAACCCTTTGTCCGCTCTACTCGATTATTGATGACAGATTGGCGGTGATAGTGGTACAAATGATGTCTGCAGAGGTATTTGTATGTTCTTCCTCAATAGTTGTAGAACACACAGACAACACATCCATAGTTTAGAGTCCTGTACGTGGCTGAAACTGCTTTTTCTATATTTCACAAATATTGTGTAAACTACAGTAAGCAGCAACTACATGGGGCACAAGTTTGATATCAACATCATTGCGTTTCAATAAACACCGCCAACGTCCTTTTAATTATCCAAAGGCATTTTCTACCACCATCAGAGCAGAGCTGAGGGTATGGGTGAATCGAATTTGTTGCGCAGAAGATTTATGTTGCTGGGTGAAGCCCTTTATTAACCATCACCACAAAGGGGTAAGCTGCATCCCCGATTATGTTTTCCTGGGATCTCCATCCCATTCACGGTTTTGGATTTCTGCCTCAACACTTTTCAGCCAATCAAAGCTCCTCTTGTGATGACTAGCACTTTATTTTCAGAGCAGACCCGTGTTCAGTATGAACAGGGTGGACCAGGGATATTCCCGGGTCCAAGGTGCAGTGTGAACGGGTTCTCTGGGCAGGGATGCTCTGTGACATCTCAAAAACCCGGCTTGAAAAACCAGGGAAATTGCAGGGGTGGCATTGTGAAAGTTGGTAGAAGTTGCAGACTAGTAATCTGAAATGTGAAAACCTATTGCAACTATGGGTTTCCAAAGCATTGACAGGCCCATAAATGTCAACAACACTTTTTCAATTACATTATAGTTGCTGTTGATATGTTTTTAATTTCTGAAACATGCCTATTTGCAATTTGTAGGGTAAATCATTACAACTTTGGTCAGTAACAAGTTATTACATTTCTAAATATTACAAATGGAAGAAGGTAGGGTTGTAACAGGTGTTGCATATGGAGACATTTATACATGGACTGATATAATATATCACAGTCAGTAAATAAGAGATGAAAGCCAATTGCTATCTTATGACAGAGTAAAATCTAGTCTAGGATGTAAGGTATTGCTCCCTGTGACACATTTACATTACAGTTATATAAGTTAGTGACACACAAGCACTTTTGAGTGTGTCAGTCCTGAGAGCCTGACGTCATTGCACACACACTGTATTTGTCTGCATATAGCAAGCAGTCTAAATTCACAGTTACTGGCTCTATGAATACTGCAGTGTCCATTGAGCTCATCAGCGTTAAGAGATTTGCTACTATGTGGCCTGCTATGTGCAGGCAAACATGAGTGTGCAACTGTTAAGTTAAATATTTAAATATGGAATTAAAAAAACGGGCACACAATGCACCCGTGTCCCACTAGTTTTATGCATTCATGTGTTCTGTGAACTGTTGCCTGAAACTGCTTCCTCCCATACACCAGTTGCCACTCTGCCCCATCCCCCCCCTCTTCTTTCCTGTGTCCTTCGCTCTTTTTCTAGCTGTTCTCCTGCTCCTCATCAGTTTTTCTCTACAGCTCCCTGGTGTGTAAACTGATTCCTTGCCATATGCTCCCTGCTACACCATTCAGCCCACATATTTTGGCTCACAATGTCCACTCTATGTCCTCAAAATTTTGTTCTATTTGGGCCCCAGTCTACCTCCCTCCTTTCCCTTAAATGTGTTTTTAGATCTCCTTGTAGAAGGCAGGCAGACAGAAAATGGAAGAAATGTAGTGAGGTCAAGAACAGGGATCACGTTGCTATAAGTGCAGTCATCCAGGTATCTAGAAATATAGGTGCAAATTGACATGCTTGTGAATCACGTGGTTACGGGATTAAATGTCTAATGAAACATAGAAACACAGAGTTTGATGGCAGATAAGAGCAACTTGGCCAATCGAGTGAGCCCATTTTTTAACCTATGGCAACATCAAACTATTTGATCTTTAGTTTTTTGTTATATCCTTATGGCTATCCCAAGCATGCTTAAATTTCTCTATTGTATTGGCCTCTACCACCTTTGATGGGAGACTATTCCACTTCTCCACTACCCTTTCTGTGAAGTAATTTTATCTCAAATTTCCTCCGAACCTACTTCCCTCCAGTTTATGTGCATGTCCTCATGTTCTAATACTTCTCTTCCTTTGAAGACGGTTTCCCTCCTGTACCTTGTTAAAACCATTGATATATTTGAAAGTTTCTATAATGTCCCCTTTTTCCCTACTTTGCTCAAACCTACACATATTAAGATATTTTATTCCTTTCAGGTAAGTTTTGTGCTGTAGGCCATAGCACCATTTTATTTCCCCTTCTTTGTACAGTCGCTAATGCAGACCTGACCAACCTGTGGCTCTCCAGGTGTTGTGAAACTACAAGTCCCAGCATGTCCTGCCAGCCATTGGCTGCTATCTACTGGTAAAACATGCTTGGGCGTGTAGTTTCACAACACCTGGAGAACTATGTGTTGGCCAAGTCTGCATTAATATATTTATATCCTTCTGGAGATATGGCCTCCAGAACTGAACACAGTATTCTAGATGAGGCCATACTAATGACCTATACAGTGGCATTATTACTTATTTCTGCTACTGATTCCTCTCCCTATGCAAGCAAGCATTTGGCTTGCCTCTCTTATTGCTCTGTTTACATTGCTTATATACCTTTAAGTCACCTGAACTAGTGACACCCAGATCCATTTCCTCTTCAGTAGTTTCCATTATAGAGTCATTTAGCTTTTGGGTTTTTGAGATCCAAGTGCATGATTTTGCAATTTTTGGTTTTAAACTGTAGCTGTTCACGCCTGACTATTCCTCTAGTCTACCTAGATCATCAATCACTTGATTCTAATCTGCCTAGATCATCAATCATTTGCTCCTCTGAATCTCCTCTTCTGACTGCAAATACACTAGGCGAGTATGACCTCCAAGTAAAGCAAGGAATGCCCCCCAGGTTGTCTTGGCACCCAAATAATAGACACAACGACTGATACAATGATTGCTGAGATTAAAAGGCAGAATGAGCTGGCTACTGGTAGAAATATTTGGGGAGGTATTTCATGTATTAATGGGCAGGCTAGTTAGTTATAAGTAGAAGTTATTTTTGTGTGCATTTTACTTTCCCATTCTCACCCTATCACTCTTTTCTTCATTTGTAAACAGATCAAAGGACTTTCCACACTTTGAAAGCCACATAAGTTTAACACACTCCCCAAAACAAGCACCATGTGTAGTGCCAGGCAATAGCACTGCAAAATCATTCCTCAGCAGTTTCTTTCTCCTTTTATCTAAGCTTTTTCAGTCCTCCCTCCCCAGATTAATCAAGAGATCCATTTATCTGTGTCTATTCTACTATGTATTCTGCTAGGGACCCACAGCTATGTATCGGTGTATCTATCCTAATATGGATTATGCAAGGTAGCCCTAAAAAAGAACTTTGACAAAACAAAAATAATATGTCAGACAGGTAGTTAACTCACAAATATATAAAAAGGGAATATCTTGACAATAATTTCTTTTAACAACTGGAACATGATGGCTTGCTATATTGTTAACATATTAACATGCTGCATAGTTTCATTCCAATTAGTTCAGATGCATGCTTCAATAGTAACAACTGCAAACATAACTGAACACCTGCTCCCAGTGCTTTTCTAACATCACAATTCCAACCTGTCACTAATTATGCAGTGATGTGTAAATTGTTGCTGCTTTCTATATACAGTGTAAAGATCAAGGATACCTGTTTCTTTTGTGAAAGTAAAACAGCAATTTTGCATCAGAATTGTTATAGTTAGAATTTGGCTTTTGAGCTTTACCTTTGAAGCAAGAAGAAATCCCCCACTGCCTGGTCACGCAGTTAACTTCCTGTACTTAACAGAAGTCTACTTTTGTATGTAGTAGGAAAAAAAACTGAATGCCATCAATAGATTGACAGCAGGTTTGAGACCTGAAGGGAATTTTATGTTTTATGGCACCCAGTATTTATTTTGCCCTGAGCATGTATATTTTATGGGGGGTATTCAATTGTTCGTCCGGACGGCTAAAATACTCGCGCTCTAAAAGTATTACCGTTAATAAGGTAATGTTGCGCGTAAATACCGTTAATACGGTAATTTACTCGCTGGATTTGAACTCGCAGCGAAATTCAGCGAGTAATTACTGTATTAACGGTAATACTTTTAGAGCGCGAGTATTTTAGCCGTCCGGACGAACAATTGAATACCCCCCTATGTGTCTGGTTTTAAAGAAGAGCACTCTGGAAATATTTTATTTTCCAAATAAACCTTCCACCCCCAACCAACAGACCTGGTTCAGGGGATGCTTACAACTCTGGTCTCCTGCAATGTCCCAGGACGCATTGCTTGGAGTTAGAATTTAAACTGACAGTACTGCTTGTATATGCAGATAATCAGGGGTGGATTTATCCTTTACAGCTGGAGTCCAGGGTTGGGAAAACTGCAGACACACTAGAATGGGAGAGAAGAATTTTATTGCAAAGATAATAGTCCTGGGGGTATATTCACTAAACTGCGAGTTTGAAAAAGTGACGGTGGCTAAGTGGTTAGTACTTCTGCCTCACAGCACTGGGGTCATGAGTTCAATTCCCGACCATGGTCTTATCTGTGCGGAGTTTGTATGTTCTCCCCGTGTTTGCGTGGGTTTCCTCCCACACTCCAAAAACATACCAGGTAATTGGCTGCTATCAAATTACCCTAGTTTCTCTCTCTATGTCTGTCTGTGTGTTTTATGAAATTTAGACTGTAAGCTCCAATGGGGGCAGGGACTGATGTGAATGAGTTCTCTGCAGTGCTGCGTAATTAGTGGCGCTATATAAATAAATAGTGATGATGATGATGTTGCCTATAGTAACCAATCACATTCTAGCTATCAGTTTGTAGAATGTACTAAATAAATGATATCTAGAATCTGATTGGCTGCTATAGGCAACATCTCCACTTTGTCAAATCCACAGTTTAGCAAATATACCCCCTGGAGTCCTCCTTTAAATAGATGATATGGCAACCCAAATAACATTGTGCAGAGTGAGACAATTAAAACGATTCCAACTAAATTTAGCAAGCTAGTGGTGATGGAGTCTACTGTTGCAGGAAAGCCTTTATGGTTCATGTAGTTTTCTATCTAATTGGTCATTGTACAACTGCTATTGATTTTAATAAATGACACACCACTTATGAAGTGTATGGTTAAAATGGCTGTGGCCATGCTATATATTTAGATTTATTGCACCTCTCCACATAATTTCATGCCTCACTATATAGTTCAGTGGAATGTTAAAACAAACCTATTTCAACAAAAAAATCCAAATGCCAGTTCAGTTAAAATTAATTTTCAAATTGACATTTCATATTGTGTGCAATGAACAGGACTTCCATTGGCATTCCTAAAGATTTCAACTTTTTCGGTTGATGCTTCTGTCTTGAAATGAAAACTATATAAAACAAGAACAAATGTTTAGAAACTGTTGCCTAGAAACTATATTTTAATACAGCAATCCAAAAGTTCCACTGTGTACTGTATGGGAATGATGGATAATTAAAACAAATATATATTAAAACACTGATTAAACTGTTTATCCTTTGACACACAGTTTAAAAAAGTGTATTTTAGGGACTCGTTGGCCGATAATTAATATAATATAATCACTGTGCAAACTTCGATCACTCAAGGACAAATCACAGCAAGCACAAGTACATGACTTAACTGAAAGGAGACAGATCTCACACACCATTATAATAAACGACGTTATTTGATTTTGCAGCTGACAGTTTTATTCTCTATAAAGCACGAGTATTTGTATGATTCAACAGTAACGTTGGAAGTTGAAACCAGCTTAATACGTTAAAACAGAGTCCCAGAAAGCAAATGTAAAGAATGAACTTATCGCTCAGTCAGTATAGTTAATAAAATAAACTACTCCAAAAAATACTCAATTATCAATACCCTCTGACCTCTCCGCTACCTCCAGCGCCGCCATTTTAGCTCTGCTTCCAGCTGCACAAACGCCATCTCCCGGCGCCTGCGTCACTAAGGTCCCAACCCGTGGCCGCAGCGTGGGTAGAAAACGGAAGTTGATTTGGATATCCCCGAGTGTCCTTACTGTAGATACTGGGATTCCATCTTGTCAGAGACTGCTTCCGTTTGTGGCTCTACAAGTGCTGGGAAATTAAAAGTCCCAGAATGATTGTCACCCAAAGGGGCATTTAGTTACAGGACAGTTGGAGGGCCATTGGTTGCCCAAGCCTGCTCTATGGCAAACCTCCCAGCTCTAAATACCAACCCTCTCCTCCTTTCTGACTTGATGCATGGAAAGAGAGTAATACATTGTTTCCAAAACGTTGTTCCTAAAGCTATTTTCCTAACATCCACTTTAAGGATTATTTCCAAAAGGCATAAAATGTGCAAGACACTCAAAATATGATTTTGTGGCATCTCTTTTAGTACTCATTGACAGCTTTTTTTATGTAGTAGGATGAGTTCAGAGTTTTTCTGGAGAAAAGGTGCCAATCCCTTAAAGTTTATCCAGACATAGTTGGTACTATCGGGATCTGCAGAATGTCACCTATAATTCACAAAAAATCCTACCCAGTTATGCTTTCTTGTTTTGACTTTGATTATCCAGCGAGTTTAAAATTGCTATTTATTAACCGTTGATTTTATATAAAATCGCCAAGAGCGCTGTTTTCAAGATCGCAGTCCCAATTTTTTGCTACTCTAGCAACACAAATTGCCAAATGTATGAAGCTGCGATTTTGCAAACTCGCTTGAGTTTGAATACAAAATCACTGCTTTCTATAGGCGAGAATACCAAACAAATCACTGTCACTCTGCAGGGCAATGTTAATATAACAGAAGAGATAATGGAAGTTTAAAAGCCCATTTTTCTGTTGTAGAGGTGCAAAAATGATTTGGAATTTTCTTACGGGGGACAATTTATTTTAAGAATAAAGTATTGGGCCAATTTTAACTATAGAATATATGTAAGGGTTTTTTGGTATAATTTTTTTTTCACTATTTAATCAACAGTGGTACAATATTTATTATTGTATGATGTGGAAACATTTATACACTTGTAACAATATTTCCAGATGGGGTCACCTTTTAAATTAAATTTTTGTTGCACTACAAAATGCGTGATTAGCAAACACATCAGCCATTGGTCTATGCAGGTTAATGAGGACTATAAAAAGGGGCCCGAATGGCCATTACTTTTTTTTTGCAGCAACATCTGATTTTGGAGTCAGCACCGACAGGGAGAGAGGAACATCCACAGCACCAGGCTGTACAGGCCACATGTATTTTTTTTTTGGGAGGGGGGGGGGTGTTTTTATGTAGTGCTGCAATCATCTACATGTATTTATGTTTAGTTATCAGTGATTCTGAATATGGGTGTCAATCCTGCTTTATGACACCTCTGTCATAGAGGGGTGGTAGGACTTACCTTTGGCCTTTAGAAATTATATACATTTTTGTGGAAATAACCATGTGGTATTATTGAAATATAAAAACTTTATCATAAGTGTACCCAGATTACCAAAGTAAACAACAGCAGTATGCATAAGTAAAATATTTATTTCCTAGCAAAATTTAAATAAATAGAAATAACAGTCTGTGATGCATAATAAAAAAAAAAGTCACTTTGCCATAACTGTAAAACAAATAAACATTTTTTATTTTTGTTTACTTTGAAAAAAAATATTCTTGGCTGCGGTCTCTGGAGACTTTGCTCGGCTGGCGTATGGCCTCCTGTTACCCCTGATCCTCCCACTGCTACACACAGGAGTAAGGGGTAATGATGGACTTGGGGTAGTGATCTGGTTGCTACCACCTGACGATGGGGGCACCGGTAGACGTGCCATTATTTGGCCACAAATGGTATTTTAATTGGAGGACAGCTCACGGACTACCCCAGTTAGAATATTTATGTCAGTGTTCATGTGAACCAAAGAAGTGTCTACACGCTCCATAGTGATACATACCCTAATTTGCTGGTCCTGTATATTACACAAATACCTAAATCCTTTGGCAAGTTGCTTTTGAATTCCCTTCAGTGAGTCCTGGTGGAATTGGATCAAATTTGCCTGCACCTCACTAAACTGGCGGATTTACTGTGCCAAATTATGGCCTTGGCTCTGTGGGGGATTCTCTGGAGTGGCTTTTTGGTGGAGACTCAGGATGCTGCGACACTTCACTGACGTCCGGCACACTTTCAAGGGTAATGTACACTTCACTTTGGATATCTGGTGCATCCGTATCTGCGGTGTCTCCAATTGTGCTTGTTATGTTCCTTTGAAAAAAAACAAAAAAAACATTAATAAGCATTATCTGTACTATAGCATTTACATGTATATTTCATTACAGGCAAATGATTAATAGCATTTTTTCCTTTCACTACAACATAGGTGGATCTACCTTCTAAAGAGTCATCCTACTGAGTAGCGATTGCTGCTGCTGGCACTGGTGGTGTCCGCTTTTGGGTGGAGGCTGTGCGTACAAAAATGAGTGTGTAGTGAAATGTTTGTAATTAATACTGTTTTCTTGTGCAAAAAACAAACAGCAGAAAAAAAGCATTTAAAAATGTTAGGCTTCTGTTTGCAATATTCAGAAAAATTTAACTTTTACATGCTCCAGCATAGACAAACCCAGGGGGGTGGGGTTACTAATGCCTGGAAACCCCCCTCTCAGCACTGTATGCTTGGGGTGGCTGGACCCTGCCCCTGGTACCAACCGCTTTGCAGCTTGTATAGATTGTTTCTGTCTGCACTGTGTGTCCCAGCCCCTCTCTGTTCCACTGCCTGCATGTATGATGTGTGTAGTAGGAGGACACAAGACACAGGAAGTGTGTGAATGTGATTGTGTGTGTGTGTGTGTGTGTGGGTTCTCATGTGCTTTTAATGTAAGGTGGGGGGATTTAATGTATAAGTACAATAGTTTCTTTGTAAACATAAGCCTGGAGGGCATTTTAATATATGTGTGGGGGAGAGAGGAAGATGGATTTTAATGTATGTGTAGGGGGGTATTTTATGTGATGCGGATGCGGTGTGAAATATTAATTTCATAGTAGGTTGAGAGTGGAGCTTTAAATTTATTGGTGGGGTGAAGGTTGTAGCAGCACCGCAGAGAAAAAAAAAAAGTTAAAAAAAAGGTGCCGGAACGCCGTTCCCAGCGTTCAATGGGAAAAAAAGCACTGTGTGTATATATATATATATATATATATATATATATATATATATTATTGAAAGTAAAAAACTAAAAATCACTTGTACATAAGTATTCACAGCCTTTGCTCAATACTTTGTTGATGCACCTTTGACAGCAATTCTTCAAGTGTTCATACACTATATGGACAAAAGTATTTAGATGCTTGGCCATTACAACAACAGGGACTGTTATGACATTGTATTGAAGTGCATATACTTTTATATGGAGTTGGTCCCCCTTTTGCAGTGATAACAGCTTCCACTCTTCTTGGAAGGCTTTCCACAAGATGTTGTTGTGTTTCTGTGGGAATTTGTGCCCATTCATTCTGTAGAGCATTTATGAGGTCAGGCAATGATGTTGGACGAGAAGGCCTGGCTCGCAATCTCCTTTCCACTTCATCCCAAAGGTGTTCGATGGGGTTGAGGTCAGGGCTCTGTGCGGTCCCATCAAGTTCTTCCACCCCTAACTTATCAAACCATGTCTTTGTAGTCCTTGCTTTGTGCACTTGAGCACAGTCATGTTGCAATAGAAAAGGGCCTTCCCCAAACTGTTGCCACAAAGTTGGAAGCATAGCATTGTCCAAAATGACTTGGTATGCTGAAGCATTAAGATTGCCCTTCACTGGAGATAAAGGGCCTAGCCCAAACCCTGAAAAACAGCCCCATACCATTATCCCTCCTCCACCAAACTTCACAGTTGACATAATGCAGTCAGGCAGGTAATGTTCTCCCGGCATCCGCCAAACCCAGATTAGCACATCTGACTGCCAAACAGAGAAGCGTGATTTGTCACCCCACAAAACACGTTTCCACAGTTCAGTGTCGGTGTGCATTACACCACACCATCCGGCGCTTGTCATTGGTCTTGGTGAGGTGAGGCTTGCATACAGGTGCTCGGCCATGGAAACCCATTCCATTAAGCTCCCGCTACACAGTTTTTGTACTTACATTTGTGCCAGTGGAATTCTGTAACTCTTCAGCTATGGAATAAGTTGGCGACTTCCATAGCGTTAGTGGGGGGAGCAGGGTAGTTAAAAAAACACAAACCATACTCACGTGATTGCGGCGCCGGCGTCCCTCTTCTCTGCTGCTCTGTGCTACATTGCTCCAGACTGACTGAATGCCGGGTGTGACATCAACATGTCACGCCCAGCATTCAGTCAGTCTGGAGCAATGGAGCACAGAGCAGCAGAGAAGACAAGAAAGAAGAGAGAAGTAAAGGTAAGTGAAGGGAGGAAAATGGGGGGTGGCAGCATGACACAGAGGGGTTAAAGAAAGGAGGGACAATGCCAGCATGACACAGAGGGGTTAAAGAAAGGAGGGACAATGCCAGCATGACACAGAGGGGTTAAAGAAAGGAAGGACAATAGCAGCATGACACAGAGGGGTTAAAGAAAGGAGGGACAATAGCAGCATGACACAGAGGGGTTAAAGAATGGAGGGACAATAGCAGCATGACACAGAGGGGTTAAAGAAAGGAGGGACAATAGCAGCATGACACAAAGGGGTTAAAGAAAAGAGGGACAAGCAGCATGGCACAGAGGGGTTAAAGAAAAGAGGGACAATAGCAGCATGACACAGAGGGGTTAAAGAAAGGAGGGACAATAGCAGCATGACACAGAGGGGTTAAAGAAAGGAGGGACAAGTAGCATGACACAGAGGGGTTAAAGAAAGGTGGGACAATAGCAGCATGACAGAGGGGTTAAAGAAAGAAGGGACAATAGCAGCATGACACAGAGGGGTTAAAGAAAGGAGGGACAAGCAGCATGACACAGAGGGGTTAAAGAAAGGAGGGACAATAGCAGCATGACACAGAGGGGTTAAAGAAAAGAGGGACAAGCAGCATGACACAGAGGGGTTAAAGAAAGGAGGGACAATAGCAGCATGACACAGAGGGGTTAAAGAAAGGAGGGACAATAGCAGCATGACACAGAGGGGTTAAAGAAAAGAGGAACAAGCAGCATGACATAGAGGGGTTAAAGAAAGGAGGGACAATAGCAGCATGACAGAGGGGTTAAAGAAAGGAGGGACAATAGCAGCATGGCACAGGGGGTTAAAGAAAGGGGCAAAGGCAGCATGGAGGGCGCAGTGTGATCATAAGGGGGCATAGCGTGGTGATGATAAAGGGGCACAGTAATGTGTGTGTGATGGCACGGAGCTTTTGGCAATGTAGTGTGTGTGAGGTAGATGGTGGCTAATTGATGGCTGCTATTTTGTTTGTGGGGTAATGGGAATACTATTTTAATGTTGGGGCTGGAGGAAGGCCTAATTATTAATCATGGATGTTATTGATTTAACGGTGGGGCTGGCTGTAATTTTCTAAATGTAGCCATTTTTTTTCCAAATAGGTCCTCCAACATTCCAGGATCCGGACAAGCCGCAACTAAAGAAACCAGCAGCCACATGTGGTAAAAGTGAGAAGAACAGGTAGGACAGAGCAGCATAGTGTGTGAAATGTTGTGATTCTAGTAGGGACAATGCCAATGCCCAGTGGGCGCAGGCCAAGACTGAACTGTTTCTGTACACACTGCATTCTTCCTATACTACACAAGGGTGCTAGATGTCCTGAAAGTCAGGAGTGCTTGGACAAATGTCACACTCTGGGGAATTCAGGACCTAGTTATTTTATTGTGCTAGCCACGCCCCAATGGCGCATTGCCACGCCCCCAATTGTGTGACCATACCCATGGATAATTTACGGTGGCGCAAAATTTTTTTGCTTACTCAACTATAAGGTCAGGGCCCCATGAATTTGTTGTACCGGGGCCCTGAATTCCTCTTGGCAGCCCTGGAAGTTGGTACAGCACTAATCACACAGCACGAGTCACACGTGCAGCATCTGTAGGCGTAGCTCCCAGCCCACTCAGCAACAGGCAGCCTGACGTGAATTAAATGTTTAAAAAGAAAGTTGATTGAGCAACTCAGTTTGGAGATGTGTCATAAACAAACTTTATTTTTACACTTGCTTGGTGGATGTTCCTTTTCAGTAGAATAGTTGCCAATATAGTCATATGATTTCCATGGACATTTTGCTGCTGAACACATTAATATAAGAATGTATGAACTGTGCTGATTTAGTGGACCTTAGTCCCCACTGTAGCATATATTCTAATCTTAGCTGTAATGTAATTTATTTGCAACTCAACTGTTAAGATTAAGATTGGAATTATTCTGGCCAATAAATCAGTTTCCAGGAGTTTTCCATGACAGCAATGCCTGGAAATAACTGCTCACCTAGAAGGCAGAGATCTTTGAAGTTCAAGCCCTTATTCCTGTTACCCAATGTAATTACAAATAATCAGACATAAAAAGTGTACATTTTTTTAATGAAAGGGAAAGAACTTTTAACATGGAGGACTCATAAAAACCAAACTATCAGGAAGAATAATCTCAGTCTTCCCTAAAGTCGAATAACAGGATGATCTAGAGAGCACAAACTTTTGGACTTCTCAAGGCCCATTTTCACTGCCTTGACCAGTCAGATAGAACCCTCATCTATGCACTGGATGTTGTATGTGACATTATTGTGCTGTGTGCCATTTTTCATGACATTGTAATTATGTGTGGGGTGCCGTTTGAAGAGGAGGTCCAGGTTCCTGGCTAGGAGGCAGTGAATGTTGAGCTTGATCGTTCCCACTCACAATAGCAACTCATCTTTCAAGATTATGTGATTAAACAATATTTCAGTTAGAAGTGTTACATATTCTAAAACACAAATAATGCATATTGTTTTATTATATATTTGGGCCTAATGACAAGTGCAGCCCTAAGCGAAACGTCCCTAAACTCAGGTGATAGGGACAACAAATGGTACCTGCAGCCGAGAAGGTAACTCCCCTCCAGTAGCCAGCCAATGGGAGGGGAGTGGGCGTTGTCGTCCAGAGAAGTATACGCCGGGCACAGGCACATTCAGTCCTTCTTACCCGGCTGGAAAGCAACAGGACAACATCACTGGACAGGCTGAGTAGCATCACAGTATCGTTTTTATACTGATTTTTGTCGTTTCCCGCAAGTTATCTTTGAATACGGCCACAACAGTGGGGAGCCGAGTACGGAAGACCATTACGTTGACCCCCGCCCTACGCACGACATATCGCCAGCCGCATGCCCAGCTCGTTGCGCTTGCACCCACTCCCTCCCCCGGGTGCCCAATCAGCCCCCAACCCTGCCCCCCACAGCACCAGTGGGGGGACCATCACTAGAACAGAACACGTTGCAGGTAGTGGTAGTAAAGTCGCAGCAAGGCGCTGCGCAACCCCCCAACATGTCGGACGGCGCAAGCCGGACTAACCCTGTCATTCTGTCAGTAACGCAGGCAACCACGGCTGAGACATCGGGGGAGGCCACGAAACTGGATGAACCACCAAGCACGGCCAATCGGACACCAGTACATTCCATTCGGATGCAAGGGGCCGACGACAACAACGCTGCAGGAGGCCAGCAGTGGGAGTAGCGGGCGCATCAGGTGAGCAGGATAAGATGGAGATAGATCGTGCACAGACACATAGTCCACCATTAGGGTCCAGTGATGAAGGGTCAGACGAAGAGCAGGGACCACACAAGCTAATGAAGATTCTACATGCACATTTCGTGGGGGGCAGCACGCAGGGTAAAGAAAGTTGCATACCAAGTAGGCCGGTAGGGCGCGGCACGGACATGGTTAAATGCTCTTACACGTCACTAATGATGGGAAGTCTCATTGGCGCAAATATGACGAGGGCTTTAGAAAAAGGCTATCAGGCCAACACATAATTCCATTTGGCTGTAAAGATGTATAAGTCTGGTTGGACATGGTACGCCCCAGTACGAACGCACCCGAGTCGGTTCCTGTCGCTAGGTTGCAACAAGGGAGGCAAGGCACGCACCAAGGAGAGCGCAATAGGTGCTTTGCATTCAATCACAGGTCGTGCACCTGTGGAGCCGCTTGCAAGTACAGGCACATTTGCGGGCGATGCAGAGGTCCCCACTCAGCGAAAGATTTCCCCCGTCCCACCGCAAAAGATAGCAAAGGTCGAGGTCCCCCCAACTCCGCTAATTAATAAAGCCAGTTCCCCCATCAATCTAAAGGAGCTGGAGCGTTGGTTCCGGCTATCTTCAGACACGGCGCTGGTATCATTTTTACGTAACGGTTTCGAATTTGGATTTAAACTCCCGGTAAAGAAAGAAGTAAAAGCCAAAGCAGTGAAAAACTTAAAGTCAGCTTATGCCCTGCCCCGTATAATCAGCGATAAAGTAAAAAAAGAAGTGCAGTTAGGCCGGATGGTAGGTCCTTTTCCAGCTCCTCCCTTGAGTTAGCACTAAACATTGTGAAATCATTTGGCCAGGGGGCTCTAATGGCGAAATTGGACATTGAGGCAGCATTCCGGCTACTGCCACTGCACCCTCAATCATTCAAGTTCATGGGTTTTAAGCTACAAGATGGTTATAACATTGATAGGTCCTGTGCCTTCTTTGAAAAATTTAGCTCGTTCTTACACTGGTGTATTCAGGCGGGGACGAGTCATAGGTGCATCGCACACTACTTAGATGACTTCCTATTCATAGGCCCAGCTAACCAAGCGGTCTGCGCAGATATACTCAGCGCATCGCAAGCGCTATTTAGGGTCCTCGGTGTCCCAGTAGCGCATGACAAAACCGAAGTTCCCTCCCATTGCCTTTCTTTCCTGGGGATCAAGATCGACACAATAGATAGGTGTTGCCGCCTGTCCAAAGACAAAGTGGTGAAGTTGCAGGGATACATAGCTTCAGCTCTGGCGGCGCGTAATATTACATTGAGGCAAGCGCAATCTCTTTTGGGGTCATTCAACTTTGCATACAGGGTCATACCAATGGGCAGAGTCTTTTGCAGGAAGCTTTAATTAGCAACTGCAGGTCTAAAAAGCCCCCATAGCAGATTAAATCTGTCCAAGGACATAAGGGGAGACTTGGCAATCTGGTCAGAATTCCTCTCCACATTCAACGGGGTGCGCATCTGGCCTTCCGCGGAAGTAGCTTCCGCCGCACTAGATCTTCATACGGACGCCTCCGGGTCATGGGGCTTCGGGGCCTACTTCCAAGGGGCTTGGTGCGCAGCCTCTTGGCCCATGTCCTGGACCACGAGTGGCCTGACCAAAAACCTCTTGGTATTAGAACTTTTCCCCATAGTGGTTGCCATCGAATTGTGGGCCGCGGAGCTGAGAGGAAGGGACATAGTGTGCTGGTGTGACAACTTGGGGGTAGTGGAATGTATAAATAGATAGAGCGCATCATCACCGCAAGCCATCAATCTCCTGAGGCACATGGTTCTAAGATGCCTGGAGCACGACATTTCACTTAGGGCTCTACACGTGCCAGGGGTTGACAATAGACTAGCAGACGCCCTGTCTCGCCAGCAATGGCAACGCTTTCGAGAGCTGGCACCACAGGCTTATTCGGAAGGTACGAATTTTCCGCCTTATATTTGGCAGATCATCGGGTCGGCATAAGAGAGCTAGCGGAGACATCATTAGCCCCGCGCACCAGGAGAGCGTATCGGGCAGGGTGGCTTCAATGGCGCAGTTTCCTGAAAGCAAAAGGAAGGGTAGACCAGCCAGGGACAGATGACATCATGGCCTTCATATGGGATAAATACCTAGCAGGTGCCTCAAAGGCCTCAGTCTCCCTGCTGCAGGCATATCCTTTTCAGCCCGTACATTGGGGAGAGAGGACATAACAAAGCATTTCTTGATCAGTAGAGCCCACAAGGGATGGGGTAAGTTGCAGCCTAGGAAAGAAGATGTCAGGCAGCCGGTAACAGTGGGCATTTTAAAACAACTCATATAGGCGTTAAGGCAAGGAGCAGACAGCAAATACGAGACAGTCCTATTTAGCACATAATTTACTATGGCCTTTTTCGGCGCTTTTAGAGTGAGCGAGCTAGTAGCACAGTCACAGCACAAGATAGGCAACGCTTTACTCGGCAAGGCGGTCAAAGTGGGTGCCTCGCAGGTGGCATGTAAGATTCTGCGATCCAAAACCGACCAAGGGGGCAAGGGGCATTGGTTGCTAATGAAGGTAACGGAAGACACGGACATATGCCCAGTGGCATGGTGTAATCGCTTTGCAACAGTATGTCCCCCCATGGGCGTGCCTTGGTTAGTGCACTTAGATGGGGCATCTTTGACCAAATATCAATTCAATGCCTTGCTTAAGAAAACTTTGCAGCTATCCGGGTTAGACCCTTCACAGTATGGCACACATTCATTCTGAATCGGGGCTGCGACTGGGGCGGCTCAGTCGGGGGCCTCCATAGACAGCATTAAAGCTCTGGGGCATTGGAAGTCGGATGCTTATAAGCGATACATACGCCCCTAGTCCTCAGGATCCATATGACAGGTTGGCAAGGGATGGTAAGCAAGGGTTAGACGTTTATACTGCCATGTGTTTCTGTACCCAATCCGGGCTTTGTCTTGCCTCCACTCCACTCCCCTCCCCTACCAACTCCCTCCCATCCCCCCCCCCTGTCGGTAGTGCTGGGATTAACCGCCCACCATATTATGTGGGGGCATGAAGGATCTTCCCCAGCTTTCTTCCCGGACTAAGGCCTGATTAGTGGTGTGCCGCCGGGGTTTTTGCCTTCATTGGGGCTACCGGAAACTTACCCCCCCTCCCCCCTTTGTGTTTGTTTTACGTTTGTTCTGTAGTTGACAGTTATTAGTTGATCTACCTTTATGGCAGGTGGCATCTTATTAATATAAGACAAGGTTTGATATTATTTTATTCTGCTTAACCCACAGGTACTGCGGCCGGGAAGATCCGGGTATGGGTCATCGGGCATTCGTACATTCAATGGGCGGCCAGGCATAGTGAGGCCAAAAATAGGATCAAGGTGGGGCACAAACAAGTTAGTATACGATGGTTGGGTAGGCGAGGTATGCAATGGTCAGCCTTAATTCCCCTGCTGTCCGTGAAAATTTCGAAAGATAGCGCCCCGGATATATTGATAATATACCTGGGGGGCAATGATGTGGGGTCAGGTAAATCCCTTGATTTGATTATAGCCATCAGGGAGAGTTTGAAAACAATTAGAGCACAATGGCCTTCAGTACATCTCTGCTGGTCCGAAGTCATACCCAGGTTAGCTTGGAGATCCCCCATCAGTCCTGCGATTATGAAGCATGTCGTCAAGAAGCTGAATCAAAACGTAGGTAGAGTGGTACGGTCCCTAGGCGGGGCTAGCATTAAACACACCCAAATAGCAGTTAACCAGGTCCAGCTATACCAGGCAGACGGGGTACACCTCTCGGACGACGGGTTAGTCTTCTTTATCAAGCAGCTATTTAGAGGGATGGAGGAGGCATGTAGGGCAATCGGTGGCGGGCTGTAGGTCCCAGGGACCTCCAGCTTTGGCAGGAAGGCAAATTTGGTGAGTCGGCAACCGGTCACACGGTGCTACCGCTGATTGGCCTAAGGGCATTACCCTCTTCGAAGCACCTTGGCTCTTGGTTCTTTAAACAGAACTCCTTGGCCTGCTCTGTACGGGCAGGGCATTGTGAGCCCAGAAGGGGGACAGGTGAACTGAAGCCAGATTTAGCATCGGCCAATCGTAAAGGAGTTGTCCTGGTACAAGTGGTTAGTGCCTCAGGGCCATACACTGTTTGGTAAGTTTGACACAATCGGGGTCGCCTCACCATCCTTGCCTTCTCCACCACCGGTTTAAAATTCTAAGCCAATTATAGTCCAATTAATAAATCGCAACGAAATTAGTTAAATTTAACAGTTGTCCGTGTCTTTATTCATTAAGGTATGTTGATGGTTTAAACGTGTCATAGGAGCATGGTAGCAGGAGTTAGGACTCATCAATTATAATATGTTTAAACTGCAGATTGAAAAGTTAAACCATAATAATATAGGTGTTTTTGTATGACTTGTGAATACAATAAAAGGTTGTAGTTTATACTAACTATATGTGCAATCCTAGTGTTTTTTACATATAGATTAGATTCACCAGTTATAAATGAGACCCTTTATTAGCATTCAAAGTAACTAATTTTAATACAGAGACAGACTGTCTGAATGAAAGGTAATTTATCCAATATAGGAATCTTGTTTTTTTCCTATTTATTAAGGGCAGATAGTGTCATAGTAAAATACAATAAAATGACAATTAAAGATACAATCATATTGATTTATTAAAATTACACTTTAACAATACTTTTTTCCCCAGGGATGATCTTATAAATGGCTCTCTGCACCTGGCTCCTAGGGGCTCAATCACTAGTGGCTGCAGGAACAGATTCAGATGTTGGGCCCTCTGCTCCCTCAGGCTCATCAGGCAGATGCAGGACCAGCTGATTGAAAAGAGCAGCAAGGTAAGTGCCAACCCTCTGTATGGCAGATGCCATTCACTCTAGATAGTATGCCTGCTGGTCCTTCATCTCCTGCAGACTTGTATTCATGGTTTCCAACATTGCATAGGTCTTGTTCAAGCTTTTATCTACTGTCTCAAGGAGGCCTACTGATGGTGAATGTACCGGACTAGCAGACTGAGAAGTAGTTGGTGTCCCCGAGAAGTGGCTGGTGCAGCTCCTCCTCAGGCTTCTGCCTACACCCACTCTTCTCCCTTGGTTGGTGGTTGCCTCGCATCTAGGAAAGACTAATAAAAAAAAGTGTAAATTGTGTAATAATTATTTGGATTTATCTAGTTAATGCTTGAAATTAAAAACTAAGGTCAATTTTGTTACACTTTTCAAAAATTATATTAAACTTTTGTACTAGTTTGTAACATAACTTGATATTATCTGATCTATATTTAATTATCATGTACCTAACCGCTGACAATATTTATGGCAACTGATTATACAAAACTTGTTTCATGTTGTGTACAGTGGCTATAAAAGGTATTCACCCACCTTGGACTTTTTAACATTTTGCTGTGTTACAAAGTGAAACCACTAATTAGCACAAAGTACTCGATAATGTGCCAAAAAAAAGTTTACACAACAATTTGTACAAATTTAATTAAGAACCAAAAACTGAGGTAACCAACTTTCTTTGCAAGTCACATTAATAGTTTATTGGAGTCCATCAGTGTGCAGTTGTGTCAATTGATTACAGCATACATTCACCTGTATCTGTGACCTCCCCCCAAGCAAAGACTACAAAATAAAGACAAAAGACCATTCCAAGCAGACCTGGGACAAGGTAATTGGCAAGTACATATCAGGAAAAGGATACAAGAATATTTCCAAGGAATTGATTATACCCTAAAGCAAATTCCATTATACAAAAATGGAGATTATTTGGAACAACTGTGAGCTGCCTAAAACAGACTGGCCTCCAAAATGAAGTGTGTAGGCAAGACAAGCTGTAGGAAAGGAGGCCAATAAGAGGCTACAGTCTTCCATAACCGAGATGAGAGTAAATGTGCATGAGACAACAACACCATGCACGCTTCATAAACCTGGATTTTATGGAAGGATGGTGTGACGATTATGCAGTATATCTAATGACTGATTGTTATTTTCTGTTGAATTCATGTATGACAATGTGAATATTTTATGTAACCTTGTAATGTATTCTCAATGTGTGCTTTGCTAGATGACATGAGTTTGAACTTATGCAAGTGTCAGTAATCTTTTGAAACTAGCCAGGCCCAGGATAGATAAGGATCTTGGAGGAGTTTGAAGCCCCAAAGTCGTAAACCATCTAGCGACTCGAGCAGAGGTGAGAGATTCTCTGCGGTGCCCAAACATATATCTTAGTGATAGATAATTTACTTCAGAAAGCTCTGTGTCATTTTGGGAATCAATTTGACTTAATTGAAAATGTAATTCCTAAGGTGGGGGTGAAGAGCCTGTACAAAGGGTGTAAAATCTTCTGCTTTAGACATTACAGTGTGCATTTTCATGAGGGACTGAAATGACCTATTTTTCTCAATTGTGTTCCCTCACACACCAGGGGCCTGATTCATTAAGGAACTTAGGCAAGAAATTTCTTATTTAAGGCTCCTGGACAAAACCATGTTAAAATGCAAGGGGTGAAAATTAGTTTTCTATTTTGCACATAATGTAAATAATGTCAGTTTTTTCATGTAGCACACAAATATCAACTTTAAATTTCAGTGTACAAATAAGCTATCAAGTATTTGTGTGCTACATGACAAGTCAGCCAGTATTTAACTTATGTGCAAAATAGAAAAATAATTTTTATCCCTTGCATTTTAACATGGTTTTGTCGAGGAGACTTAGGCAAGAAATTTCTTACTTAAGTTCCTTAATGAATCAGGCCCCAGGTCTTAACTATTAAATAATGACTCTGACTGATTTTGGAAATAAATAGGAAAATACAAAATAGGAAATAAAAGGGATTTTATTTCCTATTTTATTTTCTGAAACAGATTTGTGCAACATATTGTATATCTTGTTATTCATTTTTGCAACTAAGCCTTGGACGCATTTTTTTCAGATTAAACAAATTTAATCTAGTGTGTTATCAGTGATTCTTTGTAAACTTACGAAGCACAGGGAGGCTCATGCTACATGTGTATGTGTGAAACATTAATTAGTGGTTCTGGTGAATGTAAGGACACCAAAATAAATCTTTCATGGTGGTAGAAAAGGTGTATTCATTGCTAAGTGACTAAGGTGACACCAGTCATGGCCAGCTGCTGAGATTGCTGTTTCTGGGATAGACTGGTCGTTGAGGACAAAGTGGTTGGCAGCTTGGTGGGATTGATATTTTTCTTTTTATCATAAGAACTTAAGTGAATTACTGGTATGGGATTCTAGAGAGAGTCAGCATCCTAATTAACCCGAGATTACGCTCAAGGCTGTTACATTTTTTTAAAAGACATACTGCGCAAATAATTTCTGTTTCCCCCTTTTTCTTTGCCTTTTTCTATTTTTTATTTGGTGGAAGTGTGAGGTCCAGGATGGCCCATGACTATAAATAGAGGAAAAAGGACGAGCTTTTGGCTTTGTGTGTTGAAAGAGGACTTGTTGTCGTCCCCGGCAGGAACTGAGAGCAACTGATTCAAGCGCTTAAGGAGGCTGATCAGAAGCTAAGTGTCGGTGGAGGCAGTGGAGAAAACCTCTCTGCTTCAGGTGAGCAGTCAGCACTGGACATTACCACAAATACCTCTGTTGAACCAAGTGAGGAGTCTACCCCAGATAGTTACCTTCATAATGTTCTCAAGCAGCTGAAGAATGCTGATAATGGAACCTCACTGCGGCTGATCCAGCAACTCCAAGAGGTTGCAGAACCCCGTGCAGACAGGGAGGCTGCCACTGCAGAGCGTCAAGCCGAACGCGAACACCATCTGGAACTAGCCTGGCTCAACAGCCAGTCGGCGGACCGAGGTCCGGGTAGGAAAAACCCAGACCCCAGTGAATGGGCCAGCTATTTAACCCCTGGACTGAGAGGGAAAGCTTTGCAAGCATTTGCAGACCATCCCCAGGAACTGGACGGTGATTATTTCGCAATTAAGAAAGCTTTGTTATTCGTTTCAACTCTTGAGTCTTTCCGGTGGAAATTCCGAAACTCACGCCGCAGTCTACCTGCTATTTATGCCGGACTGTTATCACAATTATCATCCATGATACATCAGTGAATTGAGGGATTGCAGGTACTGGACTATGATAAGCTAAAGGATCTTATTCTCCAGGAGCAGTTCCTCACACTGAGCCCAGTTGAGGTGAGGGAATGGGTTGTGGATCGTGACTCTAAGACAGCGCAAGCGGCTGCTAGCCTGGCCGACAATTACCAGGGCTCCTGTAACAAAGAAGAGTTGGGGAGCACCAGGGGAAACTACCTGGAAAGAGAGGCAACCTGGAAAATCACCCCTGAGTTCCCCGTCAACCAAACCAGCTGTTACTGCACCTTTTAGGGGGGTTCGGGGAGAAATCCTGTTTTGGCAACTGGCCGCAGGTGTTTTACATGTGATGAAGTGGGGCACATTCGTTTCAATTGCCCCAGGAAGAAGAAAACAACTCCTTCTCCTGTGGGGGGCCCAGCAGGAAAGGCAGTGCTGGCCGTCCTGTGTGCAGGAGGACCCCAAGAACGCCCCAGAGACAATCCGCAAGCGGTTAAGTTAGGACATCAAGTCGCACTTGGGTTGTTAGACTCTGGTGAAGACCTGACTCTTGTACATCCAGCTCTAGTGAGCCCAGAGAACATTATTCCTGGGAAGACTATTGCTGTGCGAGGAGTGGGGGGGCCTAAATTCTGCAGTACCCCTAGCCAGAGTGTACCTAGATTGGGGATCTGGCAGAGCAATATGAGACGTTGGGATAATAGATAATCTGGCTGCCACGGTATTGTTGGGGACTGATTTGGGAAGAATGCACGCTGCTTATATAAATGAAAGTGATGTAATTGCTGATGCACTGGTGCAAACTAACCCTATTCTTTATCAGGTGAACTCTGCTGACCAGCATAAACTAAGTGCAAAAATATGTAATGAAATTTCATGTGCTGCTGAGAATACTCATGCAGATTACAGGTACCTGTGATGCAGAGGGAGGGCTCATGTGCCAATGGGTTTGATGATAATGCTCTTGGTGGAGAGGCTAAGACTTTAAATCCCCTGGATTGTGAATGCCATGTCTGCTAATGTTTTAGGTAGTTAGATCGATTTACATGTGCCTAGTTCTGAATGTGACCCAAAGTGTGGAAATGTATCCTATGTCTTAGCAACAGTAACCCAGAGTGCAGCACAGAGGAGCTGTGCATTAACCCCTGAAAGTATGGAGGAAAGTTCACTAGAAGCTAGTCCCCCTCCACCCCCTCCCTCACTATAGACGCTGCAGATTCATTCAGTGATTTGAATGAACTACCCACACTGTAACACTGAGAAGCTTGGAAGTGACACTTTTAAAACAAAGCAAAACACTGATTCCAGTTTATCGACAGTAAGGGGGAAGGTCAGTCAATCTTGTCTTGACAGTAAGGAAGATAGAATTTTTGGAACATGGCCTTTTGTACAGAGAGAAAAGTGTCACGAGTATGCATCCAGATGTAATTGCTGACAGGCAACTAGTTGTACCTCAAACCTACAGGGATGGGTTTCTGAAAGTAGCCCATGAGATACCCCTAGCAGGACATTTGGGTGTTGCCAGAACTAAAGCTCGTTTGGTACATAATTTTTACTGGCCGGGCATGCTGACTGACATAGCCAAATACTGTCGCTCATGCCATGTGTGCCAGGTTGTTGGGAAGTCTGGTGATGTGGGGAGGACACCTCTCATTCCCCTGCCCATCATATCAGAACCCTTTGAATAGGTTGCTGTGGATATTGGGGATCCCCTAACCATTCCCAATAGCTCAGGGACTTAGTACATTCTGACTGTAGTGGATTATGCTACTAGGTACTCAGAAGCAGTATCTCTTTCCAACATTCGCTCAGACAAAGTAGCAGATGCCCTTATCACTTTTTTCTCCAGTGTGGGGTTCCCAAAAGAAATGTTAACTGATTAAATTACCCAGTTTATGTCTAACCTCATGCAGAGTGTTTGTAAAAAGATGCAGGTGAATCATTTAATTACTTCCCTGTAACACCCGCAGGCCAACGGACTGTGCGTACGCCTTAATGGCACCCTAAAAGAAATGCTTAGGACTTTTGTGGAGTCGCAGGGAAGAGACTGGGAGAGGTTCCTGTCGCACCTCCTCTTTGGCTTCTCACCCTTTGAACTCCTGTATGGGCACCGGGTGCGTGGCCCTTTAGATTTGATTAGGGAAGGGTGTGAAGGGAAATCGATCACTCCAGAAACTTCAGTGGTACACTATGTAGATCAGTTCAGGGAAAAATTGCAGTCCTTAATGGGGGTAGCACAGAGCAACCTGAAAGCTGCGCAGGCGAAACAGAAGCTGTGGTATGACTGCAATGCAACGCATTGAACGCATATTTGAGGTGGGGCAAAAGTTTCTGGTTCTCATCCCTATGCACAAGTTGCAGGCTGCCTGGGAGGGCCCCTACACCATAGTACAGCGCATTAATGATGTAATTTATGTAGTGGCAAAAGATGAGGGCCAAAAGAGGCAGACGATATATCACATCAACATGCTCAAAGCTTATCATGACAGGAAAGTTTGTGTATTAGCTGTGTGTAGCTTACTTGAGAGTGAACAGGAGTCTTACCTCTTGGTAGATTTAGCAGCTGCTGTTAAAGGGGCAGGGACCCTAGCAAACGCCCACTTCAGTGAAGAACTGTCTGATTCTCAGCTAGAGCAGCTAGCTGACATGCTACGGACCCATCAGTCTCATTTTACAGGGAAACCTGGAAAAACACACTTGGTCACACATCATATAAACACAGGCAACCAGACCCCCTCAGACAGCCATCATATCATACTTCCATAGAAGTGCTAGAAGCTATGAAAATGGAAATAGGCGAGATGTTGCAGCTAGTGATAATTCAAAAGTCTCACAGTTCTTGTGCTGCCCAGTGGTACTGGTCCCAAAGAAATGTGGTGGCATCCGGTTATGTGTAGACTATAGCAGATTGAATGACACCACAGTTTTTGATGCTTATCCAATGCCTAGGATAGATGAACTACTAGATGAACTTGCCCAGGCACGCTACATCACTATCATGGATCTCAGTAGAGGGTACTGGCAGATCTCATTGTCACCCGAGGCACATGAGCTCCGCATTTATCACCCCATTTGGGCTGTTTGAGTTCCTGGTTATGTCCTTTGGAATGAAAAATCCACCTGCGTCCTTCCAGCGCCTGGTGAATGACCTGCTAGAGGACCAGGAGGGATATGCAGTTGCCTACTGGATGACATTGCAGTATTCAGCCAGACCTGGAAGGAGCACCTGATCCATCTGAATAGTGTGTTAGGCCGAATTACTAAGGCAGATCTGACTATCAAGCCAGAGAATTTCCAGCTTGGCATTCGTGAACTGCAGTACTTGGGGCACCGTGTAGGGGGAGGTATCCTCCGCCCAGAGCCAGGTAAGGTAGAGGCTATCACGGCATGGCCGATCCCTAGCACGAAAAAGCAGGTCATGTCTTTCTTAGGTACAGCTGGGTATTATTGAAAGTTCGTGCCCCATTATAGCACCCTAACCAAACCTCTGACTGACGTAACAAAATAGTAATTACCACAGGTGGTTAATTGGGCAGAGGATTGTGAGTATGCATTTACAGCTCTGGAATCTACTCTGGCCCAGGCCTTTGTGCTACAGGCCCCAGATTTCAAATGGAGATTTATAGTACAGCCCAACGAGTTTAACTATGGACTAGGAGCTGTCCTTGGTCAGGTGACAGCGCAGGGGGAGGAGCACCCTATCATTTTCCTAAGTAGAAAACTACTCCCCCGAGAGTTGGCTTATGCTACCATAGAACGAGAGTGCCTAGCCATCATATGGGCACTTCAAAAGCTACAGCCCTACCTGTATGGACGGGATTTCACCAATATTACAGGCTATAATCCCCTAAACTTATTACAGGCTATAATCCTAGCCTTTGATAACATAGACCACCCCCTCCTCTTGCAGACCCTTCACTCTCGGTCTCTCTGGCTCTGTCCTCACTTGGTTCACCTCTTACCTCGCCAACCGCTCTTTCTCGGTTTCCATGTCCGGATCATCCTTCCCCCCTTCCGCCCTCCCTGTAGGAGTCCCTAAGGGCTCTGTTCTTGGCCCTCTACTATTCTCACTCTATACTACCTCCCTAGGTGCTCTCATCACCTCATTCGGCATTCAGTATCACCTATACGCCGATGATATTCAACTTTACATCTCTTCTCCTGATCTTTCCCCCCCTCCTCTCTCGTGTATCTGACTGCCTCTCTGCCATCTCCTCTTGGATGTCCTCACGCTTTCTCAAAATTAACATTGCTAAAACCGAACTCATTGTTTTCCCTCCATCTAAGTCCCCATCCCATCTGGATCTCTCCATCACTGTCAACAACTCCACTATCTCTTCTGTCCCCCAACTCCGCTGCCTGGGTGTCACCCTCGACTCCTCTCTCTCTTTTGCCCCCCACATTCATTCCCTTGCCCAAGCCTGTCGCTTCCAACTACGCAACATCGCCCGCATCCGTCCTTTTCTCTCAGGCTGCCACCAAAACTGTCATCCACACACTCCTCATCTCCCGCCTAGATTATTGTAACCTCCTCCTCACTGGCCTCCCCCACTCCCGTCTTTCCCCCCTCCGCTCTATACTCAATGCGGCCGCAAGACTCATCTTCCTCTCACGCCGCTCCTCCTCTGCCTCCCCTCTCTGCCTTGCCTTACACTGGCTCCCCTTCCCCTACAGAATCCTTTTCAAACTCCTCACCACCACTTACAAGGCTCTCTCCAACTCTACTGCCCCTTATATCTCTAGCCTCATCTCCATTCACACTCCTGCCCACTCCCAGCGCTCGCCTCTCCTCCACTCTTATCACCTCTTCCCACTCCAGAATCCAAGACTTTTCCCGTGCAGCCCCCCTTCTCTGGAACGACCTCCCTCATTCCATCCGTCTCTCTCCTACTCTGTGCTCCTTCAAACGTGCACTCAAAACTCACCTCTTCCTCAAAGCCTATGAACCATCTACTTAACCCCCATCTCCTCCCTTTAGCTCGTCCTCCCTTCTCTCCTCTTGCCTCAACTGGCTCCTCTTGTGCCTGGTCTGTTTACCCTCCCTTAGGATGTAAGCTCGTATGAGCAGGGCCCCCTCTCCTCCTGTCTCCATACCTGTTCTTCCGCTCCGTCTTTACTGCATATGACCAGTCAGAGTTTCTGAAGTATTGGTACTTTTTGTTCATTGTTCTTTATGGTTTCACCCTGTATAGTCTACTGTTAGTACTGTGTGCGGCGCTGCGGATACCTTGTGGCGCCTAACAAATAAATGATAATTATAATAATATATCGTAGTGATAGATAATTTACTTCGGAAAGCTCTGTGTCATTTTGGGAATCAATCTGATTTAATTGAAAATGTAATTCCTAAGGTGGGTTTAAAATCTTCTAGTTTACAGATTACAGTGTGCATTTTCATGAGAGGGTCTATGAAGACTGAAATGTCCCATTTTTCTCAATTGTGTTCCTTCACACACCAGGTCTTAACTGATAAGTAGTGACTCTTATGCATTTAAATTGTTTAAGTCTGAAGGGTCAGAGAAGTCCTTCCATAGGTACAAGGAATGTAATAAAACATGCAAAAAGGAAATTAGATTGGCTAAATTAGAAAATGAAAGGCACGTTGCAAAAGAAAGTAAGACAAACCCCAAAAAGTTTTTTAAGTATATAAATGGCAAAAGGATTAAAAAAGATAATATAGGACCACTAAGAAGTGAGATGGGTGAATTGATAAATGATACTAAGGAAAAAGCAGAGATATTAAACACGTTCTTTTCTTCAGTATTTACCAGAGAGGAACAAATGGCAGGAGTAATACATAAAAATGGAAATGAAACCATGCCATTAATTAATACTTGGTTGTCAGAGGAAGAAGTCCAAAGGCGACTGAAGAATATTAAGATAAATAAAGCTCCAGGTCCAGATGGCATACACCCAAGGGTCCTTATGGAATTAAACTCGGAAATAGCTAGACCGCTATTCTTAATTTTCAGAGATTCAATCTCATCAGGCTCAGTACCAAGGGATTGGCGAATAGCAGATGTGGTGCCGTTGTTTAAAAAGGGGACGAGATCACAACCAGAGAATTATAGACCTGTAAGCCTGACATCAATAGTGGGGAAACTACTGGAAGGTATTTTAAGGGACAGTATTCAGGATTACTTGGTACGCAATAAAATTATTAGTGGGAATCAACATGGATTTGTGAGGGATAGGTCATGTCAAACTAATCTAATTAGTTTCTACGAGGAAGTTAGTGGGAACTTAGACCAGGGCAGGACAGTAGATGTGGTCTACTTAGATTTTGCAAAGGCCTTTGATACAGTGCCACACAAGAGGTTGGTTTACAAAATTAGGGAACTGGGTCTAGAAATCAAAATTTGTACTTGGATCGAAAACTGGTTAGAGAATAGGGAACAGAGAGTTGTGATAAATGGAACATTTTCTAATTGGTCAAAGGTCTTAAGTGGAGTTCCTCAAGGTTCCGTGCTGGGACCACTCCTTTTTAATATATTTATTAATGACCTTGGTGATGGTTTAGAGAGTAAAGTTTCTATTTTTGCAGATGACACTAAACTCTGTAAGGTAATAAAATCAGAGCAAGATGTAGCTTCTCTACAGAGGGACTTAAATAAACTGGAGGATTGGGTGGCTAAATGGAATATGAGGTTTAACACAGATAAATGTAAGGTTATGCATTCAGGGATCAAAAACAAGAACGCAATCTATAAATTAAATGGAATTAATTTGGGAGAATCTATAATGGAAAAGGATTTGGGAGTGCTCGTAGACAGTAGACTTAGCAATAGTGCTCAATGTCAAGCAGCAGCTGCAAGGGCAAACAAAGTATTGGCATGCATAAAAAGGGGCATAGATGCAAGGGAAGACAGTGTAATTTTGCCACTGTATAAATCATTGGTAAGACCTCATCTTGAATATGCAGTACAGTTCTGGGCACCACTCTATAAAAAAGATAATTTGGAACTAGAAAGGGTTCAGAGAAGGGCGACAAAATTGATAAAGGGTATGGAGTCATTAAGTTATGAGGAAAGGTTAGCCAGTTTAGGCATGTTTACTTTAGAAAAGAGGCGTCTAAGGGGAGATATGATTACTATGTACAAATACATTAGGGGTCAATACAGAGAGCTTTCATGGGAACTTTTTACCCCAAGGACCATACACAGGACACGTGGTCATCCCCTAAGGTTAGAGGAGAGGAAATTTCACAACCAGCAAAGGAAGGGGTTCTTTACAGTAAGGGCAGTCAAGATATGGAATTCATTGCCAGGGAAGGTTGTGATGGCAGATTCAATAGATATGTTTAAGAAAGGGTTAGACAAATTTTTAGCGGAAAGGTGTATCCAGGGATACGACCGTTAATTTAAAATAAAGGATAGTAGTGGATATAGGGTAAAAATTGGATTGCAATATTGAGTCTGGGGGGATTTTCAAAATTGAAACAGATGGGCGGTTGCCTACTCCGGATTAATTTCAAATATAAGTGCAGGATCGCAGGAGATCCAAAATAGGTTGAACTTGATGGACTGGTGTCTTTTTTCAACCTCATCAACTATGTTACTATGTTACTATGATTTATTTTCTGAAACTTATTTGTGCAACATATTGTATGGCTTGTTATTAATTTTTGTAACTAAACCTTGGAAGCATTTTTTCAGATTAAATTTTAATCTAGTGTGTTCTCCGTGATTCTTTGTGAATTTACGAAGCCGAGGGAGGCTCATGCTACATATGTATGTGATTTAAGTGTAAAATATTAATAAGTGGTTCTGGTGAACGTAAGGATACCATAATAAATCCTTTGTGGTGGCAGAAAAGGTGTTGCTAAGTGACGCCAGTCATGACCAGCTGTTCAGATTGCTCTATCTGGGACAGGCTGGGCGTTTGTGACAGATGGCAATAAAAAACCCTTATTGAAACAAATGCATATCAAAGCCGGATACAGTTTGCCTAAAGACTTGTAGGAGACACGACCATGTGGAGGAAGATTCTATCATTTGAGGAGTTCCAAAATTGAACTTTTCAGCCTTAATGCTATGTTGTCACGGTTGGCTTACTGGAAATACATCCCTAGGCTCTGCTGAACATAGCTAGGGCCACCTCACGGGCACGGACTCTAACAGGCAGGTGGTTTTCACTAGGAAACCCTGCAGGGAGGTATGGTCTTAGCGGCACCAAACCTGCAGGTCACGGTCCCGTGAGTGAGTGAACAGCAGAACGATGTGGGGGAGCCAGACGAAGCGGGTAGAAACGATGGAACCCACAGGTAAGTGGTATAGATACAGGAACAACAATAATATATGCTGATGGTCAGCAGCCAATGAGTCACTAGGAGAATAGATGCTCGGCAGAATAACAATGAGAGAACAGGAGCTGTCACAATTGTGTACTCAGGAGTAGATAGTAGAGATACTGGAACAGCGGAAGTTCAACACTAGACATAAGCTGAGAGCACACTGAAAAGGCGGAGGTAACTCAGGACAACAGCTGATGAGTCATAGATGTAGTAGCGGCTCTGGGAGGTAGCAGTAAGAGAACAGAGGCTGTCACAATGAAGTACTCTGGAGATGGTAATGGAAGTACTGGAAAAGCAATAATTCAATATGGCCACAGACTGAGAGCAGACTGGAGTAGCGGAGGTAACTCGTAGTAACATCTGATGAGCCACAGAGGTAGTAGCAGCTCTGAGTGGTAGCCATTAGAGAACTGGAACTGTCACGATGAAGTACACTGAAGATGTTAATGGAGGTACTGGAGCAGCGATAGTTCAACACGGACAGAGACTGAGAGCAGACTGGAGTAGCGGAGGTAACTCGTAGTAACAGCTAATGATTCACAGACGTAGTAGCGGCTCTGAGTGGTAGAAATGAGAAAACTGGAGCTGTCACGATGAAGTACACTGGAGATGGTAAGAGAGGTACTGGAACAGCGATAGTTCAACACAGGCCACAAACTGAGAGCAGGCTGAAATACACACAAACCATTAGGCGAACAGGAACCAGAACCACAGGCTGCAGGAAGTAAGCTTGAATAACAGGCATCAGACAGGTGAATCCAGGAGGTTTAAATAGTGCTCCAGTAATGCTTAGCCAATGAAAAGAGGGAGGAGGCCCTGAAGTGCAATAGACTTGCACCTGCGCAGATCTGATAATAGCTGCATGAATAAATGAAAAGTGTCTGACACTGAAACATGGCAGTTTCCAGATCAATGGAATGCAGGTAAGGAGACAGGTACCTATTTGCGGGACCGGAGCGTTACAGCTGCATTTGACACTGTTGACATCTCCTCATACAAATGCTTTAATACCTAAGAATTCAAGACACTGTCGTATCCTGGTTCTCAACCTACCTATCTGTTCACTCTTTTAGTGTTAATTTCTCTGGATCCACCTCTACTTCGCTTCCTTTATAATTTAGAGTACCACAGGACTCAGTTCTAGGTCATCTGCTATTCTCTGTCTACACCACTTTTCTTGGAAAACTAATAAGCTCCAATTGATTTTCAGTATCATCTTTATGTGGATGATACACAAATTTATCTATCCTCTCCTGATTTCTCGCCATTTGTGTTGTCCTGCATTACTGACTGTCTTTCTGACATTTCTTATTGAATGTCCTCTCGCCAACTCAAACTCAGTCTTTCAAAAGTTAATTTCAAGAGTTAATAGTATTCCCACCCACCAACAGAAGCATCCTGCCTGACATTTCTATTTCTGTTGACAACATGACCATAAATCCCACCCTGCAAGTTTGCTGCCTAGGTGTGATCCTTGACTCACAACTATCCTTTATTCCCCACGCTGACTATTTATATAATGTTGCACACATCTAAAAACATTTCCAGAATACACAAGGTACTGCAAAAACTTTAATTCATGCACTCATCATCTCCCGCATCGACTATTGCAATACCCTCCTTACTGGTCTTCACCAAATCAGACTGTTACCTCTTCGATCTATTTCGCGCAGCGGCTAGATTGATTTTTCTTGCAAATCGTTCTTCCTCTGTTGAGCCACTCTGTCTGTTTTACATTGGTTGCCTGTTTTTCAACAAATTCAATATAAAATTATTCTACTAACCTACAAGGCAATCAACAAAATAGCATCAACATACTGTACATCTCCTCACTTGTCTCAAAATATCTCTCAACTCGACACTTCCATTTGGCAGAAGGTCTTCATCTCTCTTCCACTTTCATCACATCCTCCTATTCTTGATTACAGGACTTTTGCGGACTGCACCTACTTTGTGGAATTCCCTTCCTTGCCCAACAAGACTTTCCTTTAATCTTCAAACCATCAAGCATTCTGTGAAAACCCACCTCTTCGGGCAAGTTTATAATATTACTCAACCACCCTCTTAATCTCCCTAGGTTACCCTATTACCACAGTGTACACAGTTAACACAAGACAACAACCCTGTGATCAACATTGCTCTTTGACTGGATCATATAGCCTACTAAGTACTTTTTACCTTTGCATTCTAGCCGGGCCAATATGCAATATGTAGCACGTAGCACATGTATCAAACTCCAATTGTCCCATAGATTGTAAGATTGCGAGAAGGGCCTTCTGACCTCTCTGCCTGTATGCATTACCCAGTATCATTTTATAACTGTGTTTATTCCAAATTGTAAAGCGCTACGGAATTTGCTGGCGCTATATAAATAAATTTTAATGATGATGAAACAGACAGTTTTTTGGCGGGGCAACTCACAAATGCAAGATATTTTTTTCCCTCAGAGCATAGAATATTTATGGAGGGAGAAATTGCTGGGGGTTACTCCACTTTCGTGTCAAGAGACAGAATTTTTGAATGCAGACATTGTTGGTCTATAGTGAGGTAAATGCTACATTTAGAAATCTTGTAGAAGAAAGTTGTTTTCTGGTGTCTTCAATCAAAAGAAGAGAGCAAGACCACAATTTACCACTTAGGGGCAGCAGCATCTCTCTTTTGATTCAACAATCAGTATACAGTATGTGCTTATTAAGATTCACAGAATTTAGGGAGTTGAAGCCCTCTGCTGGTGAGAAGTGAGAAAGCACATGTTATAATAATTGGAGGCACAAGGCTCCTCAGGTATTGTTTTACTAGTGTTAACTGCAGACCAAAGGAACAAATACAAGTCTTACACTGCAGGGGATAAGTATGTTGAGCAAGAATGAAGATGAACATATATGTATTGATGAACCCCAGTGGCAGCTGTTGTTGCTCTGTAGCTCAGACAGTGGGGATAATGTGCAGCTCAAGATTCAATAAAGCTCATCTCTCGCCTCCTCCTAGATAGAGCACAGTTGGGGAATCAAAAGACAAAAGACTCTGTATATAATCAAGTCCAAGGCTTCAGAAGAAGATCACAGCACAGGTACAATGGTGACTGAACTCTGCTCGCCCACAGTCAGCTCCTGGCTGACAATATGAGGGTCCCTGGACCCCTCTGTGGCATTAGTGGAATAGCTAAAGTTAAATCTGGAGGGCTGGAAAAATCAGCGACAGCGGAACCAAGGTCAGCTTGGTAAGTGGATGCATTCACATCGTCCAAATGGACAGAGATTGCAGATCTATTGTCCTAGTATTGGGCCAATGTATCATTGCCTTCCAGTGAGATTTCTTAATTGCAGTGTCAGCAGATTTAATGTCTGCAATGAGCGGGTGTCCATGTTCTAGATGCTGTCAGTAGGCCTCTCCTCTATTCCTACAGATAAATGTCTGATACAGTATAGTGACTCACTATTACAATTATATATAGCAGCTGTACAAACCAGAGAGTTGTAGGGTAAGGTGAATACATTTAATATAAGTAAACACTCATTTTTATCAGGAGCTCAGTGTGCTTCCTCTTAGTTTGGTTTCCAAGCCACGACCCACTGACAATATTTTCAAGACGCTTTCTTAAGTGTTAAGTTCTCTAAAAAAAATTGACAAGCACATTTTCAATATCGGCCAAGGAGGCACAGTAGCATGAGCTAAAGATAGCTTTCTATTGGCTTCAGGACTACCTCATCACAGAACAGAGATCTATATTAACCACGCCCACTATCACTCTGTGACTGTGCATGTGGTCTATGATGCTAACATATTATATCTGGCTATCCTGGTTTGTGCCATGACTTCTATGTCCTGCAATAGTCATCCCTCTATGCCAAGTTTCAGAAGGGGTAATGCCGGAAGGATGAATACTAGATATGTAAATACAATCATTGCTTCATACATGTATCTTGTTTGATATGCTTAACATGTGCTAAATGCAATATATGTGAACTAAAGATAAGACATCATCTGGGTTATTAAGGATATACGTGTTGCTCCTGCTTATTGACACCTGTTGGATCCACACACTCCCTCCCTGCAACATTAAATCTCATGTTTTTAAAAGTATTTTGAACCCAAATGAAAATGCTATTAAGTAAACCATTTTTAAAGGAGATGGACCATACAAGCTTACAAATATAATTATAAAACATGTGATTCTTAATATCTTATAACAATGTGCCATGCGTGCCCGCGGATCCAGTCATCCACACTTAATCTCCTCACTGAAGCCAAAGCATAAGGAAAGCCAGATCATCTGCTCCAAACACTTTCAAATTTTGGTATGGGCTTTCTGCTAGGTGCCAACCACAACCTAGCTATACAAACCTTGGCTATCATGAGTAATCATGCAGACGTTTTTTAATATTTGGGCAGTACCAGAGGAGATACCAAAAGGTACCAGATGGAGAGCCACACTTCAGGCAAGTGGCTGTATGACAAATTTTGTCACAGGAGTAAGATACACTCTATGGAAAATATACATTTTGTATTTGCTAAAATGTCAATGATGCAGTGGAATCACCCATACTCAATTCACTTAATTGATTGGAGTAAACTAATGGGGTGAGTCTTCTGTAACCAAGATGTTGAAGTAGCTTATTAATGTGGGCCTCCACAAGATTCGGGTCCCATTTTCAAACTGTGCCATCAAAGCATATCGAACGAGACGCCCTCCCCCCTGAAATTCTAGACCTATATAAGGAATTTAATTTTACTTTTGCTCTTATCCCTCCCTATACCAAAGAAGTGAAATATTGATCAATCCTATGAAAAATAAATGGCAAGATAATAAAAAGAGGCATTTTTGGATTACATAGAGGAACTTGGGTTGTATCATCATCTTAATTCAATTTATTCTACCAGACACAGAGAGAGGTAGCTTCTGCCAGGTATGTATTTTAGACTTTCAATTCAATTTGAGGTTGTATATTCATCTGCAAATAGTTTGAGGTATCGTTAGTGATTCGTATGCCCAGATATTTAAACTGGGGGGTCCATTTCAGAGATTTTTGGGTGTCTCTGCGCAGCCCCACCCCAACTAGAAAATGCTAGGCTTGTCCCAATTAAAATTTAAACCCGAAAAGGACCCAAATTTTACCTTTGCAATGTGGCTAGAACGAAATGCAATATGTAGACTCCCATTGTCCCTTAGATTGTAAGCTTGTGAGCAGGGCCTTCTTACCTCTTTGTCTGTATTACCCAGTATTGAACCTCAAATGCATTACCTGCCTCCCCTTTCTTCCAAAGTGCTTTAAATGTGCTCTTTGGAATAAACGCTCTGTTTGTAACAAACTTACCTCCCTGGACCACACCAACAATTTCTTGAAGATTTCTTTGCATGGCTTCCTCACTTCTTAGCTTTCGTCATCCCCAACATCATCCTCGGTGATTATAACATCCCCATTGCAAATCCACGTTCCAATGCTGCGTCCAAACTATACTCTCTAGCCTCCTCCCTCAGCTTCTCCCAGTGGGTTGAATCCTTTACTGTGCTCAGTTTCTGATTTCCTTAACACTCCTTTGCCCCTCTCAGATCATCACTTTATCAGCTACACTGTGAGGACACCAGGGTTAGAACCGTAGTTCGCTAGGTACTTGGCCCTCTAGGATTACAGAATCACGCAGGTAAAGAGACAAAAAAGAGATAATAATCTGTTACGAAAGCCAGATAGTGGGATTGGTCTTGATCTCTGCTTGAATGACAGTTTACCCCCAGAGAGGTGTCTAATGGAAGAGAGGTATTCACCTGGGATTCCCATAAGGAAATATGCTCTTAACTGCTCTCAAACACAGTTCGCGGTCCTCTAGGGGGCACAGAGCAGATAATTTGGAGAGCCACGAAGTAACTGTAAGGCAGAATGGAATGTATCCTCAGGTATATGGAAATTCAGGAACTGGACGAATGCTGTGCGATGATCAGCAGTATAGCCATGAGTCTTGATAGTGGAATAGGCTGAGCAGGTAGTACTGTGAAGTGATGAGCTGCAGGACTCAGAAGGACTGAGGTATACGCTAGTGTAGTAATTCAGGAACAGGACAGATGCTGAGCGATACAGTATAGTCACAGGTCTTAGCAGCGGGTTAGGCTGAACAGGCTTAGCTGTAAAGTGATGAACCGCAGAGAGTAGAAGTGCTGAGATTCACACAGGTGCGATAACTCTAGAACAGGACCAATGATGAGCAATGCTCTGCAGTGAGGCCACAGATCTTGACTGGAATAAGCTGAACAGGTAATGCTGTGAAGCGATGAACTGCAGAAAGCAGAAGCACTGAGATCCACACAGATGTTATATCTCTGGAAAAGGACAGATGATGAGTGAAGATGAACACGATGAATGAGTGACCTAACCCAAGAAGTCAGGAACAAAAGTAAGTATAGCACAAACAGGAGTCAGAGGTAATGCTTCCTATCAGGTAGGGAGACCTGATGATCTGACACCCATAGAAAGGAGAAGGACCCTTATAAAGGGAACAGGCTGGTGATCATCCAATTACCGCAGAGCAGAGGTTTTAAAGGTTCCTGGGTTTGCTCATGTCCAGAATACTTGGCAACATGGCGTCCGAGGATAGAGGAACGCCAGGCTGTACAGCAGATAGCAGTAACCAAGGGAGACCAATGTACATAAGGATCAGAATGGAACTAAACCGGTGAGATGCGTGATATAATATTTTTATTCACACAAGTGTACACACAGGGTAAATACAAACAGCGCTCCACGTAGGATAAATAGACTCCCCCCACCTAATATACAAGTGCTAGCAAAATCACCAGTAGCAGTCAAACTCCCAACAAAACCTCAACAATAATCTCACTCCACAGAGTTTACAACAGGTTCAGAGTTCTGGCACCAAAAGAGTATCAAATTGCTGCACAAGATGGGCCAGTGGGCCAGTCATCTGGCTGGATTGAATGTTCTGTAAAGTTGATGGCCAACTGTCCACCAGCATATTGGGACCCTGAGTACCAGTCTCTGTATTGATGCAGGCTCACCAGTTCCCCAGGATCACGAGTATCTCCCGATGGAGTAAGGATGAATCCATTCTCAAAATGTTCAATACCCAATCTGAATCCCAGAATCTGTTGCCGCGCAACCAGACATGCCCGGGAGAAGAGACAGGCAGCCGCCCCTGCATGAGTTGAGAAGGGACAACACCTGACAGTACTCTTTCCCTCCTGCAAAGCAGAAGGAATCTGGGATTCTCTTATTGAATTTTGCCAGAAGATAAGGGGCATGTGCTACGAGCCGCGGCGGTGCCCAGCCGCCGCGACTCCCTCTTCCATGTCCCGGCCGTCGCTATCCAGGTCACGTCCCGGCCATTGCCTAGGCAGCGGTCGGGACGCTGTAAGAGATAGCGTCGCGTCCTGACATTAGGTGCAGCCGGGCGCGCGCGCTAATTAGCGTGGGGCCAATAGGACAGCCTCTAGGCTAGTACCTCTCCTTCCCCATTGGCAAGTGGTTCTTTATTAGGCAGGGAGGGCTTAGCTTCCCTGCCGGTTATAGCTCAGTGCCCCTGTGCCTAAGCCTGCTCCTGTACCTCAGCTGGTGTTTTGCCTTGGATTTTTGATTACCCGTGTATGACCCCTTGCCTGTTAAAGAATTTTGCTGTCTTGCCTGTGTCCCTGATCTTTTGGCCTGTACCACGGATTCTTCTGACCTGCTCGTGATCCTGACCCTTTGGCGTGTTGACTATTCTTTTCTGCTAGTGACCCCTGATCTCGGCCCGTTCTCTGGCATTACGGTCTGCCATTACTCTCCGTTTCTGGGTTCTCCGCAGCCAGTACCCATCTCACGACCCTTCGTTTGTCTGCAGCCAAGTCTGTCCCCACCACTAGGGGCAACAGTGAAAACCAGACTTTTGGAGTAGACTCCGGGTTTTGTGGTGCTGACTGCTGGGGTTCCTAACAGCATGGAGGTCTCTCTTATTTACCCGAGACCTCTCCTCCATACTGACACCGACCTTGGAAGATGCGAAAGCCAAGGAGGAGAACTTCATACTCATCACCAGACATCATACCTATGGGTGATGGTCGGGAGGGTTACTGAAAGAACTCATTAAGCACCAAATGTTTGAGTAGTGAAATGTGAAAGGAGTTGTATATTCTGAGGGACGGAGGTAGGCAAAGTCTACAGAGTTGATGACCTGAATGATACTGAATGGACCAGAGAAGTAAGGGGCCAGCTTCATAGAGGTAACCCAGAGTTGCAAATTGTAGTGGAAAGCCAGAATTTATTACCAATGTGAAGGACAGGGAAGACTCTCCAATGGCGATACACGGACTGTTTATATTGATGGGAGGTCTTTACAAGTTTAGCCTTAGTCTGTGTCCAGATACAAGAAAAATCACATACCAGTGCATCTGCCACTGGAAAGCAAGAGTCAGGACTAGAAGTAAAGTCGGGTAGGATGTGATGGTTTCCAAAAACGGTGAAGAATGGTGGAAAGCTCATGGATTTATGGAGGTGAATGTTGTGTGAAAATTCGGCACACTGTAGGAGGTTGCTCCAGTCCCACTTATTATCTGAGGAATAGCAATGTAGAAAGAATTGCAAATCTGGATTGACTCGTTCAGTCTGACCATTTGTCTGGGGATGATACTCAGAGAAAAATTTCAAGCCGACAACTAAATTCTTGCAGAAGGATCTCCAGAAGTGGCAGACGAACTGAACACCACGGTCAGAGATGATCTCCCGCGGGCATCTGTGAAGCTGGAAGATTCCTTTTGTAAATATAGAAGTCAATTGAGAAGCAGATGAGATGGTAGGCCTTTCAAAGGGGCAAAATAAGTCATTTTTGAGAACTGGTCCACAGCTCACAGGTACGTCCGTAATAATGTCCATGGAAATGCTAGACCAGGGACAATCAGGAAGAGGAAGGAGTTCTGGTAGAAGCTTTCTTAAGTCAACGCCACGATGTTGGTGGGATTGATAATAGGCTGGGGGTTCAGGAGAGTAGTGTAGATCAGAATTGTCGAAGGACCTGGAAAGGGCATCAGCTCTATAATTCCTGGAACTAGGACGGAAAGTAAGGATCAAACTAAAATGAGAGAAGAACAAAGACCACCGGGCCTGGCACAGATTATGACACTGAGCAGTTCAAAGGTAGGTGGGGTTCTTATGGTCTGTGTAGACAGTGGTTTAATGCTCAGCCCCCTCTAATAAGTGGCACCACTCCTTCAAGGCAGACTTTAGGGCAAGAAGCACCTTGTCACCAATTCCATAGTTCATTTCATTGGGGAGAACTTCTTAGAGAAGAACCCACAAGGATGGAATCTCACTGGAGAGGACTCTTGGGAGAGGACCACTCCAACTTCGACCGAAGAAGAGGAATCTGCCTCCACATAAAAGGGCTTATACTGATCCAGCTAAATAAGAACTGGGGCAGAGAAGACTATTTTAAAAGTTCTAAAGGCTGCTACCGCCTCGGGTGGCCAAGACATAGGATCAGTACCTCTTTCTAACTCCAACAGCTTTCTCTGGCACTGACAGAGCTCAACAGCTCACCCTCAGTCCAAGTTCTCCTCTTGAAAAAATCCACAGCACTCCTCCCTTTTCAAGTCCCCAAATCCTCCAGTTCTGGGTCTTTCCCTGGTCCAACTCCCCAGACACAGTCCTTGTTTACTGGTAACAAAGGGAAATTGGGTGGTGACAAGGGTGGGGAACCGGGCATACTCCTTCCGGCCAGGTGGACAGTCACTCTGCGCATGCGCTTCTGGCAATGGGAGGCAATACTGAGCTTCGATGGTGGCCGGTAACATCACTGTCGCTGGAGATTACCATCTGCCTGTTCCCCTATATAAAAAAGGCACCCGAATGGTGCCAGAGTATTTGGTTAACCATTACTCCAGCATTGTTCCTGTCTCTGTGACCTATCTTTGTATCTGGCAATCATATTCCCTCTGGTTCCTAACTCAGCTCTACTCCTGACCTCTCTCCCGGATTACATTTTGGCTCTATACACTCCCTCCTGGCTTCTGACCTCTGGCTGTTTGACCACTCTTTTGGATTCCGCTTCGGTACTTCGCATCCTGACTGGCTTGAAATTGGATAGTCTGACCATTCTCGTTCACCAACTACTTTGCTGGTAACTGACTTGGAGAACCACGACCTGTGCGTCCTTTTCAGTAAAGTCCATACCTCCTTCAGGGGCTTCTATCCCCAAGCTCCTTTTTAACACATGTAAATCCACCTTTAACTAAATACATATTGATTTTTCCTTGCAAATTGTTCCTCCTCTGCTGAACCACTCTGTCAGTCTCTACATTGGTTGCTGTTTTTTTTTACCGAATCTAATATAAAATACTACTAACATACAAGGCCATCAACAAAACTGCACCAACATATTGTCACAACTATATGCGTACCTGCTATTGTTGGCGCAACTCAGAGGAAGGTGCAGAATCTAACGTGCCCCTGGTATTCACCAGGACCCCCGCAAGGAAGTATGGACTCCGCTGCAGGGACACGCAGGTCGCGGTCCTTCCACGAGTCAACAGCGAGATACAAAGAGGTGTCAGACAGGCCGGGTCGGTAACGTTCTGGTAGTACGAGGTATACAAGGATATCCAGAAGAATGGTGAGACAAGCCGGGTCAATAACATTCAGGTAGCGCAGTACAAAGGGGGAATCCAAATAGGGGTGGTCAAACGGTCCAGGTCAAAAGGTCACAAGCAGCACGAGGATGATCAGGAACAAATGCAGAATACTGGTACAAACACTAACGCTGGAGGCAGGAAGACCTGATACTCTGGCACTGGTAGGAGGGCCAGAGAAAGTTTAAATACTGGAGTGCTCCAATCAGAATCAGCGCTGCAGCGCTGTCATCCTCAGCGCCGGGAATCACTTATAGCGTCCCGTTGCCTAGCAACGGGTCGCGCTGTCTTGCAGAGGTCAGGCGGCCGAGAATCCAGAAGAGATGCGTCTGGTTGCTAAGCAACCAGACGCGCTGGGCGGAAGAACAGGCGGCCATTTCGGAGAGATCGTGGGACGGCGCCTGACACATATATCTCCTCACATCTTAAAATATCTCCCAACTCGACAACTCCGTTCTGCACAAGATCTGCGTCTCTCTTCTACTCTCATAACATGCTCCCATTCCCGATTTCAGGACTTTTTTCGAGATGCACCCACACTATGGAATTCCATCCCTTGCACAATAACACTTTCCTCTTGTCTACAAACCTTCAGGTGTTCTCTGAAAACCCACCTCTTCAGGTAAGTTTATAATATTCCTCAACTACCCTCTTAACCTCAAGAGGTTACCCTATTACCACCCTTTACACAATTCACACAAGACAACAACCTTCTAATCCCCTGACCAACATTGCTGTGTGACTAGATCATATAGCATACAAATCACTTTTTACTTTTGCAATCTGGTTTGAAATGCAATATGTGGACTTAACCTCATGTATCCAACTCTCATTGTCCCATAAATTGTAAGCTTGTGAAAAGGGCCTTCTTACCTCTCTGTCTGTAGGTATTACACAGTATTGTTTTATTATTGATGACTGATGATGATGATTTTTTCACCACCAGCAACAGGTTTCGATCGAACCATTGGCATCTAGCAAAAACAGTAGTGTGTCATCTGCATAGAGGGGCACTTTATGCTCTCTATGCACTGTCGCAAGAGCTTTTATATTTCGATTGTTCCTAATCTTACATGCAAGGGGCTCTATCTCCAGTGCGAACAAAGTGGGGGAAATGAACACCCCTGCATAGTGCCTCTGCCTAATTTGAAAGAGTGTGATATATATTGCTGCAGGGTTATAGAAGTATTAGAAGCTTATAGAAGCTTATTTAATTTTATTTAAGAGGGGCCAACCCAAAAGCAAACCATAAGTTCCCACAAGTAAGTCCACTCAACTGAGTTGAAAGCCTTAGCAGTGTCTAGGGAGACCATAATTTCTTCTGCATTATTTGCTTGTCTAACCTGCAAAAGGGTTAACAAACAAGTGAGATTTAAGGATGGGAACTTTCCAGGCATGAACTCTGTTTGGTCTAGTTGAACTACTTCTGCTATTACTTTATTAAACCCGAGGGCTAATATTTTAGCCAGGACTCTTACATCTGTTGATATTAGGGATATAGGTCTATATGAATCGGGGTGCAGAGGATCTCTACCTGGTTTCCGTATATATATTGAGAACGTCAGCACTTCCTAAGTAGATTAAGAAAGTTTGCCAGATACATATAACTCATTAAAAGTTTCTAGAAGCACAGGGACATAAAGTGCTCTATTGGGAGACCATTTAACCAAGGGGCTTTACAATTAGGGAAAGACATTAATGCTGCATCCACCTCTTTCAGGGTAATTGGGTAGTCCAAATAGGTTTTACTGTCCATTGAGAGTCTGGGGAGAGAAACTGTATTTTAATACGTCTGCAGTGCACTCATGTCATACTGCACTCTTGACGTGTATACCATGCAAAAATAATTATAGAAAACATCAGCTTTGTCAAGCATTAAAAATTGGTGGAACGGCTGCGCTGGCACTTTCCGTTTGTACCATATGTGCTAACAAACTGTTGCTCCTGTCTGCCTGCACATAATTGACATGCGTGGTAAAGAGTAATTTTTGCTTAGATTTGTACAAATCCAAAAAATGTAACCAGCCTACTCTTTTTGAGCTAAAAGTCAATTGATTATCCTTGGTTCAGAGCGGGATGCAATATATTCAGACTCAAGCATTTGACACTTTTGTTCCAACTTGTGCACTTTGTGTCTGAAATGTTTCTTAAGTTCTGCTATCCTATTAGAGTGCCCCATAGGTAGACTTTAAAAGTGTCCCAGACCACTGGTGACTTAGCTGTTAGAATATTGTGGCAAAGACTCCATCCCATTTGTCAGGAGCCGCGGCGGCCTCAGGCACCACCGCGACTCACTTCCTGTGTCAGTGAACTTCCCGGCCGTCTCCATGAAGACCGGGGCGTCACTTCCATTTTCTCGGGCCCGACAGTTGCCAAGGCAATGGCCGGACGGCGAGTGTAGCAATCGGTGCGCTCCGGCAAGTGAGGCAGCCAGGCGCATGCGCTAGGATAGCCTGTGGGCTAATTAATGTTGGTAGCACACCTGGGATGCATTTCAGGGCTAAGCCCTGATTGGCCAAAGTCTGTATATAAGGAAGGGAGGGCTTAGCCTCCCTGCCGGTTATAGCTTCCAGTTACCTGTCAGCTTAATCTGCTCCTGCTCCTGCCTTGTATTGGTGAAAACCTGTTGGACTGCTTCCCTGTGTATGACCCCTTGCCTGGATTTGGACCCTGCCTGTGTTTCTCGTGACCCTGACCTCTGACTTGTTTACCGACCTTCCTGTCTGCTCGTGACCCTTGACTTCGGCTTGTTTATTGTAATTGCTACCTGCTTGACCTCTGCTTGGACTTCACTCCGCTTGCCTGGGTTCTCCCCAGCCGGTACACACTTCACGACCCTCTGTCAGTCTGCAGCCCAGTCTGTCCCCACCATCAGGGGCTCCAGTGAACACCTGACTGGCAGAGTAGACTCCGGGTTGTGTTGTGCCGGCTGGAGGTGTTCCTAACACCATCAGGCAACTATGTCTGATCCTGCTTTAGTTAAGGATAGCCAAAATGGGTTCAGTTTCCAAAAGAACTGGTCAATGGCGATATTAAAATCAATAGACAGAAGGAGGGGGAAGTGTTCAGATATCCCCCTAGACCTATACTCTAGTTTATGCACTGCAGGTACAAGAAAGAAGCACCAGATCAATTCTAGAAAACAGATTGTAGGAGGTTGAAAAACAGGAAAAATGTATAAAGTCAGTGTGCCTCAAGCACCAAACATCAAGGAGCCCAATTCCATAATCAGCTTAGTGAATGCCAAGTTACTCTGAGTGTCTGTAACATTTTTTTCCCTCCATCTATCAACTTTTTTGTCCATAACATTGTTAAAACCCCCTATGCAAATGATAGGTGAGTCAGCAAAGAGTGCCATAAATTCACTCACCTCATGACTATAAGGTGAAGGTATATAAACATCCAGAATAATCACCACAGACCAATTTATTGTGGCCTTAATAAATACATACTGACCCCCAGAATCAGTTTGGACTAATACAAAGGAAAGCTGTTTCTGGAGAAGCACAGACACACTATGTGAGCTGGAGGTGTGAGCAGCATTGTACATCCAGCCAAACCAACTTTTTTTTATTTTTTTTTAAAGAGAGGGTTTTAACACCTTATAAATGTGTCTCTAATAGACAGATTTTATGTGGCTTTTTTTTTAATTTGATTTAACACACGGGAGTGCTTTACTTTGTTGTTTAACACCCTAACATTCCATGACAGTATATGAAGATTTCTTTTCCAAACTTTACTCTCAATACATGAGATGATGAGGCAATGTACAAGGGTTTTGGTAGCGTATTGTTTATGAAAAGGACATATTCCAGCATTGTTTTTAAGGTGGAGACAGGGAGAGATGCTGGATGTGAGAAATAAAGCAGAAGGTGGAATCAAGAGTGACACCAAGGCAGCAGGCTTGGGAGACTAGGGAAATGGTGGTGTTATTGACAATAAGGAAGATTTGAGGGGAGGCGGTGACTCTGGGATGAGTTCTGTTTTGGACATATTAAGCTTTAGGTAGCATTGGGACATCCATGTGGAGATAGCAGAAAAGCACTTCTTTACACAAGATAGTACAAAAGGGGAGCGGTCAGGGGACGAGGTATAGATTTGGTGTCATTAGTGTAGAGGTGGTACTGGAAGTCAAATGAGAATCAATTCTCCAAGAGGGGTAGATGTACAGTGAAAAAAAGGGCCAAGAACAGAGCCTTGTGGGATAGATAGTGGGAGTGGAGTGGAGGATATGCCAGATGTAGAAACATTAATGGAGTGGTTCGATAGGTAGGAAATAAACCAGGAAAGAACTGTGTCACAAAGGCCAGTGGAGTGACAGGTGTGCAGAAGAAAAGGGTGATCAACAGTTTCAAAAGCAGCAGAGAAGTGTAGGAGAATGAGTATGGAGAAATTACCCTTAGACTTTGCAGTAAGTAGATCATTGATAACTTTCTATGAGAGAAGTTTCAAGAGAATGTTGAGGACGGAAGCCTGATTGCAGAGAGTCAAGAATAGGATGAGAGAAGAGAAAGTGAGACAGGCAGCTGTACACTAATTGCTCAAGTAGTTTTGAGGCAACGAGGAGGAGAGAAATATGGCGCGATTTGGAGAGAGAGGCTGGATCAAAAGTTGGTTTCTTTAAAATAAGTGAAATGAGCGAATGTTTAAAGCAGTATGGAAATGTGCCAGTGGAGAGAGACAGGTTAATGAGGTGAGCCAGCGGTGGGCATGCAGTAAGGGAGAGGGAGTGTAGATGATGGGAGGGATAATTGCTACCTTTCAGCACCCAGTAAATGCTCAACGGAGCACCAGAAGCCATTTGAATGCTGTTCAACTTCATCAGCTTTGCCTGCCATCTGGGACTACCAACTTTCATAGTTATGGTTCATTCATTGTTAGTTTTTAATGCATATTGTTATCATCTTAACTAAATTAGTAGACTGTTTATGCTTTAATTTCCACCTACTTACCTGGCTCTACGCTAATATAGATGCCTTCCACTACAGATCCCTATCTTCCAATCCATCCTACCTTTCCACTTCTGTTGCCCCTTCTTCTCCACCCTCTACTCCATCTCACCATCTCATGCTTTACGCACTCCTATTCTATTTTATCTTCCCTGCCAACCCCTCTTCCCTATCCTTAATGCCCAATGTCCCTCCATGTATTATTCTGCTCATTTGTACCAACATACCTGTACCTGTTACTGTTTTCAAGTATGTCATATCTGTCATATTTTTACACATGTACTGTTTTAATGCATGTCATATATGTATAACCTTATATAGAGAAAACATAGTATGAATTGGGGCACAACCTCTAATAGTGATACAAGGTAAATCTTTACACAAGATATCTATACATATAATGATCCTAATATATAAAATATCAGCATAAATGCAAAATGCTGACATGAACAAACGAAAAATATCCCAATGAATAAAAAGTCCAAAGTAATATGGTATGTATATCTTCTCCAGTTGTATATGCAAGATATATGTACAAGAAGAGAACAGCACAATAGTGTAATATTGTTTTCTTAAAAAAAGAAAACCTAGTATAAAAAGATGATACTAAAACAGGTGATTCTCCAAGTCATAAAAATCCACAACAGCAACCCCCCTAGGTAATTGTACTCAGATTGTGGAAAATTAATCAGGCATTTAAAGTAGTATCCACTGAAAGTATTCCTGCTGTTGATATCCTACTCATTAATCTCTCCTACATTTCAGGATGATACTTCTCTACTGCACACAAAAAAGAAGACAGAAGGAGAAGGCTGGCGTAAATCTGTATTTTATTATATACCATAAAATATTCAAATATACTCACATTAAAAAACAAATGTAAAAACAACACTAGCAGCATAATATTTCCTGTCTGGGGTCTGTCAGAATTCCTACCAGAAGTCGTTCATTCCAAGTCAGATATTATTGGATCATAGAAGAACACCCAGGTTTGTGGTTTTCTATTCCCCATAACTAGCAGAAAGCAATCCTGGTTATCACTGCAAGTCAGTGCATTTTACGTTTGCATTTTTAAATATATTCATTATACTTACTTTTATAATGCCCATTTGGGTTGACCAAATAGTGTTATGTTATAATGGACATCTAGAGCAGGGTTATTTGTACACTCTGTACATGGAGTATTTATTAATCATCTGCAGACATAAGAAGTAGGGGGGTTGCTTACACAATGTGCAATCCAAAGGTCCAATCCAATCAAATGTTTACTTTCATTGTATAACTTGAACTGCATTGAACTAACTAATTGCTGTTCGATTGCTGTGTTGCTATATATTTGGTAATAAATGGCCACCAAAGAGTCATATAACTTTACAGATATTATTAGGTTTTACCTACAGGGCAACCAACAGGGGAAAGGGGCACAGTGAAGGGACACATGGAAGGGCTTCAGCCCTATCTGCACTGGATTGTATAATGGGTAAAGTGACTGTGAGCAGTAATTGCTCCCTGTTGATTGGTGCAGTTACATTGGGCCTGATTCATTAAGGAAAGTTAAGCAAAAATTTGAGTAAGTTTTCTTACTTAAATTCTCTGGACAAAACCATGTTGCAATGCAAGGGTGCAAATCAGTTTATTATTTTGCACATAAGAAAAATACTGTCTGTTTTTTCATGCAGCACACAAATAATTGATAGCTTATTTGTATACTGAAATTTAAAGTTGATCTAAGACATGCCCTACCCCAACTATAAATCTGCCACCATCATTTTAATTTTACCTCCCCCTCCAATGCAATATGGTTTTGACTTACTTACTTTTGCTTAACTTTTCTTAATGAATCAGGCCCATTATTCCTAGGCTGCACCGAAGCTGGGTGTGCTGTACAGCCTGTGAGGGACCTCCCAATCACATCTCTATTTGCTAATTGTGTTGCCTAGGGAGAAGACACAAGAAGTGGATGCACCAAGCCCCAAGTTTAATCTCAGCAGCCCTTTGACCTTAGTATACATTTGTAAACAATGTTGGATATTTAGTAATAGAGCCAGATTGCTCACAAGATACACAACCTAGAGTGTGATTAGCATATGGGGTTTAGGCATGGACACCATATTAATTTCTTTATAAAGGTAACTCTACCCCTATTTTTTCCCTTTGCGTGTATTGAATGTAAAATATTTGTACTATAGGACTTTACCTCATTTCTCTGTTGGTGCTTGAGGTGAAATAACCCTCTTGCATAGTTACAATAGCTTGGGGGATGGCCTAATGGAAAGCAATTTTTTTTAGATAATTGAGGGTAGGATATGACATCAATATGGTATAGCCAGGTCTGGAAAGAACGAGGGCAAGCAAAGAGGTAAAAGACACAGACCCCTGTCCTATTTGCCAATAGATAGCACAAAGGCAGTAGTCAAAATAAAAATTTAGAAGTGCTGGTATGGAACTTTCACTTTTAAGTGGATGGCCAGGGGCCTTAGGCCCACCCATATTATTATGGAATATTATCATGTGGGTACTTGTGGCTGACTGGTATGTAATTATTTGTACAAGGCAATATTTATATATGTATAAGGTACTTCTATTATAATCATGCATATCGGTGATAGGAGATGGGACTTCAAATCTGCTACCTTGAGTTTTTCTTAACTTGGCTCAGCTTGTTAAACATCTACAAATATTAAGACATATTTGGTAAACATTAACAGTCAAAAGGTCATAGCTATGTAAATATTAATAAATAAGTCAAGAAATTCAAAGAACAAAATGCATGTTCTCTGTCAGCCAGTTTGGAAATTAAAGAGTTAAAAGCTTAATACACTTACTAATGCAAATTTGCACCTGGACAAACCATGTTGCAATGCAATGGGTGCCAATGCATTTTTTATTATTTTTTTGCATACAGGGAAAATACTCTCTGCTTTTGCATATAGCACACAAATACTGTCAAGCTTTATTTTTACACTGTGATTTTCAGTTGAGCTAGGATGTGATCCATCCCAAATCTAAATCTGTCTGCACATTTTACATTTCCAACACAACATGATTTTGTCAAGGTACAAAATGGCACCTTCTATCTGGATTTACTACTAAGGGTAAAGGAGGCTCTTCTTGCTTAATACTCCTTGAAAATTTGCATTCAAAATCTTCTGTTTAGTCGAGTAAGTTGAAAGATAGAACCAAAGGGTTAGAGCAGGGCAGCCAAGAAGAATTTGGGGTCCCAGTACAACAAATTTCTGGCCCCCCTCTCCCTCCACACATAGTAGGGTACGGAATATGTACCGCCATGTAGCAGCGGTGACTAAGGGGCAACATGGGGTGTGGCTGTGTCTTTTTAGACATGATTTATGTATTGAAATGGTGTTGCTCTCACTTACCTGTTATTGCAGCTTTCACAACCTGGTATTTGTTTCTTGTATGGATCCTGGAATGTTGGGACCTGTTCGGAAAATATATAGGTATATGAAATATGGAAAGCAGAGCAATAAGTAATCACAGAAAATATAGAGAATAGGGAGAGCACCCTTGTGACCACCACACAAAACAGAGGGCACCCTTGTGACAGACACACAATGCAGAGGGCACTCTTGTGACCACCAACTCAACTACTTAAAACCAGATCCAGATACAATTGCGGCAATAGATCATAAGATCATGTAAAAAAAATTTTTTAGCATGTTGCAGGTATATTGATTTTTGTAAAGAAAGTCTCTGACTTTCAACAGGAGTCTCAGCAGAATGAGACATTGGAAGGTTTTTGGTTTTTTCGTCTTTTTTTTTTTTTTTTTACTGTATTTCTAGCATTATCAATCCACAGTCAAATGGACAGATTGAGAAAATCTTTAAACTTGGGCTAGAGTCCATTCTCTTTTCTTGCAGCCACATCTTCAGTTAACTAGTTATTAGGGGTTTCGAGAAGAGGTTTCAACAAGTACAAAGTATCAGGATCTTCCCTATGGGCCCTGCAGTAGCAGATTATGGTGGGACCCCATCTGAGCCACATTAAAGGCTGAGGTTTCCTATTGGATTGTGCAGTCACAGCCCTGCTTGGCTCAGTGCACAGCTTAAAATTGGGTGAAGAGAACCCTAGCTGTGAGCGCACAGCGGGGGAAATCAGTAAGTGGGTGCACCAGTGGCTGAGATTGCGTTCTGCTTCCCTAGTTTATCACTAATCTTAATACTCCCTGAAGATTTGTATGGGATCTGATGGGTTGTTTTTCTATTTAGATAATTGGTAAATATTTGATACCAACTCTGCACCAGTTATCTGTAAAGGGATCAAGGGCAAAATGTATCGAACTACGATTTGCCTTTTTCAGCAATTTTTTCGGGTCAGTTTGAATTCGCCGATCTATGAAAAACAAGTTGATAAAAAATCACTATTAAAGTGATGTAACCAAAATCGACATGCTACAAATCGCCGTCCCTACTTTTGGCCATTCTAAGAATACAAGTCACCATATGTATGAAACTGCAATGTTGCAAACTCGCTTGCTGTGAAAATCGCAAGAATCAACACGCTGCTTGGATAGGTGAGATTAATATATACAACAGTTAATATTTACAGATAGGGACACCATTTAATATACATACTTGTAGCACTGCAAATGGCAGCATGCACTTGTGCCCTTATGTTCCATTCCTTTGCTGATCCTATTACCTTTTTTCCACCACTTTTCTCTCCTGTTTCCTCTTCATTCTCTAGCTCCACTCACTTTATGCTTTATTACCATCACCTCACTTCTAACCTCTCACTGCCCTTCTTTCTGTCCTACTTTCTATTTGTCACACGCCAGGGACCCGCTAGTCGGGACCCGGCTCACTTACCCCATCTTGGCCCCCTATTGGATGGAGAATCTCCCTCCAGTATTTAAACCTATCTCTTCCTCTCCTCTTAGCCTGTTCTTAGGTTCAGTTGGGATTTTTCCTAGTGAATGTTCCCTGCAATCAGCAGCAACTCTAGGCTTCATACAGCTCCTCCGCTATCCCAGCGGTCATCCTGCAGTCCGCAGTTGCTCCATACAGCTTCTCCGCTATCCCAGCGGTCATCCTGCAATCCGCAGCTACTCCAGGCTCCATACAGCTTCCCGCTATCCCAGCGGTCTTCCTGCAATATCGCAGTTACTCCAGGCTCTATACAGCTTCTGCTATCTCAGCGGTCATCCCTGCTACATGCAGACCATCTCAGCTTCACACTGTTCCGCTATTCCTGCGGTCATTCTTGGTAGAGATGGGCGGGTCCGGTTCCCCGAGAACCAAACCCACCCGAACTTTGGCTATCCGAATACCGAGCTGAGGAGCTCGGTACTCTCCCGCCGGCTCCGAATCGAAATCGAGGCCAAACGTCATCGTGACGTCGTCGGATCTTGGGACTCGGTTCTCGCAATACTTGAAGATTATAAATACACGCCTCCACAGCAATCCATCGCCATTTGACAGAGGGATAGATAGAGCAGGGGGTAGTCACAGGCTGATTAGAGCAGGGACAGAGAATACAATATTCTTCTTGCAATTGCTCTAACAAAAATCGCTATAGAAGAGAGGAGGATAGAGGTTTATAATTTTGTATAATTTTGTTTTAATATTTGGCACTCCCCAGTGCTTTTGGGGTGTCCCCCATAATTGTGCATAAATATTTCTGGCTGTCAAAAGTCATATCTGTCAGCAGTATCTACCAAATAATTTTTAGCACTCCTCAGTGCTTTTGGGGTGTCCCCCATAATTGTGCATAAATATTTCTGGCTGTCAAAAGTCATATCTGTCAGCAGTATCTACCAAATAATTTTTAGCACTCCTCAGTGCTTTTGGGGTGTCCCCCATAATTGTGCATAAATATTTCTGGCTGTCAAAAGTCATATCTGTCAGCAGTATCTACCAACTACTATTAACATTCCTACTATTCCTACTATTAACATGCAAAGGATGGTGGAGGGCCTATCAGGGATTAAACTGTATTTTTCCTAATTTTCACTAATAATGTTTGGGTGTAATATGCACCCAAAGACGAGTGCTCAATTGCTAAGAGTCATTGATGAAGAGGAAGACAAGCAGGCTTGTCTGTAGAATTTGCCGGCAAATTGTGCTGCGTTATATAGGTAACACCCAAAAGAAGAGCTCTATTGCTCCATTGCTAATTGTAATTGCTGAAATAGAAATAATAGGGCTGACAATCTTGGTCTAAATCTGCAGTTACATTTTATTGTACCATAGCTCACTGCGAAACAGGAGAGGTGGCAGGGTTTAGTGATAATCTTCCTCAAACAATACTAACTCATCCCACCATCATAGAAGTCTGTGTAGTATGATGTAATTGCCGATAATGGCCTTCCAAAGGGAATGACTAGTTGATTTTAGGGCAGAGCTGTCACGATTTTTGGGCAATTCTTTTACAGCACAGCAAATATTAAAATGTTGAGCTGACTCGTCTGCATCACCACTGGGTGTCTTGGGAAAGTAATTTCTTTTACAACAAGCAGTTGCCAGAGAAACTGAAGGAGAAGACGTCCCAACAAGATGTTGATAAGTCTGGGATCCTTGCAAAGAAAATTAAGTATTTAATCTACAATTAAAATATAGTTAGCACATTTACTTTGTTTTATTGCACACTATAATTTTCTGTAGCACCTTTTCAAAATGTATTATTAAGGCAATCACTTGACTCAAGCTAACCGTGTCTGCACTTTCTTCACAGGTAACTACTTCGCTGGACTAAAGTATATTCCCCAAAAAATGCTAGTCTTCTTGCAGCTGCTGCATTCTCCTACATGTTGTTGCAGAAACCAGATATTGACCATAAATGTTTCTGGACACAAACAGCATCTCCTGCATGTCATTTTTAAAAAGTTCTGTAACACCAAGTTGATAGTGTGTGCAAAACAGGAAATGTGATGGAATTCAACCCCGCTGTAATGCTTGACCAATATTGGGGTCGTAATCAGAAATGACATATTCTCAGGAGAGTCCAAGCAGGATTAGCCATCTTTCAATGACATCCCTTAGTTTTTGGAACAGTTTGTCAGCTGTATGCCTCTTACTGTAGCTGCTGATACACAGAGTAGCCTACTTCTCAAAAATGTGACGTACCTGGGTACATGCTGCTGCTGTCCATGCTGGGGAAGGCGAATGACCAACCCAGTGGGCTTTCACAGTCATATAATCTTTAGTTTGCCCAGTTCCGCTTGTACACATATCTGTGGTTAAGTGTACAGTGGGTAGAATGCCATTTTGTCGCCCAATAATTAAATTTTTAGGAACTTTCCGGTACACAAGAGAATTAGCTTTTCTAGTAAAATGGTATAGTGATGACATTTGCTAACAGGGACAAAACACCTCAATTAAATGTCTTAAACCAACTGTATTAATAGTGGACATTGGACGCAGATCTAACACTAGCATAGTACCCAGGGCGTCTGTGATCCGCTTTGCAACTGGGTGACAGGTTTCATTCTTGCTTCCTCTTGCAGAGGATTGTTTAACTGACAATTGTTGGTTCAGGGGATATTGATTATGAAGGTGTTGGGGGGAAGATTGCAGGTGCTGGGATGTAGATGAGAGAAGGGAGGTAGATTATGCTGGACTGCTTGTTGTTATTTTTTTTAACCGAAGTTTCTGATTTTCCCAACAGTTTTCCAAGAACTCGCTGAAAAATGACGAAAAATGAATGAGGATCCCAGATGGTTAAGGTCCCTACCTCTACTGAGTGTGGCTTTAAAAACGCTACAAATGGATAGACAACTGTTGTCAGGATTTGTGTAAAAATAATTCCACACTTAAGAGGTGGATTTTTGGTCTTATGCCCAGGCATGACAATGGCCTTTTTGTTATCACTGGCAAGAACTGCAGCAATTTTTCTTTTCAAGTGTATGAAAATCATATTGTGACATAGGAGGTGTTCAAAATTGAATAAAAAATGACTGGAAATTAGTGTTACTGAGGTTAATAATAATGTAGCTACAAAATAATACCTAAATTATGTTATTTTAGCACCAATAAATGTAATTTTTTTAACAAATTGTAAAACAAAACCAAACAAAACCAAAACCAAAACACGCAAGGGCGGTTTTGCAAAACCAAAACACGACGGTAATTCAGATCCAAAACCAAATCCAAAACCAAAACACGGGGGTCAGTGACCATCTCTAATTCTTGGATCCGCTAATCTCTGAACTCCGTGGAACCTGCCCCACTACCAGAGGACCGCGACCTGCGTGGCAGTTGCCGCAAAGTCCATACCACCTTGCGGCGGTTCCTGGTGAAGGCCAGCCGCTATGTTAGACTCCGCGTCTCTGGTGAGTGTTAGTCAGGGGTCTGTATTCCAGTTACCGTGACACTATTTATTTTCTCATGCTTATCTCTAACCTAGACATATCATAGTTTGCTCCTCTCTCCCTTATATCCTCTCCCTCTACTCTTATGCTTCCTTTGTCCAATCATTTTATGTTCTCTCCCCTTTCTCTCTACCCTCCTTCCTCTTCCCTTTGTCCTCCCGTCTGTTCTCTCCTCTGTCCCCGCTCTGTCTCATTGCCCCCTCCCCTCAACCCCTCTCCCTTTAGTTCTCCTTACTACTTTTCTCTCTGCTTCCTTCTTCTCATACCTACCCCCCCCATTACTTCACCTGAAATATCTGAAATCTATTCCCTCACGTCACTCCTTCTCTTTCCTGCCTCTGCCCCTCCCATCTATGCCCCCCCAGATCAGCCCTATTTCCACTACTCTCCCAACCGCTGTGTCCCTTTTGCCATCGGCTGCCCACTGAGGACTCCCCCCCCTAGATCTGTTTCTTATCCTATTTCATCTATCACTCCCTGTCACCCCCCTCATTCAAAATTCTACTCATCTTTGAAATCGAGCAACCAACTCTCTCTGCATCCTGTGTTCTCTGGAATGCTATGTCAATATGTCAAAAATTTGCCTCCATCCATGATCTCTTTATCTAAAGCTTGCCATCACTGGCTATCCCCTGATGACACCACCTCTCCCGCTGCTGTATTTTTCGATGTATTTTCCTTCTCCCACACAACTAGACCTAGGGACCGGTAAAGGGGTGGCATTGTAATTCTACTTTCCCCCTTCTGTTCCTTTCAGGGTTATTTCCCCTAAACCCTGCCTCACTTTTTCCTTCTTCAAGGTACACTGCATTCGCCTTTTCCACCCAGCCCACCTCTGTGTGGCCGTTATCTACAGTCCTCCTGGTCCAGTCGCTCAATTCCTTGAACACTTTGACACCTGATTCCCTTAATTTCTCTCTTCAGAACTTCCCTCCCTCTTCTTGGAGGACTATAATGTCCCCGTAGACTATCCCTTCGACCCTGCTGCTTCCAAACTTCTCTCCCTCGCCTTCTCCCTCAGTCTCTGTCTCTATGGACCTCCTCTCTCTCTCCACCACAGTGGCATGGCCACTCCCTTGATTTGACTTTTACCACCTATGCACTGTCTCCAACTTCAACAATTCACCATTACCTCTCTCTGACTACCATCTCCTTTCTTTTGGCATCTCCCAAATTCTCTCACCTTTCCCATTCTCTGAAGTTACTTGCACCATGCAAAACCCACCCACCTTCTCTTCCTTCACTGTGGTGTCTGCAGATAAAGTCTGCACCGTTTTATCATCCTGACCCCCGTCTAACTGCCTATTTGACCTCATCTCTTGTCACCTCCGCCTGCACCCAACTTGCTCACCACCTCAACATTTCCCTTTCCTCTGGCACCTTCTCCTCCTTCATACATGCTGTCATTTCCCCATACTCAAAAAAGTCCCTTGACCCATCCTCTCTCTCTACTTACCATTCTTTCTCCCTCCTTCTTTTCGCCTCCAAACATCTTGAACGGATTGTCTAAACCCATCTTGCCTCCTTTTGCTCATCTCACTCCCTACATGATCCCATGATCCAGTCCAATCTGGATTTCACTCTATCAACTCCACCAAAACTGCCCTCACTAAGGTCACTTATGACTTTCTCTTCGCCAAATCTAAGGGACACTTCCTGCTACCATCTTATCTTTCTCGACCTCTCTGCTGCTTCGATATTATTGACCACTCCCTCCTTTTGCAAACTCTTCAATCTACAGGCCTATGTGACAGTCCTCTCCTGATTTTCCTCTTACCTCAACAACCTTAACCTTTTCAGTCTCTACATCTGACAAAACACCCCTTCCCTTCACTTACCTTCATCATCATCATCACTTATTTATATAGCGCCAACATATTCCGTAATGCTTTACAATTGGGGACAAACACAGTAAACTAATAAACAAACTGAGGGTATGCAGGAGCACACATGGAACAGGATCACAGGAGTCAGGTACACAGGGAGAGATAGCCAGGAACAGGAAACACATTGCTCTGACACAGATAGTGTGTCAGAGCAGGGAAGATATAGGTTTTGAATTCCCCGCCCAGGAGTCACGTGACCTGCCGCTGAGAGGACCCGGAAGTGCGGGGAAGCGGATAGGAGAAGTGCAGACCCGCCGGAGAAGACAGCTGCGGACATCGCCGACAGAGCAGCGGAACAAGGAACAGGTAAGTTGATGACAGTACCCCCCCCCCCTTCAGGGATGGCCTCCGGACAGCCTATAAGGTTTCTGAGGGAACTTGGCATGGAAACTCCTCAATAACTTCGGAGCATGAAGATCTCGTGCAGGAATCCAAGAACGTTCCTCAGGGCCGTATCCTTACCAATTAACCAGGAACTGCAAGGAACCTCTGGAAATACGAGAGTTTAGAATCTCCTTAACCTCAAATTCCTGATCTAGCGCAGAAATAGCAGCAGGAGGTTTCTTAGAAGAGAAAAACTTGTTAATAACAAGTGGCTTGAGAAGGGAAATGTGAAACACATTGGGAATCCTTAAGGTAGGAGCTAACTTCAATCTGAATGCCACTGGGTTGATGACCTCTATGATTTTGAAGGGACTAATAAATTGGGGAGCGAATTTCCTAGAGGGAACCAGCAAACGAAGATTCTTCATGGACAACCACACTTTGTCACCAGGAGCAAGTAATGGAGATGGTCTCCTTCTTTTGTCAAATGCTTTCTTACTGAAGGCAGAGGTGTGAAGCAACTTGCGTTTGATTAGATCCCACCTAGCTGAGAAGTCTGATAAAAGAGAATCGACTGCAGGAATTCCAGAAGGAGGTAGATCACTGAAGGGAGGAACTTTAGGATGAAATCCTTGAAGAGCAAAAAAGGGAGATGTAGAGGTAGAGTCATGCGAATGATTATTGTGAGCGAACTCTGCCCACGGTAACAAATCGACCCAATCATCATGTTTAGCTGAAATGAAACATCTAAGGAATTTCTCCAGTTCCTGATTAGTTCTTTCGGTGAGACCATTACTTTGAGGATGGTATGCAGAAGAAAAATTCAACTTCATTCCACAGACACGATGAAAAGTTGGGCCAGAACAGGAGCAGAAGGGAGGCCTTTTAATGGCACAAAATGAGCAGCCCGGGAAAGGCGATCAGTGACTACCCATACTACTGAGAAACCTCTGGAGAAGGGTAAATCTGTGATAAAATCCATAGAAAGATGACGCCAGGGCCGATCTGGAATTGGTAGAGGTTGCAGCAGACCGTATAGAGCTTGGCGAGGAACCTTGTTTTGAGCACAAGTGGAACATGCCGTCACAAACTGTCAAACGTCCGAGTGGATAGATGGCCACCAATAACTACGGGAGATAAATTCCAAGGTTTTCTTTATACTGGCATGACCAGAAAAACGGGAGGCATGTGCCCATTTAAGAAGCTTTGGTTGGAGATGTGGAGGAACCAAAGTCTTCCCGTGAGGAATAATAAAACCAGTAGGAGTAGTAGCCAAAATACATTCTGGATCTAGGATAGGTCTAGAACCCTCTTCTTCTGTATCCATAGAGTCAAAGGAACGGGAGAGAGCGTCAGCCTTCTTGTTCTTGAACCCGGGTCTAAAGGTAATAATCATATCGAAGCGGGAGAAGAATAGGGACCATCTGGCCTGGCGAGGATTGAGGCAAGATGCAGTTTGTAAACACAATAAGTTCTTGTGATCTGTAAAAATAGTAACAGGAAATCTGGCTCCTTCCAAATGATGTCTCCAGGCTTCCAAGGCCAATTTAATAGCGAGGAGTTCTCTATCTCCAATGCCATAGTTCTTTTCGGTAACCGAAATTTTGCGAGAAAAAAAGCCACAGGGAGAAAATTTTCCAGTAGAATTCTTCTGAGACAAAATAGCAACCACTCCGGTAGAGGATGCATCGACCTCGAGGAAGGAAGGGAAGGAAGGATCTGGTTGCTGAAGAATAGGAGCCGAGATGATAGCCTCCTTATGATACGTGAAGGCTTCCATGGCCTCCAGTGGCCAGGTTTTAGTGTTGGCGGACTTCCTAGTCAAGGAGGTAATGGGTGCTATCACTGAAGAAAACCCTTTGATGAAGTGGCGGTAATAATTAGAGAAACCAACGAAACGCTGGATGGCCTTGAGTCCTACCGGTTGGGGCCAATCAGAAATTGCCTTTAACTTCTCGGGAATCCATACGTAATCCGGAGCCAGAAACCACGTGACCAAGAAAAGGAAGATGTGTTTTCTCAAAGACACACTTGTCCAGATTACAGTATAGATGATGTAACCGAAGGCGTTGAAGAACCAAGGAAACATGATGGCGATGAGTAACCATATCAGGAGAAAAAATCAGGATATCATTTAGATAAATCACAACAAATCGATACAAGAAGTCCTGAAAAATCTCGTTAATGAAATTTTGGAAAATAGCAGGGGCGTTGCAAAGTCCAAATGGCATCACAAGGTACTCAAAATGCCCATCGTGAGTATTGAACGCCGTTTTCCATTCATCCCCATGTTTGATACTGATTAAGTTGTAGGCCCCTTTCAAATCAAGTTTAGAAAATATTGAAGCTCCTTTGATTCTATCAAAGAGTTCAGAGATCAACGGCAAGGGGTACCTGTTCTTCTTAGTCATGGCGTTGAGGCCACGATAGTCTATACAAGGACGTAATCCGCCGTCCTACTTTTTTATGAAAAAGAAACCGGCCTCTGCTGGTGACGAGGATTTCCGGATAAAACCCCTGTTCAAATTCTCCTTGATATATAGGGACATAGCATCCGATTCGGGTAAAGACAATGGAAACACATCTTGTCCGGCAACAATTCAATGGCACAATCCCATGGTCTATGTGGGGGTAACTTGGAAGCCTCTTTTTCACAAAAAACGTCAGAAAAAGAATGATATTGAGGAGGAATACCAGAGGATGTGGAAGAACAGGCAATAGTGGGTCTATGAATCTTGGGAAGACAACGGGAATGACAACCTGGGCCCCATGCAAGAACTTCAGGTTTCTGCCAATCTAAAGTAGGGGAGTGAAGTCTGAGCCAATGTAGGCTAAGATAAAAGGATTAATAGCCTCCGGGATGACTAAAAAGGAGATTTCCTCAGTGTGTAAGGCTCCGATGCGTAGAGAAAGGTTGACAGTTCTGTTCTTAATGGATCCTCCAATAATACGACTGCCGCCTATAGCTGTAATAGCGATAGGTGGATCCAATGGTTGCATAGGTAACGACAACATCTCTACGATGTCAGCTCGTAAAAAGTTCCCCGCTGCTCCGGAGTCAATAAGTGCTGGAAAAGACAGTTTATCAATATATCGCAGAAGGACTTGAATAGAAAAGCTAGAGTCCACAGGAGAGGGAATAGTCATCCCTAACTTAGCCTCTCCAACGTCAGTTAGGTCCGATCGTTTCCCGGTCGCTTCCCACACTGGTTCAAAACATGACCGGGTTCCCCGCAATAGAAGCACAAACGATTCTTGAATCGCCTCTCTCTTTCCTCCTGGGATAAACGTGCTCTTCCCAACTGCATAGGTTCTTCCTCAGGTATAATCGGACTCTGAAACCGGGGAGCCAAACGGAATGTGGATCGACAGGAATTTTCTCTCTCTTAGGTGCGTTCACGGAACCGGATATCAATCTGGTTACATAGAGAGATCAATTCATCCAGGGTAGTGGGTAATTCTCGGGCCGCTAACTCGTCTTTAATACGATCGGACAAGCCTTGCCAAAACGTGGCCACGAGAGCTTCATTCCGGAACACCTGCCTTCACTGCCAGGTTGAAGTCTGTATGGAAAAAGTTGCACTCTCCACTAGCTCAAGCCTCCTAAAAATCCAAAGTCTTTGCTGATCGCCATCGTGGTCCGTGTTTATTGAAAGTGGGGGATCGAGTCTGGTTGTCCACATGGAACATAAAATTAAGACAACCCTGCAAGAAGCTGGGACCCCGATACATTGGACCATTTACCATTGAAAAATGGATAAATCCAGTAGCATTCAGGCTCAAACGACCACCTTCTTTAAAAATACCTTTTACATTCCATTGTTCTCTTATAAAAAAAAAACCTTGCTCCTAGCAAATTCAATCAACCATCTGCTATTAGGCCCCGGCCTCTGATTGTGAACGGAGACCATGAATACATCGTTGAGAGAATCCTTCCATTCATCTAAGGAATGTGCAAGATGGAGGGGAGATCAGGCACAAAAGCTATCCCGACTAAGCATGCCTAGCAAAGCAACTAGCCTGGTCGATATTAGTAGCATCCAGACGTAACTGGCTAGGTATCCAAAGCGGGAGGAAGGCATATTTTTGCATACAGGTTTTAAATATGGGTTTAAGACTCTGGAATGAAGATTGTCCCCTCAACAGGTACTCATAGGTGTCACGGTTAAAATACAAATGCAGCTCAGGAGCCAGGAATGAAGTGAAAACACACAAAGTTTATTGCTGAATATACAGGAACATGCAGGAATAAATACCGGGTAGATGGCTGATGAAGGTAAGTGGTAATATGGAGAGATCCAGGCAGCATGAAACCATAAGCACAACAGAGGAAAGGAACAACAGGATGGGACAACAGGTCAGCAGAATGAATGTTGAGATCCCAATGCAGCATAATCACAGGAGCAAAACAGGAGGAAGAATCCACAGGGTGTAACGACAAGATATGACAACAATAACCAGCAATGTGTGCTGGGAGTCACAGGTATATATGGAACACACCCAGGTGCATGGGGTAATGAGTGAGGCAGTGTTAACTCCTAAGGAACTAGGACCAGGCACAATAGCAGCACCTCTGGTGATCAGAGGTACTGCTGCAACACACAAAATGAACACAAATAGTAAAGTCTGATAGTCCAGGTTAGGAGCTGCCAGGCAAAGCAGTATGCTGCAGGCAGATCATGACAGTACCCCCTCCCTTAAGGGCGGATTCCAGACGCCCAATTACCAAAAATGTCTGAATTCATCGGAATCATAGTCCAGAATGGGGGGCCCGGCAGAAAAGTCCTCTTCTATGGGCAGAGAGGCAAAGGAGACCTTTCTTTTTACGTCCTTTTACAGGACTTCCTTAGAGTTGGGACCTGCGCCAACTGGGTGGAGCACAAAGGTATCTCTTGACCAGGTGAGGTGGGTGGTACTGATGATACTGCTGAGGCCCCGCAAGATGGCATAGCGGGAGGTGGTGGTGAAAACTTGCTGATCACTGCCTCAACAAATAGTTGTAAGTCATATAGGATGGGGTGATCAGACTCAACAAAAGGGTTTGCCCATTCCATAGCCTTTCCTCTAAAATGTGTTAACAAAAACAAAACTTGCCTCTTTGGGTCATTGACAAGGCTAGGTACTGAGGGGAAATGAGAAGCACAAAACCTCAGTAGAGCACTAAATTGAGAAAGGTGCCCCTCAAAGGTGGGTGACAGCTCAGACTTGGCACCCTCGGCAACGGATAGTTCGGACTTGGCAGCAGGCCCGGACTGGGCCGCAGACTTGGCAGCAGGCTTGACAGGAGACCCGGACTGGGCGGCAGACTTGACAGCAGGCCCGAACTGGGTGGCCGACTTGAAAGCAGGTTTGACAGGAGACCCGGACTGGGCGGCAGGTTTGACAGCAGGCTTGACAGGAGGCCCGGACTGGGCGGCAGGCTTGGCAGAGACAGCACTGTGAGAAGCCTGGGGCAGGCAGCACTTTGAGAAGCCTGAGGGCAGGCAGCACTTTGAGAAGCCTGAGGGCAGGCAGCACTTTGAGAAGCCTGAGGGCAGGCAGCACTTTGAGAAGCCTAAGGGCAGGCAGCAATTTGAGAAGCCTAAGGGCAGGCAGCACTTTGAGAAGCCTCTGTGCATACAGCACTTTGAGAAGCCTCGGTGCAGACAGCACCAAGTGGTAACTCGGGCTGGACCGCATGAACTGGAAACTCGTGCTGGACCGCATGGACTGGCAACTCGGGCTGGACCGCATGGACTGGCAACTCGGGCTGGACCGCGTGGACTGGCAACACGGGCTGGACCGCGTGGACTGGCAACTCGGGCTGGACCGCGTGGACTGGCAACTCGGGCTGGACCGCGTGGACTGGCAATTCGGGCTGGACCGCGTGGACTGGCAACTCGGGCTGGACCGCGTGGACTGGCAACTCGGGCTGGACCGCGTGGACTGGCAACTCGGGCTGGACCGCATGGACTGGCAAGGTTTCTGGAACGGACTGTAGTTCTGGAATAGAGACAGGGGCTGGAGACTCGGCACTGGAGGCAGCGGCTGGAGACTCGGCACTGGAGGCAGCGGCTGGAGACTCGGCACTGGAGGCAGCGGCTGGAGACTCGGCACTGGAGGCAGCGGCTGGAGACTCGGCACTGGAGGCAGCGGCTGGAGACTCGGCACTGGAGGCAGCGGCTGGAGACTCGGCACTGGAGGCAGCGGCTGGAGACTCGGCACTGGAGGCAGCGGCTGGAGACTCGGCACTGGAGGCAGCGGCTGGAGACTCGGCACTGGAGGGAGCGGCTGGAGACTCGGCACTGGAGGGAGCGGCTGGAGACTCGGCACTGGAGGGAGCGGCTGGAGACTCGGCACTGGAGGCAGCGGCTGGAGACTCGGCACTGGAGACAGAGGCTGAAGATTCGGAACTGGAGACAGCGGCTGAAGACTCGGAACTGGGTAGCACGGTGGCGAGAGACTCAGGACCAGGCAGCACCATGGCAGCAGACTCAGAGCTGGAGGCAGATGATGGCACCTCGGAGCAAGAGGCAGAGGCTGGCACCTCGCAACAGGAGACAGAGGCTGGCACCTCGCAACAGGAGACAGAGGCTGGCACCTCGCAACAGGGGACAGAGGCTGGCACCTCGCAACAGTGGACAGAGGCTTGCACCTCGCAACAGGGGACAGAGGCTTGCACCTCGCAACAGGAGACAAAGGCTGGCACCTCGCAACAGGAGACAGAGGCTGGCACCTCGCAACAGGAGACAGAGGCTGGCACCTCGCAACAGGAGACAGAGGCTGGCACCTCGCAAAAGGAGACAGAGGCTGGGACCTCGCAACAGAAGACAGAGGGAGTTGGCGCCTCAGGACAGGCGGCTGGAGCTGGCGCCTCAGGACAGGCAGCTGGAGCTAGCGCCTCAGGACAGGCAGCTGGAGCTGGCAGATTGGGTCTCTTCCCAGAGAACAGAAATGGTGGAGCATAAACAAATTTGGAATGCAGAGAGAAAACAACAGAAGATGGTTCAGTAAACTGACGTGGTCTACGGATAGGACAGTCCTGCAAGAAATGTGCATTGCTGGCACAGTAGAGACACAACTTGTTTGTTATTCTGCGCTATCGCTCCTCTTCGGTCAGATGCGGGCGTGGACCACCTGTGAACTGGGAATTAATTACCCCATAGTTCTTACTAAACAGCAAATTTGTAGAAGCACAATTAAGAGCTGCTGTTTGCACAAGTTCAGCAGCAGTAAAGGTGGGTTGAGACAGACCAGCAGCTTCTGTATTAGGAGAGACATAATCAGACAGTCTCCTGAGAGGGTCCACAAGTAAAGCAGAAAATCTAGCAAGCTGAGAACGTAGCAAAATAATGTCCATCTGTAAAGTTTGTAGCAGTGGCAATTCCAAGATTGGTGAAACAGACATGTTGCAAAAACCAAATGAAAAAACAATTGCAGAAAAAGGTCCCAGAATAAATATCATCCACATGACTCCTAAGCTGTTTTTTCTTTTAGGCTGGTTATACTGTCACGGTTCAAATACAAATACAGCTCAGGAGCCAGGAATGAAGTGAAAACACGAAGTTTATTGCTGAATATACAGGAACATGCAGGAATAAATACCGGGTAGATGGCTGATGAAGGTAAGTGGTAATATGGAGAGATCCAGGCAGCATGAAACCATAAGCGCAGCAGAGGAAAGGAACAACAGGATGGGACAACAGGTCAGCAGAATGAATGTTGAGATCCCAATGCAGCATAATCACAGGAGCAAAACAGGAGGAAGAATCCACAGGGTGTAACAACAGGATATGACAACAATAACCAGCAATGTGTGCTGGGAGTCACAGGTATATATGGAACACACCCAGGTGCATGGGGTAATGAGTGAGGCAGTGTTAACTCCTAAGGAACTAGGAACAGGCACAATAGCAGCACCTCTGGTGATCAGAGGTACTGCTGCAACACACAAAATGAACACAAATAGTAAAGTCTAAAAGTCCAGGTTAGGAGCTGCCAGGCAAAGCAGTATGCTGCAGGGAGATCGTGACAATAGGATCCTAAGATCTATGAATGCGCAGTTCAACGTAGTGCAAGAAAGGATAGTCAATGAAATTATGCTTGAACATATCATGGCTGGTCTGACTGACCCTTCCACCCCATTTCAATTTGTTGATTTCACCTTTGGACTTATTGTCCAAAAAGGTGGCCGGAAAGTTCCATATCAGTTAGCACCTGTTCTTCCCAGAGGGGATGTTGATTATTGACGTGCCCGAGAGGGAACAGTGTTCGGTTCAGTATCAACCCTTTGACAAGGCATCCAGATGGCTAAGAGGTATGGAAAGGGGGCTCCTATGGCAAAATTAGATATAGTCAGTATTTCACCTCTTGCCACTGCACCCGGATTGCTTTCAGCTCAGGAGTTTATGGTACAACTGGAATTTTTTCAGAGACAAATGCTTGCCAATGGTCTGTGCTGTATCATGTGCCTATTTTGAGGGATTTAGCTCCTTCTTGCAATGGTGCTTGGAGGACAGTATCAGTTTGAAAGTGATACTGCATTACTCAATGATTGCTAGTAGAACCAGTGTATTCAGATCAGTGTGGCTGCTTGTTGCAGGAGTTGGAGCGCATGCTTTTGTACTTTGGCATCCCCTCTTCGTGAGACAAAACTGAAAGTCCAAATTCACTAATATCTGACTTTGGCATTGAGAACGATACAGAGAAGTTAGAGGGTAGGCTCCTTATGGAGAAAGTAGCAAAGCTTGGAAAAGTGATAAGCCTTTGTGAACGAGTGAAGAAATTCAAGTTACAGCTGATACAATCCTTACTGGAGTTGTTGAGCTTTGCATGCCGGGTTATCTCAAATTTCACCTTGAGATGGCCACAGCAGGTGTTACGAGAAGACATCCCTCCATTTGATTTACCAATGAGTTCAGGGAAGATCTGCTTATAGCCATTCAATGGTCTGCGGCTATGGTCTAGTGCAGCGCTGTCTAACCACATGTTACAGCTGTTTACTGATGCAGTTGGGGCCCTAGGGTTTGAGGAGTATTTGCATGGGGAATGCTGCGCACAGCCATGGTTAGCTAGGTGGGCGGCCAAGGGACTGACTGGGAATTTAACAGTGCAGGAGTTGTCACCGAAAGTGGTGGCTGTGGAGATTTAGCACACAGGTTGGCCAATAAGCACTTTCACTTCTGATGCAACAATTTGGGGGTGGTGCAAGCCATTAATAGGCAGTCAGCATCATCCCCACCTGTGATTAGACCACTGAGGTGGTTAGTGGTCACGTGTTTGCAACATAACATTATCTTCAGGGCAAAAGAGCAGAATGTGATAGCTGAAGCAGGGGGCAGTGGCGCCACACACTCTGCATGGAGGCCTAACACGTCTCATATTTGTCAGATAGTCGAACCGGTCGAAATGAGTTGATGGTGATTTCTTCAGCGCCAAAGACACAGGGAGCTTATAGCTCAGTGTTAGGAATCTGATCCTAAGTTGTATCTTGCCTGCAGTACCTCTATGCTACCAAAGGTGCTGCTGTTTTGCCATTGGACATTTCCACTTTGCCTGCAGGAGTTAACATCCTTCCCTGATCATCACCTGCACCTGTTCCTCTGCTTTATATACCGGCCCCAAACATTGCTCCTTACAGTTCATCAATTGTTTGCTGCTTGGTCTCTGACAGTACTCCTGTGAATTGAGCCTGTTGTTCTCCTGATTATCTGACTTCTACCTGTTCCACTGTTTTGCTCCTTTTTTATGACCCAGACCACAGCTTTGTTTGCTTTGCTCCTGTCTCCTCCCTGGTATTGTATGTGATTCTCTTGGCTTCTGTCCCTGGCTTGCCTCACTCTCCTTTTGCCTGATTGTCTAATGGATCATCCGGTGCCTCCAGACATCCAGTATCTGCAGTCCACTGCCTAACTTGGAAAACTAGAGTCTCCAGCTTCACAGCCTATTCTAGCAATCCAGACATCGAATACATGCGGTTACCTGTCAAGTTTGGAAAACCAGAGTCTTCATCTTCCTAATTTAACCTGGCAAACCAGATGTCACGCTGTAGGCCTATGAAGGCTGAAGATAATTAGACACTAACTGGTATTGGTGCAACTGGTCAAACAGGCGCGGAGTCTAACGTACCCCTGGTGTTCACCAGGGACCCCTGCAAGGAGGTTTGGACTTCGCAGCAGAGAGCACGCAGGTCGCGGTCCTATTAGCCAGTTACCAGTGTAGCGTAGAGAGGTCAGACGGTTCCGGGTCACAGCAATCAGGAATATCAGGTACAAAAGGGTAATCCAAAGGAATAGTCGCCAAGCCGAAGTCACAGTACAGAATGGGTCACACAGAAGAGTAGAATGGTCGCCAAGCCGGGGTCACAACAGGTAATCAGGAATCAGAATACTCAGGAGTATGGAGAATAAGGAAGCCAGGAACACTGGTGGTGAACCTGTTACTCTGGCACCCTAATGGCGCCAGAGGCAGGTTTAAATAGAATCCAGACTGAGGTGATTGGTGGAGAGCGGAGGCGGCAGCGGAAACTGAAGCAGCGTCCCGTTGCCTAGCAACGGGACTGAGGCCAGGGCGCATGCGCCCGCTATCCGGAAGTCCACGGCAGCCGACGGGGGGATCAGACATCCGTTCCCCGTCTGACAGAGAATCAGCGGGGACGGCGTCTGACACCAGATCTCCTTGTACTTACTCTCTCTCTGTCATACCTGGATACCAGCATTACCAAGTCTTTAGTTCCTCCTTGATCCAGTGTGCCTTTGTATCATGACCTGATTCTGCCAAATACATCCTGGTTGCTCACTACCTGCTACTGTGAGCCGTTCACTTAATCCGACAAGTGCCAGACTATTCTGTATTAAGCTCGGCCTCTCTGACTCTGAGTCCTGCAATACTTCTTCCCAGCATTACCTTTTGTGCCTATGGACTTGTGATACCTGTATTAACATTAAATGCATTTTTATATTATCTGTGTAACCTGTGTTAGAAATAAAGACACTGTTTGCAGTCACTAACAATACTTTGAATTGTATTCTTACTGGGAGCCATAACACTTGGCCTTGGATAAACGGACGAGGCTCAAGACGGTAGGAGAACCTGAGGATAAGAAATCCCTATATGTGTTGTTAGCTTTTCTGGGCAAACTAAGGGAAGAGCAGATGTCCAAGGCCAAGGTAAATACCATGCTTGCAGACATCTCCATCTTCCTATATGGTAAGTCGGGCGAGACAAATACCTTTGTAGTTTGCCCCAAAATGAGAAAGTGGGCAAGAGCAAAGGTCAAGAGGCTGGACCCCCGCGAGCCAAAGATGTTGACTGTGGGTAGCCCCTGCAGTATGCAGGGACGAAGGGAGACAACGCTGTTTAGAGTTGCTTTTATTATGGCCTTCAGCAGGGCATTCTTGGTCAGCAAACTGCTGGCAGAATCCAGCAGGTTCTTGAGCATCATTTTGCTATGAGGTAATGCGATAATGTCAGCCGAAGCGGTGCTATGCGAGATATGCAAGATGGACCAGCTTGGTAGGGGGAGGTGAGTGCAGCTGTGGAGGTAGCGGCAGCTGTGCCCTTTAGCGGAGGTCGAGTTATTCATGATCTCTAGACAAAAGGGGGAGGTTTCCTTGGTGCAGAGTAAACTGTGTTAACTAGGTTTCAGTTCATAGTCTGGTAATTGCAAGAAGGAATACCATAATAAGTAATAATAAGAGAATGTCACATAATTTATTATTAGCAACTGTTACAACCGCAGTTGACATCTGAAGCTGTGCTGATCCTAATCAGCATTAGCAAACCTAGGGTGCAGAATCTAACGAGTTCCCCAGTATTAATCAAGAACCGATGCAAGGCAGGATGGATTTTGCTGCCGAGAACTTGCAGGTCGCGGTCCCCTGGAATGCCTGAGGATGCAGCGGCACGGAGCCAAGGAATGGGGGAAGTACCCAGAAGAGAACACTAACCCCAGCGAGATTGGAACAGAATACAGGTGATAAGCAGTGAGTGGTCAGACAGGCAGAGTCAGTACAGAGTAGTACAAAGAGTAGTCAGACGGGTAAGGTTTGGTACACAGGAGATCCAGCAGAGCGTAGTCAGACAGGCAGGGTTTGATACACGGGAGATCCAGCAGAAGGTATTTAGACAGGCAGGATTTGGTATACAAGAGATCCAGCAGAACGTAGTCAAACAAGCAGGGTTAGGTACACTGGAGATCCAGCAGAACGTAGTCAGACAAGCAGGGTTTATTACACAGGAGATCCAACAGAATGTACTCACAGGGAGAACAGTGGTACAGACACAAAGGAACTGCAGGGAGTCAGACACACGGCAACTATGTTGCTCTAACACACGTTCAGTGTCATAGCGAGGTTTGAGTAGAGGAGGAGATTTGAATTACCCACACCGACAGTTAAGTCATGTGATCCGCTACCTGGAAGTGTTGATTGCAGCGTTGGCAGAGAACGGTGCTGGAACCCGTAGAGATGAGTCTCTAACAGTACCCCCTGCTGTAAGGGTGGACTCTGAACTCCCTAAAAGGGTTTGTTGAGGAATTTCTTGTGAATTTGAGTAATCGAGGAGCATGAATGTCTGAAGCTTTGACTCCGGTGCGCTCCTCTAGGCCATAACCCTTCCAATCCATGAGAAACTGCACCAAACCCCGAAATCTGCAAGAATCCAATAACTGCTTGATCTCATACTCAGTCTGATCTTGAGCTAGAACCGGGGGAGGTAATCTTCCAGAAGAGGAAAATTGATTCTGCACCACAGGCATAAGGAGAGATATTTGGGAATGCGTAAAGATGGTGGAAGCTTCAACCTGATAATTTCAGAAATTTGAAAGGGATCAATAAATCTGGGTTCCAGTTTCATACTGGGAACTTTCAAATGGATATTCCGCGTAGACATCCAAACTTTATCCCCCGGGACCAGATTAGGAACTGCGTGCCTCTTCTTATCATAGGCCCTCTTGGAGCGGGCAGAAGACTTTGTTAAGCTATTCTTTACCTGAGCCCAAATAACTGCAAAGTTGCGCATAAGTGAATCCCAAAGATATGGGAGTCTGAGAGGGAGTTGGAAGTCTTGGATGACAACCGTATAGGAGAAGGGGAAAGCCGTACAAAGAAGGGAGAATTAGCAATTGCCTTGTGAAAATGGTTATTATTGGTGAATTCTGCCCAGGGGAGAAATTCAACCCAGTCTGTCTGATGCACTGAGACATATATTCGAAGTTCCTGATTGGTTCGCTCCGTTAGTCCATTGGACTATGAGAAATCAAGTTTAATACCTAACTTGCTACAGAAGGCTCTCCAGAATTTGGAAATAAACTGCGAACCTCGATTGGATACAATATGAAGTGGACATCCATGCAGACAAAACACCTCTTTGATGAAAAGATCTGCCAGTATTCCAAAACGATCCTTGATCACCCAGATGGTTGTATAGGACTTCGAGGGTGGTAAATCTGTAATGAAATCCATAGAAATCTGGGTCCAAGGAACCTCACTAATGGGTAATGGAATAAGAGGACCGAAGGGTTGGACCCAAGGGACTTTATGTTGGGCACAGACAGAACATGCAGAAACAAACTTCTTGACCTCTTTATGTAATGAGGGCCACCAATAGTAGCGAGAGTGTTCCCATGTCTTCCTAGCTCTGGCATGACCTGCAAAAAGTGAGAGATGAGCCCAACGTAAAAGTTTGAGGCAACGGTTTGGAAGAATGAATGTCTTCCCAGACAGACAAGCAAGATTCTTGGGAGATGTAGCAGCTAGAATACATTTAGGATTCAGAATTGGCTTAGTCTTCTCAGCAGGTTCCTGGTCATCTGGATCAAAAGACCTACAACCAGGTCGAAAGGTCAAATTGATATCAAATCAAGAAAAGAACAAGCACCACCTGGCCTGACATGGATTCAAATACCGGGCCGATTGTAGGTGCAGAAGGTTCTCATGATCTGTGTAAATGGTTACAGTAAAAAGAGCTCCTTTAAGTAAATGCCGCCATTCCGAGAGAGTCAGTTTATTGCCAGTAGTTATTTCCCGGGCATATAGGGCAGTTTCCGAGAAGATGATCATTACCTCCACAGTAAAGACACAGTTTATTCTTAAATCTTCTTTCTCTCTCTCTTCAGGGGAGAGACAGGCCCTACCCAGTTGCATGGGCTCTTCCGGGGGTTGAGTTGAGGCTTGATATTAAGGAGCCAAGCGTAAGCTACCAAACCGTGTTTGATCCTTCTCTTGAGATCTGTCCCTGAAATGTAAATACACTTTTACACATAAAGGGATAAGGTTGTCAAGGGAGGCTGGAAGATCACGAGAAGCCAACTCGTCCTTTATCTTGTCGGACAACCCCTTTTAGAAGGTTGCCACCAGGGCCTCATTGTTCCAACGTAACTCTGAAGCCATGGTTATAAACTGAACGGCGTACTGGCCTATAGACTGAGAGCCTTGACGTAAATGAAGAATCCCCGTAGCGGCACTTGAGAACCGACCCAGTTTGTCAAAGGTTCTCTTAAAAGTTTTTGAAAAATTTGGCATAGTCATGAAGCAACGGATCATTTCTTACCCGTTAAAGGAGAGGCCCAAGCAAGGGCTTGACCCGAAAGTAATGATATAATGTATGCCACCTTAGCCTTGTCGTAAGAGAAGTTCCCAGGTAGCAGTTCGAACTGGATCGCACATCGGTTTAGAAATCCCCTACAGAGTTTGGGATCTCCATCGAACTTGGGAGGGTTTGGAATACGCATTTCAGAGGTGGTAGTAGAACTTGGAGTTGACACTGATTCAGCAGAAGAACTTGTGAGGCCAGAAGCCGCAAGTGTCCATAGGGGCAGACAGTCCTTGCAGGAATTGCATGAGACGGTCCTGGTTAGCCTCCTGTTTCTGTACTTTCCCATGCAGATGCTGGAGTGGGTCTTAAGGTGAGGGATTTACAGCCGGATCCATGTCTCGTCCGAACAAACCATTACAAACACAGTTGATATCTGAAGCTGTGCTGATCCTAATTAGCGCTAGCAAACCAAAGCTGCGGAATCTAACGAGTTCCCCGATATTCACCAAGAACTGCCGCAAGGCAGGGTGGATTTTGCTGCCAAGAACTTGCAGGTCGCAGTCCCCTGGAATTCCTGAGGATGCAGTACCACAGAGCTGAGGAATGGGCGGAAGTACCCAGAAGAGAACACTGACTCAACGAGGTTGGAACAGATTACAGGTGATAAGCAGTGAGTGGTCAGACAGGCAGAGTCGGTACACAGGAGATCAACAAAGAGTAGTCAGACAGGCATTGTTTGGTACACGGGAGATCCAGCAGAACGTATTCAGACAGGCAGGATTTGGTACACAAGAGATCCAGCAGAACGTAGTCAAACAGGCAGGGTTTGGTACACAGGAGATCCAGCAGAACCTAGTTAGACAGACAGGGCTTGTTACACAGGAGATCCAGCAGAATGTACTAACATGGAGAACAGTGGTACAGACACAAAGGAACTGCACTGTGTCATGAGCCGCGGCAGTACGCCGCATCCTGACATGATCTAGCAGCCGGGCGCGTGCTCTAGTTTCTATGCTCTGTTTTTATTCTTTGGGATTATCCTTGTTGCATAGATGTAGGAGGGTGTAGGGACATCTTCCAACTCCAGGGGGAGCTCTCATATTTAAACTGGTTCATTTATATTTTTATACATGCTTCCTGGTTATGTTATTACCTATGCCAGTTCTAGCTAGTAATTAATTAGCAGCCTCCTGAGTCTGATTGTCAGCCCTGTTCTCCTCTGTCCTGATTGGCTCTCAGTACTATTTAAGGCAGTGAGGTCTGAGCTTCACTGCCGGTTATAGCTACCAGTTCCCTGTCTGCTAACCTGCTCCTGTGCTGTTTAGTGTAAACCTTCTGGATTGAACTACTGTGTTTGACCTTTGCCTGTTTCTGGACCTTGAACCTCTGCTTCTGACCCCGACCTATTGCTTGAACCTGGATTTTGAACCTCTGCTTGTGACCCCGATCTTACACCTGTCTCTGGACTCAGAACCTGTGCCTGTGGCCCCTGACCTTTGTTCCTTGGATACATTGTCTGCTGCCGGCTGACCCTTGCCTGGACCCCACGCTGCCTTCTGCCATAGCACTCTCATCCTGGGTTCTCCTTGGCCAGTACACTTCTCAGGACCCTCTGTTTGTCTGCAGCCAAGTCTGTCCCCACCACTAGGGGCAACAGTGAACACCAGACTCCAGAGCAGACTCCGGGTTTTGCTGCGCTGGCTGAAGGAGTTCCTAACACACTGACACACGATCATCATCATCATCATTTATTTATCTAGCGCCAGCAAATTCTGTAGCGCTTTACAAATGGGAACAAACTTTTATAAGACAATACTGGGTAATACATACAGACAGAGAGGTAAGAGGGCCCTGCTCGCAAGCTTACAATCTAGGGGACAATGGGAATTTGAAACACAGGGGCATGTGCTACATCATATTGCACATTGGACTAGCTAGAATGCAAAGGTAAAAAGTATTCAGTGGACTGTGTGATCAGTCACACAACAATATTGGTCAGAGGGTTATTGTCTTGTGTTAGCTGTGTAGAGGGTGGAAATAGGGCAACCTAGGGAGATTAAGATGCTGGCTGAGGAATATTATAAGTTTGTCTGAACAGGTGGGTTTTCAGAGAAAACTTGAAGGTTTGAAGACTAGAGGAAAGTCTTACTGTGCGATGGAGGGAATTCCACAAAGTGGGTGCAGCACGAAAAAATTCCTGTAACCGGGAATGGGAGGATGTGATGAGAGTGGAAGAGAGAAGCAGATCTTGTGCAGAACGGAGGTGTCGAGTCGGGAGATATTTTGAGACAAGTGAGGAGATGTATGTCGGTGCAATTTTGTTGGCAGCCTTGTATGTTAGTAGAAGAACATTATATTGGATTTGTTAAAATACAGGCAACCAATGTAGAGACTGACAGAGTGGTTTAGCAGAGGAAGAACGGTTTGCAAGGAAAATCAATCTAGCCGCTGCATGCTAAATAGATTGTAGGGGTTCAAGTCTGATTTTGGGAAGACCAGTAAGGAGGGAATTGCAATAGTCGATGCGGGAGATGATGAGTGCATGAATTAAGGTTTTTGCAGTGTCTTGTGTGAGATCTGTGCGTATTCTGGAAATGTTCTTTACCGGTATGTAACATGATTTAGATATAGAGTCGATGTGGTGAACAAAGGATAGTTGTGAGTCAAGGATTACACCTAGGCAGCGAGCTTGCGGGGTGGGATTTATGGTTATGTTATCAACAGAAATAGAAATGTCAGACAGGAAGCTTCTGTTTTTGGGTGGGAATATTATTAATTCAGTTTTTGAAAGACTGAGTCTGAGTTGGCAAGAAGACGTCCAAGATGAAATGACAGAAAGACAGTCAGTAACACAAAACAACACAGATGGTGAGAGATCAGGAGAGGATAGATAGATTTGTGTATGATCCGCATAGAGATGATACTGAAATCCAAAGGAGCTTATTAGTTTTCCAAGAGAAGTGGTGTAGATAGAGAATAGCAGAGGGCCTAGGACTGAGCCTTGTGGTACTCCAACTGATAAAGGAAGCAGAGCATTGGTCGATCCAGAGAAATTAACACTGAAAGAGCGATTAGATAGGTAGGATGAGGACAGTGCCTTCAAGACCTAGGGATTGTAGCGTTTGTATGAGGATAGAGTGACCTTCAGTTTTTTCTCTGATCAAATCATTGACAACCTTTGTCAGCTCAGTCTTTGTGGAGTGTTAAAAGCGAAAGCCTGACTGAAGAGAATCCAGTAGGTTGTTTGCTGTAAGAAAGTGTGTGAGGCGAGTGTAGGCTTCTCTCTGGAGAAGCTTGGAGAGGCATGGTAGCTGAATGATGTGGCGGTAATTTAAAAGAGGGTTTGGGTCAGAATTTAATTTTTTAAAATAGGAGTAATCACTGCATGCTTGAATAGTGATGGAGAAATACCAGTAGAGAGAAATAGATTACAGATTTTAGTTAGAGGTGGAATAGGCACAGGAGACAGGGACCTACCAATTTGTGAGGGAATGGGATCAAGAGGACAGGAGGTAGAGTAGGAAGATGAGAAGAGAGTAGAAACTTCCTCTTCATTTGTGGGATAAAATGAAGAGAGAGTTTCAGAGGGTGCTACAAAGGAATTGAGCTGATTGCTTGTCGAGGGCGATGATACCATTTCAAGTCTGATCTTATCTATTTTGTCCTTGAAATAGGAAGCAAGATCCTGGGCACTGATGGTAGTCGGAGGGTTTGGGGTGAGAGGATTGAGAAGAGATTTAAATGTGTTAAAAAGGCGTTTGGGGTTAGAAGCCTGAGAATAGATCAGAGATTGGAAGTCTGTTTGTTTTGCAGTGTCCAGAGAATTTCTATAAGAGTGGTAGATACCAGTATATGTGATGAAATCATTAGAGGTACAAGATTTACGTCAGTGACGTTCTGATTTACGCGAAAGTTTTTGTAGAGTTCATGTTACTTTAGTGTGCTATGGTTGGCAATGAAGTCTACGCGAAGTATGTAGTGTCGCTGGGCCCACTTGATCAAGGGCAGTTGCTTGGGTTTCATGAAAATGGGGTACTGCTCGATCAGGGGAGAAGGTAGAAATTGGGGAGAGAAGGTGTTTGAGAGAGGTGGAAAACTGTTGAATATTAATAGATTTGATATTCCTGCGGTTGTGAGGAGGCCTGGAAGAGTTTGACACTGGGGAGGGTAAAGAGCTGGGGGTGAGCGAGTAGCTACTAAGGTGATGATCCAAGAGGGGGAAAGGAGTGTTAAGGAAATCAGAAACTGAGCATAATCTAGAGAAAACAAGATCAAGACAGTGGCCATCCTGATGAGTAGCGGATTCAATCCACTGAGAGAGGTCAAGTGAGGATGTTTGAGAGAGCAGTTTGGAAGCAGCATTGGAACGTGGATTAGCAATAGGGTGTTGAAATCACCTATGATGATGGTGGGGATGTCAGAGGATAAGAAGTGAGGGATCAGTGTCTGAGCGAGGTTTAAGTAGAGGAGGAGATTTGAATTACCCACCCCGACAGTAAGGTCATGTGACCCGCTACCCGGAAGCTCTGATCGCGGCGCTGGCAGAGTTGGAACCCGGAGAGGTGAGTCTGTAACAGCAACCAATGAACAATTAATTACTATTATACAAACATATCGCCATTCAGTAAATATTACTTATTAGTGCTGAATAGATGCATCATACAATTTAAGAAATTGATCCAACGCTGCCTCTTTCAAACTTGCGTTTTGCATTCTACTTCTTCAGGGGATAAAGACAGAAATATATAATTAGAAGAGATATTTAGGAAGGCAATTAAGTCTTGCTGTGCCGGAAGAATCTGTAAATTGACTTGCACATTAATGCAAAAGTGCCACACATCGATAACATAATAATTGGTAATATCTACATAAAAAATAATTGACCGTTCCTTGCAGAGTTGATCAACAGTTGCCGGTTGCACCTCAGACAGAGCAGATGTCTGTGGCACCTCAGGCCCAGATGTCAGGGAAATACCGTCCTGAGGCCCGAAGCCTAGAGAAATCACCTCTGGGAGCCTGGACTGGGCAGCAGTCTCAGGCTGCTCAAAAATAGGAATAAAATGATTGGGCTCAGACTGGACACGCATATCTGGGGGCTCGGACTATGCACCCATCTCTAGAGGTTCGGACTGGGCACGCATCTCTGGGGGCTTGGCTGGGAACACATCTCTGGAGGCTATGAAGGCCTGAGATGGGCACACTTGGCAGAAGGCCTGAGATGGGCCTACAACTCAGAAAGCCCGGATCGGGCAGTACAATGAGGCACCTCTGACCGAGCAGCACCATGAGGCACCTCTGACCAAACAGAGCTGTGAGGCACCTCTGACCATATAGAGCCATGAGGCACGTCTGGCTGAGTGGGCTGGAGAGACAGTGCCCTCCCTGGAGCAGCCTGGGGGGATAGCGTCCTCTTTGGAGCAGGCTGAAGTGTAGCTGCTCTTGCGGGTTTAGTAAGCAATCCCAAGTTACGTTTGTTTTCAGATTCCAGAGAACCCTTGGAAAAACCAGGAGGATATTAAGCTCTATGCAGTGGGCATTGCACCAGGAAATGCTCAGACCTGGCAAAGTAAAGACATAGGTGGTTCACTCTTCTGTTAGTGCGTTTCTCCTCAAAGAGAGACATAAGTGGCCTACAGGCTTAGAATCCTCAGTGGTAGAGACCATATACATTCGAGCAGGTGCAGAACAATAAGTATTTTTGTAGTAGAGTGAAGACTCTGGAAGATGTACTGCGGTCTGGATGTTCTCTCTGCAAGTAGAATTAATAGCTCCAGAACTAGCATTCATGCAGGAACCACACAGAACGGAATCAGGAAGCTGTTTAAGCAATTCTAGTAATAATATAAACACTTGTGTCATTTGAGTGTGAAGTTGTAAAATATCAAACTGAAGCATCTGGAACCGAGAAATTTCAGACAAAGTGGTAGACATGGGGGTAAATGTATCAAGCTGCGATTTTGCATTTCCAACAATTTTCTTGGGCAAGTTTAAACTTGTGATTTGATGTAAAATTGTCAGTCTCAAAATCGCTACAAATCGTGGTCCTGACTTTTTCCCACTCCAGCTATGCAAGTCGCCAAATGTATGAAGCTGCGATTTTACAAACTTGCCCAAGTTTGAATTCAAAATTGCCAGATACAATACGCTACTTTCAAGAAGCGAGATTGGCAAACATTTCACGGTTACTCTGCTGGGTCATACAGCCGCATGACCCGGCGGATGTATAATGTTTAAAATCAGATGAATGTAAATAAAAAAAATGCGTGGGGTCCCCCCGTCTAAAGACTATTAACCCTATATTAACCCTAGCGGTGCCAGCGTACTCCTGGGTGCGTGAAAATTGTGAAAAAATTTGTGTGGGGTCCCCCCAATTTCCTTGCAACCAGCACTAGGCAGACCAAACGGGGTGGGTCGCACTATAGCAGGGTGACACACGTCAGGGGGTCCCCCTACCACAATGACAACCAACCCCAGGCTGTTCAGCACTGGGCTGGATTTTCCTAGGGAGTGGGGCCCGCAAAAAATGTGCGGGCCCCCTCTGGGAACACTCAGCCTAGTGCTAGAAGCATTCCCGGACTGCCATTCAATGCCGTGAGGTTTGCCTACTCTTCCGGCAGTCCGGGAGGACTCCCCAAAATTCAGGAGCCTCCCAGGAATTCCTGGAGAGTAGGCTAGTATGCCTTTATTACATTGCTATATCAGTTACAGTTTTATATCTAGTGTTAACCTGGGGCAAGAGGTGAAGAGAAAACCAGAAAACTACATTACCCATGTCCCTCTGCACTCTCCCGATAACTGGTATCAATCTAATAATTATTTTTTTTTTACTGGGAACATCTGAATACCTTTTTTTTTTCCTGAAGGTATATTTCCGTGTAAAAAATAGATGCCTAATGGCAGATTCGCAGTTACTCTGTATATGTAAGTGCACTTTATAGCATTTGTCTGTGAAAACTCTTAAGGTCATTTGCAACAAAAAAAAGAACTCATGGCACATACAATGCAAAAGCATCACCCCAAAAACATTGTATCTAATGTATTCTGCATTAGACACGTCATGGGACAACCCATGTAGCATGCACGAGTACCGTGGCATCCATAACAGCATCGTCAATAGCATCAAACTATGTAGTTTTAGGTAGACAGGTGCTATAGCCAGTCACATCGGGAACCATTAGTACGAATTCTTATTTCCACTTGGCTTATGTTTCCATCAGGACATATTCCACTGAAGCACCCTTCTCTTCCTAGTCACAAATACACACTCCCCCTAAACCTCTACTTAGCCAAAGCGATCCGAGAAAGGCAGGAAAATCCAGGTAAGAAACAATAATCGAGAATAACGTATAATCACACAATGATTTTGTGTTAGTTATAACAAAACAATAGACGATGCAAAACAATAGACACGTCTCACAAAATCCGATAAAGCAAACTGGACAGTGTATGTTTGATAACCTCCTTTATTGTATATGACAAGTGTGCAACTTCTACCTCATTTCTCCTAAGCATATCTGTTAGGAATCTGAGTCTGTTTAACCCATTCATTCCCTCATACCGTGCTGTAAATGACAGCAGGATATATTGAACATATTACAGTAATCATGTATTTTTATTTTACTTGCATATTTCTCCGATTATGCAGTGCAGACAAGATAGCAGTTACAGCAACCACTATTTAAGAGTAGGTAAATGTTGCATTGAGTGTGTAACTTTGCCGGTGCAGTCCAGGTTACCCGGTTTCATTAGACAGCACCCCCATATTACCCCTAGAACTGTGTATTCTGTATTTTGTTACTATTATTTTGGCCATGACCTTTGGTAGCATGAAAAGTATGACACATCGTATTTGTAAACATTGTGTACCAGGTATATTTTCAAGGTGCTGACTGAAATCTAGTACATCCTAAACAATTGATTTTTAATTAAAACATAATCAAATTAAAAACAAAGCAGGTCCACTTAAGCTAATGGTTCCTAAAAGAGATGCCCACTTATTTTATGTCTTAATTAATTTCATATTGATAATAGGATGGCTTGAAAACATTATTTTAAATTTTTCTAGTTTGTTGTTGAAAACAAGAAGAAAAATGATCAGATTCTATACAGGGTCAACTATATTGCAGAGGTGAAACACTGTTGGAAAAATGTAATAATCTAACAGTAGTCTTGTACCAGATATGTTAAAATAATATTAGTAGTTAATACATCCGTTGGTCTTACACAATGTTTGAAAATAGGGGATCTTGAGAACCCATCCAAAATAGCATGATAGGTCAATGTATATACTGACCTTTAGCAAGGCTTTTCATTTATTAAGTAGCATTCATACAATATATATTTTATATATGGGTATGGCCATTGCAATGCATTAGTGATATTAATAAAAATAATGTGTTGCTCTATCATACCTTGTATGATAATTTAGCAGGTTGTGACTAGGGTTTTTAGTTGATATCCAATATGTTAAATGCAGGTTGAAAATATTTTTTCTTTCCAATAACAAGAGTTAAAGACTAGCTGTCACTTATGTGCTAATTTTACATGCTAACATGGAGTTAGCCGTTTTTTTGGCAGATAAAAATATTTATAATTACTAATGATTATAAACATTCCATATATTAGCAGGAACAGCCTCACAGAACTCCTGAAAAAGATTACTTACTCAAAAATAGAGTCTTATGGGTATATTTACTAAATTGCAGGTTTGAAAAGTGAAGATGTTGCCTATAGCAACCAGATTCTAGTTGTCATTTTATAGAATGTACTAAATAAATGATAACTAGAATCTGATTGGTTGCTATAGTCAACATCTCCACTTTTACAAAACCCGCAGTTTAGTAAATATACCCCTTAGGGGGAGATTTAATGTTCTTAGTATGGTAAAAATATACGCTGATTTTTGCTCGTACATCTATGAGGCGCAAGCAAAATTCAGCTTAACTGTCGCTAAAAAAAATACACGAAAGATGTCTCCGTGGTCGTTCCGGAGAGACATTGCGCATATTTTTTTCTAATTGAATCTCACTTTTAGTGGGAATTCTTCTCAGATATGAGGATGCAGTCTGAGGACAGAGGCAATGCCAAGCCGCAAACAATGGCTGAAAAACTATATGGGGTAAATGTATCAAGCTGAGAGTTTTTCGGCAGGTTTGAAAAACCAATCAGATTCTAGCTATCATTTATTCAGTACATTCTACAAACTGATAGCTCGAATCTGATTGGTTGCTATAGGCCACATCTCCACTTCTCAAACTCGCCAGAAAACTCTCAGCTTGATACATTTACCCCTATATGTATATATAAGCACCAGAGGTTATATAACAACTACTATCTATCATATTCACAAGTTCCATATTGGGAAATGGCTACAGTTTATAGGACTATGTGCACAGCAGAGCAACAGATATGCTTTCCAAGAAACATTAGTTAACCCCTAATAGTCTTAGGACATGTAAAACAAAACACACAACCTTTTTTATTTAACATTTAACTTTAACATATTAAAGTTAATATTAAAGACATATTAAAGACTTTAACATATTTCACGGACCATATGAGGCAGCCTTCAAACCTTCGCATATCACACTTAGTCTCAGTAATAGGTTAAAACAATGCATATAATCAAATCAAATAAAGAGGCGCATATCTGTAATAACATTTTAGCAGGAATTTAATAAAAGGTAAACAAGTGTTACAAGTTATTACAAACAACTCTGGCATCAAAGCAGGTAGGTACTGGGGGCCACAAGGTGAAGGCCCATCACTGCCTCAAAAGTTAGTGAAAGCTTTAACTCCTATTCATAATATATAACTTACATTTATGAAATGAAACAACAAGGATCCACTGAAAGGAAAAATTATAATGAATACTTTTGAGATATTTTAGCAAGACTGAACTTTGTGCTTTTCATTACTAGAATGCTCACCTTATTCTGAACCTCTTTATAATGAAATGATCTGGAAATTTGTTAGCAGCCAATTAACCTACCAGTATGTTTTTGCCAAGAAATATGTACATACCAGCACTAGAAGTTAAATAATGTTCAAAGGTACCCTGACAAATTGAAAATGCTGCTGAAACAAAGACAGTCTCTAAAAATGACTAATGAAGACAATTCACAAAGTTATTCAGTGCAAATCCCAAGTTATCATGTACCACTAACAGTTTGAATCATAAAACAAATTCACAGCCAACACCTAATTATATAATAATCACATTTTTTAATAACTATTTAATTTAATCATCATAAAAATAAGTATATGGGCAATGAGAAAGATTCATTTAAATAATTAGTTGGCTAGCATGAACATTTTAAAACTGAAAATGGTATGATAAGTTCAAGAGTTCTCGTTAATAACCAGCCATTGATAATCTGGTCAGTAAAGTGAAGAGACGAATGATCAGTAACCAATGTTCTACTCTTCTTTATCAGCAGACCAGAAGATTCAATAAATAGGTCCAGATTATATCCAAATATTCCTACAAGCTTTCATGATTAGAAATTCTAATGCATCGCAGCTTAGATAAGCTGACTTACTGTTGTTGTTAATAAATTAGCAAGTCTTCTGAAATATAGCAAATTCATGGTGTATCAAATGTAAATCAAACACTCTGTTGCAACAAATAAATTGTCTCCACTTGCAGCCTCCATTTGCAATAAATCGCTGTTATTCCAAATGTCGATCACTCATTCACTTATTAGATGTGTATTGGCCCTGAGACGTTAGTAGCAGCTTGTGACGGGATGGCCCTACTATGCGTCCCTGTCTGTTGTGTTGCTGGGGACCGGCTGGGCTTGCCTTGCTACCATCTCCTTTCTTTCTCACAAATGCCAGCTCTAACCGCAGTTGGAGGGGCTTTTGCTGCTGCCACCACTAGGCTCCTTAGTGGCACATAGAACCGCGTCCTTTTGGGTAACTCTGGCTGCTACTGTACCCCCTTCCTGGTACCCCTGATGTCTTGCCTTCAGATCAGGGTTGCTGTGGATGGTTCCTCCTGGCCTATCACACTGGCCAGAGCTGAAGGGTAGCGGGCAGATCGTTGGTACTAGACGCTGGGTCCCAACCTCAGAACAGCCGGATAACCAATTTGATTTGTCTAATCTGAAGGTCACAGAAATTACAGCAGGTAGGTAGGTGTCAAAGCAGACTCTTGAAGCAGTGATGTTTATTAGCTCAAGTGTTCTTATAAGGATAGTTACATACACTAGTTTAAGGTATTATGGTCAAACAGTGCTCGTTTTTATACAGTTTTGGCAGGTGGTAAACCAGCCCACTTTTTCGAGACAGGCACCAAAAGTCTGAAATATTTCATTCAAAGATTAATATCGGAATGTGAGATGTTCTTTAAACTTCAATTTTAAATGCAATTTATACTTAACAAAATTTACACTAATCTGTGATACCCTAAATCACATTATTCAGATGGTTTCTTTCACTTTAACAAGACAGCAAAACAGGAATCCTTGCTGTGCTTTCAGGCTAAAAAGATGTGTTTTTCACTTCACATGATGATTAATTAGCATGAGTCTTCCTTTAGAAAAGTTACGCAAATCCATTTTCCTCCCCTGGCACTGTCTCAGAAATAAATACATTTCCTATACCGAAATACAACACAATATAAAAAAAATCAGTACATTTGCAATTACATAAATTGGCGCCCTGCACTATTAATTTAAATACATTTATACAACAAGTTATTTATAAGTGATCCAACCACACAGAAAGAAGAAAACTGTGCCAAACAGTGGCGATAATTTATATTTTACAAGTGAATGGTTTACATTTAATATAGCACACATTTGCTATATTTTAGACTTTATCTTTATTAACAATAATTTATTTGCCAGTAATGCATTGGATTCTGTTTTCATGAGAGTTCCTAGGAACATTTAGGTATAATTTGGGTCTATTTATTGGATCCTCTGGCCTGCTGCTAAAGAGGAGTGGAGCTTTGTTTCCTGATTATTCTTCTCTTCACTATACTGTATGGATTATCAACGAGAGCTCTTGAATTTATCATACCAATTTCAATTTTGAACTGTACTTGCTAGTCATCTAGTTACTTTGATGAGTCTTTGTCATTGCACATCTACTTCTATATGTTTTAATGAAATGGTTATTAAATATTGTGATTATCATATAATTAGGAATTGGCTGGGAATTTGTTTTATGATTTAAACTGTTAGTGGTACATGATAACATAGGTTTTCTTCTCATCAGAATATAATTCAGCACAAAACCCATCTCAAATAAACATAATTTAGATGCTTTTCAATCTTGAAACTCTAAACCTAAAGAAAGAACTATCTAACTAGTGCTATCTTGCAGATATGGCCAAAATGTAAAGGTGGAGTGAGGTAGTCTCTCTAGTAAGGCAGATGCATATACCACCACCGTCTATTGCTCCTAAGAATCCCTTCCTTAGAACATGCCCTAGATTTCCCTGGTTGTAATCCTGGTGGGTAATAATGATTTTTAGACCAATGGACTGAAAAGGGACAATGAAGATGAGATTTTTTTCTCAACTTGGCATAAAAATGGAATGTGGGATCGATTATGGGATAAGTTATGAAAGGTAATTTGGGAAGCAATGGGACGATATTGGGTGGAACACCCAGAGCTTGTTCTTCTCTTGTACCCCATTGCTTGGAGTCTTTCGATTGCGTCAACTCTAGTATTTTAGTTAGCATCACCATTTAATTTTATTTAGAGAACAAGGGAAACTGAAGAATCCCCCCCCTCCCCCCCCCCCCAATATGTGGAGAATATCTTGTTGAATTCTAGGGGATTTCCAGACCCAAAAAGATTGACAGACTACTCTTTGTAAGTCAGCAATGTATTTGGAAGGAATATTGATATGGAGTGTCTGTAAAAGGTATTTTAATGATGTTAATCCTCCCTAGCCAGGAGAAGCCGTGAGATTGCCATCTTCTGTGCTCACCACAGAGTCTGGTGATTAGTGTTGAGAAAATAGCCCTAAACAGATTGGAGAGGTCTCTTGTTATTAGCACGCCTAGATATTTAATGTGATCAGGATACCAGATAAAGGGGAAGGCCACTCAGTGTAACCAAAGAAATCAAGAGATTTAAAGCCACTTGGTAAAATTTATTTTGAAGTTAGAATGTTGGACACATTTCTGGAAATCTTACATAAGATTAGGCCAGTATCACTGGTTAATGGGATAATGGGCAACCTTGTCTTGTTCCATTCCTTATACTAAATGGGTCTGAGAGGGAGCCGTTCAGTGTAATTCTAGCCTTGGGATTCCTGTAGCGGTATAGAAGAGGAGGGGATTTGTCCCTACTTGCTGACAACCATGACATCCAGTTGGGATTTACAGTAGGGGTCTTGAAGTAGTAATGAAAATTCTGACCAAGTCTCCTGACCAATACTCGCCTCCCTCACATGGTGCAGATGTCTGTGGCTAATAAATATGTAGTCAATTCTTGAGTAGACCAAGTTAGGGTGTGAGAAAAAAGTATAGTCACTGCCATTTGGGTGTAGATGGTGCCAGGAGTTGGCCAGCTAGAACTCGTGAAAAATGTGCCTTACCTTACAGTATGGGGATGTTGCAGACCCCCACCAGAAGTTCCTTCATCCACTTGAGATCACTACCCTAGACCACAGTGCTTCCTATGGGTGGTTCCAGCTTCTCCAGTTTTCAGAAAGGAATGACAGCTAGCTCTGTTTGGGATCATAGATACTAATAATGGTATCCTACCAATGGACCCCTCTCCTCCCCAGTGGTAGACTAGGTTTTTTTCACTAATGGGCTTTTAGAAAGCAGAATGGCTATTCCTTAAGTTTTCCCAATCACTCAGTTACTGTTGAAGCCATGTGGGTAATGCTTGCAAAAAAATAAGCGGTCAAAACCATGCTTAAAATGGGTCCCTTTAATAAACGCCACTTCAGCTTTGTCAGTTTAGAAAGAACGTAAAGCCTAGGGTTTGTTTTCAGGAAAAATAGACCCTTTGTTTTGAGGGAAGATATTCTTAAATATGTCCATGTGGCTAACTTGAGGTGGTGGCATCTGGTACACTTCTGAGCATATAACTGTATGTGGACCCTGAAGAACTATTTAAGAGACAATGGGAGGGGAAGAAGGGTGGGTAAAGATAGGCATCGGAAGTCTGTGGGGAAGGGGGGGGTTGTAGTTCCTGCCTATGGATAGGTATAAATTGCTGCAGAATTTCTTACTGCAGTTGGGTGACAACAAATTAACAATGACATAATTTAATGTAAAGATGGATATAAGTAGCTGTTGAACAGTATTATATAGCAAATGTTGAAGAAGTGCACAGGAGGTAACCCCACAGATATATTGCTAATTTTATTCCATAACTTATAGGGGCATATTCAATTAGCTTTTGGATTCGCGGTAACGCGCGTTGCCGCGAAAAGTGCGCGTTCTTGCGGGTATTACGGTACCGCATTAACGCGGATTTTCGTTCGCAACCCTATGGGCTGCGAACGAAAATCCACGTTGTTGCGGTAACGTGTATTACGTTTCGTGGCTGTTCCGGCGCGTTACCGCGAATCCGAAAGCTAATTGAATATGCCCCATAATGTTTATAAGAATACTTAATATGTATACTTTATTACAGGCTATGCTGATTAATGAGTATCATAATCAATGTTATAAATGGATTGTTTGTGGGTTGTTTTTTTTGTTTTTAAACTTTTTTATTATTTTATACATTTTTAATGTTACTATTTTTATGTATTTAATGTAATTCACATTTGTTTAAAGGCAAAAACATTAACTCTGATGTCAGTGACATGTAAGCTTTAATTCCTGCATGTTATCATAGGGACAGAATGCAGAGAACATCTCTGGGATAACCAACAGTTCTCCCTCCTCTATGGAAACATTGGGGATGATACCACTGAGGTTTCTGGGGGAAATAGAAAGGGGGACATCTCTCCCATGCATAGCGCTCTAGAGTGAAGACTGTACAGGTGGAATCTAATGGCAGGGGGACACTTTTTATAGTTCCTTTTTGGTACACTGGGACAGTGTCTGTCAGTGATATTCAGCAGATCAAAACTGTATTGTCTGGTTGTAAAGGCACTGCACATCAGCATGTACAGTTATGTCCAGTTGTGCACAAAGGTTTTAAGCTATAGATTTACGAGATACCTACCACTAGCATGAATAGGACTAAGTAGTTATAAAATTATAACATAGCACACAACATACAACTGTTGTCTACTAACGGTATTATGTTGCTCTGTAGGTGCACTGAATTCTTATATCCATTCTAATCTAATTTGCAACATCTTTGTGAATGGATCCAGAAAGCTGGAAAATGGCAGCAACCAACTTTAAATTTCTGAACCGGCAAAATGACATGACTGCACCCAAAAACTTACAAGTATATCATGGAAAATACATAAATACAGAAAGATTTGTTAAGAGGACCACCAATGTATTGATAAGTGAAGGGACTGCAAAGCTGGAAGGCAGATACATACATGCCAACAGAAAAGCCAATTATGGACATGGCCTCATATCTGTTGAACAAGGGGAAATTAAAAAAGCTTGTTCTGTGGAAAGCCGAACAACTACTGTCAAGAGATATTCCATAAACAAATGGGCTGAATTGGTGCCAGATCAAATGGACCACAGAGAAAATGTAGCACTTAGCACTTATAGCAAAGATTCAAAGAACGTAAAGTCACCTTTTGGAGTAGAAGTTAAAAGATTTCCAACTCAAACTAGAGTCGATAGTCGTACTTTTATTCCACAAAGAGAAAAGACAAATTCACAAGTTTTCAGAGATGATATAAAGGTCAATGCTTCCAGTTGTACTGATGCCAAAGATCCAGTCTCAGTCCTGTGCAACAGGACTAAAGTCCATAGTGGGAAAACCAGAATAAAAAATGAATCCATTTTACAAAGTACTGAAGATGTTCACTGTGAAGACTCTAGCCTTTATCTTGGAATTCCATTTCATCATTCTCTTAAGCGGATTATGGTGCAAAATAATGTACCACATCACAGTGGGACAAGTGAACAATGGAAAAGAATTAAAATAAGTGGTCAAGAATCTTCAGTGCGCACAATGGATAGAGTCCACCAGAAAATGTTTGATCAACATCGTTTACCTTACAAAGAAATACCTACTGTAAGTGGAGCATTTACCCATACAGATAATGGCAAACCTGTTGCATGTAGGGCTACAGTAAATAGAATGCAAAGAGATAAATTTAGAAATTCACTCCCTGATAAAACAAAAGGGGATCATGCAGTTTCTAAACAAAAAGACAAGCCTGTAGGAAGCTCCACTTATAGGAGATTTCTCCTTATTGATAGCCAAGGGCTGCCTTACACTGTGGTTGTAGAAGAGCCTAAATCAACAAAATTAAGTAGTCCATCCATTGAGTCCAGCTCAAATAGTACACACATTGATGGCTCAAAATCTCTAGCTCCTCGCAAGGTCTATAAATGTCCAGTGTGCTTTAGGATATTTGAGTATCTTTCCTATCTCCAGAGACACAGCATTGCCCATTCTCAACAGAAGCCTCATGTGTGCAAGATTTGTGGCAAAGCTTTTAAGAGGACTTCACATCTTACACGTCACAAGTACACTCATTTTGGTGGAAAACCTTGCCAGTGCCAAATCTGTCAACGCAGGTTTCGGGATGCTGGTGAGCTGATACGTCATCAGCAGAGCCATAATGGAGAAAGACCTCACCAATGTGAAGTTTGTAATATGCGCTTTGGAGAACACAGCAGTTTGCAGCGTCACATGCTTTCAAAACATATTAAATAAGAAAGGAGAAACGGCACACTGGAAATCTGTCATCACTTATTGTACATGAGTTCCATGATTGTAGAATGGATAGTTTTATTACACATTATATTGGTCCATTTTTTTCATTCACATCTTTGGGCTAAATGAAAGAAAAGCATATTCCATGCTGCAGAGGAGTATGGACCAAAATCACACCTTAACTATTTAGCACTTACTTCCAGAAAAGAAGCTCAATTCATTACTAAAGAATTCACACATGTAGATTTATATATTCATAGTAACCCTTTTAACTCCTATCCTTTTATTCCTAATATTAGAGTGTACAGATAGAATGGTGCTTATAGTGTTTGTTTTGTTTTGGGGGTTTTAAGCTTATTTGTATATTTAAAGTAAATACCACCTTACACATTTTGTGAGAGTGAAACAGTAAATATGTATTACACTGGAGCTGTCAGAGGCTTGAAAATTTAAGATAAATAAGAATATGTGGAATTACACTTTAAGCACTGTTTTTTTTGTTCCTGAGTTAAATGTCTGCATTATAAATGTGTTGGCTGTCATTAACAAATACAAGACTTTCTTAAGGGCCATGGGAATTATATTATTTGTGACTTTTTTTTTTTACATGTCTATAATTAACTTTTTTGCTTGTTTCATCAATATACTAGGCTTGTTTACATAAAAGAGAGTAACATTGTAAAATTGCTCAGTAATGTTGTATCTAAATTCATTATGTTAGGTAGCAATTAAATTAATACAGAATTCAGACACGAAAACATCACAGTACAAATCACAGTGTGCTCTTTTTCTTTCTTTGTGTACCAAAATTTGCATATATATCGGATGCAGATTAACATGCAACTTTTTCATCCAAGCTGATTGTTGGAAATCGTGTCTCATGAAACTCTGACATATCCAGTTAATGGAGGGAGTTAAAAAACATCATTCACGTCTATAGGTAGTTGGGCAGGAGCACACCAGAAATAGCGCGCACGCACATAAATATATCAAACACAAACACACATATATATTACAGCCTAAAACAAAAACATATGGGAATCCTGCTAACCTAGGCACTTCCTGGTGCACTTTTCATATGGTTCCATACACTAACATTCTTTAGAAATCCACTCTAAGCTATTGCACATACTTATCATTGGCTTGCTTTGGCAGACTGCAAGCAATATAGTTGGAAACCAGGATACATGCTATTATATATTCACTGACTGCAATGTAGCACTTTCAGCAATTTATTTAAAGTAATCTAGTTTGTGTGAGCACCCCATTGTTTCATGTATAGGTAGCTGGGGACTGATAGTCTGAAACACATTTTTTTTAAACATTCCTTCACATCCTACATGTAAAGCTGATCTACATATAAAAGAGCAGTGACTATAATATCCATCTTATACTTTATTATTGTTAATGTGCATCACATTCCTATGTTTGTACCAAATATGCTACACGGTTTGTTTAAAGTAGAAGAAACTGTTTATGCCAGAAAAAAACATTTCTCGTTATTTATTCATTAAAACACCACATCATAGTGTACATGACCATAGGATTACAATAAGCATTGTTTTGAATAACAATAGTTAACTTTGGTTTTGCAATCTGAATGTTTGGACAACTAACCTTTATTTGTAATTCTAGGATGGCCCTATCTTTTGCTGTGTTGTATCCTTTAAATGTACAGTATTCATATTGAACAAAGTCTCTTCTCTATGAAATAAACCATTTTTTTCTAGCAAAGGTTTTGTGCATTTTCTTATAGTTGGAAGTTTCACTAAAATGTGTTTTTGTTTTTTAATTGGATGCAAATATAAAATTTTACCTTAATTACTGAATAATTCTGAATCATGGTGTCAGGGCAAAAGTTTGGTTGGCTTATTTGTCCCATATCAAATGGCTCTCTGTTATTATTTAACAACTGTCATCACTCCAATCTTGTTTCCAGTTTTTGTAATAATACCGCTGTATAATTATTTTTATTAACTTTGTATTTATATAGAGCCAACATATTCCACAAAGCTATACAATCAGAGAAATTTATTTTGGCACATCAGTTCTTTCTCTAGCAAGTGTAGCTTGCAGTTTGGTCAGCAGTATTTCTGGATGCAAATTAAGCACCCATGTGAACGCAGAGAAAACATATTGTGAGGACATTTATGAAACCCATTCCAAAAATAAAGTAACTGTAGATACTGTAGAAAAATCGGTGTTGTCATTAAGGGTTTACTTAAATATACTAGAAACATTACAGAATCTGACTGGTTGTTATGGACAACACCACATTTTCTGTACAGTTGTCTGATTCATAAGTCTTCAATGTATTTTGTTTACTTCCCAATTATAATTCTGTGCTGTTAAGGTACGGATAGCCACATCTAGAAATATAGTTTGTACAATATTAATGGTCATCGTATAGTTTTCACACAGAAGCAGATTGACTATGATCACACAGTTAGGTTCATGTGTGTTTGAATAATGGGTCAGATGCACATGTACTCTTCTGTTTCAGTTTTGTTGCATTAAGCAGAACCTCATTCAGTTCCATTTTCAGTGGAAAAATGTACAGTACTATGTGGAACATGCAGCATTTTGAAATGTTCTATGCAGAGTTAGGGCTTCAGAAAGTTAAGGTACTAAGTGTTTGCATGTTAACAAGGTCTTAGTGCTTTCTGTATGTATATACATATGTTTCATTTGTACAGTATCATGTATAACTTTTACTTGTTACTGTAAGTTTTCCATGCTATAGTAACATTTGAACCACTATATAACTGCATGCATAGGCACATACATCTTAATTCACTTAGGCATGGCTTGTTTTAGCTATAGAAGTGTCAACGCGCCATCCCCACTCACTTGCTCTCTTGCAGGGACTGTTGCTTTCTTGCTTCCCCCAGACACTGACTGCCACGGGCTCTAGCCGACGGCCTGCACTGTGCACACGTGCCCTTTGCTCGGCAATGGGACACGCTTCTGTCCCGTCTAGCCGGCGATCCTCTCTGTGCATGTGCATCCTTTGCCAGGCAACAGGACTTGCTTCTCCTCAGTAATGTCGTTGGTCAGTGACACCACTGACCACCTAATTGAGCCCCTATTTAAGGAATAATCTGGCAGCCTATTGCTGCCAGATTAGTTGGTCCAATCCAGCTCCAGTGTTTCTGTGTCCTTCCTGGTTTGTCTCCTGGTTTTGAACTCCTGCTTCCTCCGAACTTGACCTGTCCTTTGAAACCTTTTCTCAGCCTCTGTCCTTAACCGCAGTAGATGGTAGTCGGGTGGCCAAAAGATCCGTCACCCTCACCACACATCCCATGCAATTAAAAGTTGGACTTTTTCACTTTAAATGGTTAAGTTTCCTGGTGCTCCCACAGACTATAAACCTCATTATATTGGGCCTACTCTGGTTAAGGGATCACTCGCCTCAATTTGACTTGCAGCATGATACGGTTACTGCTTGGGGTCCACTTTGTTCGTCTGCAGTCTCCATGTCTCCCGACTTGTTTATTACTCTTTGAACCCAGCACCTGTTCTGGCTCCTGTGTATGCATCTTTCAGTGACGTTTTCACCAAGACAACGACAGAGACACTTCCACCTCATCGCCCCTGGGATTGTTCCTTTGAACTTATTCCAGGTAAGAAGATTAAGAGAGGCAGAACCTATTCCCTTTCTCTACCAGAGACCCGGCAATGTCTGAGTACATCTCAGAGAATGTCAAGTGTGGCTTTATTAGGAAATCTTCCCCAGCCAGAGCCAGGAATTTCTTTGTTAGAAAGAAGGATTCTTCAGGGAAGTTCCACCCATGTGGGTTTTGCTCCAAAAGATTTACTTCTAGTGAATGTAAGTATGGCATTGGAGACAAGGAGCTTTTAGCCATAAAAATCGCCTTGGAGGAATGGAGACATCTTCTAGAAGGGGTCGAGCATGGTATCACAGTTTTTTACAGATCACAAAAACCTTACCTCCAAACTGCTCAATGTCTTAACCTCCCGTCAGGCCTGTTGGTCTTTATATTTTGCCCACTTCAACCTTATACTTGCCTTTCGTCTGGGGGTCAAGAACACCAGACCTGGTGCCCTGTCTTGCTTTTTTGATAATGCCAACCTTCAATACACTGTCACTCCTAGGACCATCCTGGATCCCACCACCATTGTTGCCTTAACGGAGACTACTCCCAAAACATCTTCAGCAGGCTGTTCTTACCTGGTTCATAGATTGCGTCTTAAGGCGCTTAAATGGGCTCACAATTCTAAATTTGCGAGTCGCGTACAAAGAGGAACTATATGTTTTTATACAGACTTTACTGGTGGCCCACCATCCACTCTGTCCAACAATATGTCTCAGCCTGTGAAATCTGCGCTCGACACAAGGTTCCCAGACTTCGAACCTGGGTCCTTTAATGCCACTTCCTATTCCAGATAATCCTTGGAGCAGCATATCTATGGATTTCATCTCTGATCTACTGATTAGTCTTGGGTTCAACACCATTTGGGTGGTAGTTGACCGGTTTTCCAAGTTAGCTCATTTCATTCACCTCAAGGGCTTTCCTCCTGCTCCGGTTCTAGCAAATCTTTTACATAGTAACATAGTTGATGAGGTTGAAAAAAGACACCAGTCCATCATCAAAGAGATTTTCCTCATCTATGGATGCCCACGTGAGATGATCGCCGACCGTGGGGTCCAATTTATTTCCAAATTTTGGAGAGCCTTTTGTAAAGAATTAGGTAGTGAACTTAAGTTTTCTTCAAGCTATCATCCTCAAACGAACCGCCATACGGTGAACCATGATTTGTAGCTATATGTCAGAACGTATTCCTCTGAAAACCAATCTGATTGTAGTTGTTTACTTTATTGGCCAGAAATTGCCCATAACAACCATGTACACAAGTCTACGGGATCATCTCCATTCTTCATCAACTATGGATCACACCCTTTGTGCCACAATTTGACCTCACTCTAATTCTCCTCTTCTCGCTGTGCAAACCTTGGTTCAAGACTTTTCGCAAATTTGGGCACAAGTCAAGTCTAAAATTACCGAAACCTCACAGTGATACGAGAGAAACCTGGATAGCTAACGTAGACCAGTTCCTCTTCTTCAGGTTGGTGAAGGGGTGTGGATGTCCACCCGAAACTTGAGACTCCATGTTCCCACAATGAAGCTCGCCCCCCCCGCTTCATTCTTTCTTTACACAACTCTTGTGACAGGCTGGACCGCCTATGTCACCCTGTCTGTTGCTGCTGGGAACCGGCTGGGCTTACTTTGCCACCGTTCCCTTTCGTTATTCCAATTGCGCCCTCTAACCGCAGTAGGAGCAGCTTACAAATGCTGCCACCACTGGACTCCTTACCGGCATTCAGAACCGGTTTCCTTCTGGGTAACTGACGCTGCGAGTGTACCCCATTACTGGTTTACTTGGGCTGGTACTCCTGACTTCTTCCTATAAATCAGGGCTGCTGGGGATGGATCCCCCCTGGCCTATCACACTGGCCAGAGCTGCTGGTTAGTGGGCAGAGCAGTGGTACTGGATGCTGGGTCCAAACCTCAGAAACAGCCGGGAATGGATTAGATTTTGGGTCTAATCTGTAAATCACAGGATAGAGAAGTTTTCCAAGCAGTTCTTTGAAGCAAGTGATGTTTATTTCCTCACCCTGGTTGAAGGTACCGGGGAGCAGGTCAGATGGTACAAGAAGGACAATTTTCAATACAAGACAGTGCTTTTTATACAGATTTAAACACGGCCTGACAGGGTAAGCCAGCCCCCTTGAGGTCTGAGCTATTTTTAGAATCGGGAGGGAATTTGTTTACCCAAACATGGATTTACATGCAATGCAAAGCTAGCAATATTTGCACTTCTCTGTGATATCCTTAAACTTGCTGTGATTTCCTGCATCTTATTTTGAACACAGGAAATGTAATAACAAGTCTAATTAAACTAGAGATGGGCGGGCTCGGTTCCCCGAGAACCGAACCCGCTCGAACTTCACCTATCTGAGTACCTGTCACAGAATTGCAGAGATGGCTGCTAACCGGTATTGGCGCAACTGAACAGGGAGGCGCGGAGTCTAACGTACCCCCGGTATTCACCAGTGACCCCCGCAAGGGGGTTTGGGCTTAGCTGCAGAGGGTACGCAGGTCTTGGTTCTCCAAGACAGTCACCGGTGTAGCGACAGCAGTAGACAGGTGTAGTCAGGCAATCCAGGTCAGAGCCAACCGAGCGGTGCAGTATACAGGGAGGATGCAGAGAGAAGTCAGGTCACGCCAAATAGTAACATAGTAACATAGTTGATGAGGTTGAAAAAAGACACCAGTCCATCAAGTTCAACCTATTTTGGATCTCATGCGATCCTGCACTTATATTTGAAATTGATCCAGAGTAAACAACCGCCAATCTGTTTCAATTGTGAAAATCCCACCAGACTCAATATTGCAGTCCTATTTTTACCCTATATCCACTACTATCCTACATTTTAATTAACAGTCGTATCCCTTGATACACCTTTCCGATACAAATTTGTCTAATCCTTTCTTAAACATATCTATTGAATCTGCCATCACAACCTTCCCTGGCAATGAATTCCATATCTTGACTGCCCTTACTGTAAAGAACCCCTTCCTTTGCTGGTTGTGAAATTTCCTCTCCTCTAACCTTAGGGGGTGACCACGTGTCCTGTGTATAGTCCTTGGGGTAAAAATTTCCCATTAAAGTTCTCTGTGTTGACCCCTAATGTATTTGTACATAGTAATCATATCTCCCCTTAGACGCCTCTTTTCTAAAGTAAACATGCCTAAACTGGCTTACCTTTCCTCATAACTTAATGACTCCATACCCTTTATCAATTTTGTCGCCCTTCTCTGAACCTTTTCTAGTTCCAAATTATCTTTTTTATAGAGTGGTGCCCAGAACTGTACTGCATATTCAAGATGAGGTCTTACCAACGATTTATACAGTGGCAAAATTACACTGTCTTCCCTTGCATCTATGCCCCTTTTTATGCATGCCAATACTTTGTTTTCCCTTGCAGCTGCTCCTTAACATTGAGCACTATTGCTAAGTCTACTGTCTACGAGCACTCCCAAATCCTTTTCCATTATAGATTCTCCTAAATTAATTCCATTTAATTTATAGATTGTGTTCTTGTTTTTGATCCCTGAATGCATAACCTTACATTTATCTGTGTTAAACCTCATATTCCATTTGGCCGCCCAATCCTCCAGTTTATTTAAGTCCCTCTGTAGAGAAGCTACATCTTGCTCTGATTTTATTACCTTACAGAGTTTAGTGTTATCTGCAAAAATAGAAACTTTACTCTCTAAACCATCACCAAGGTCATTAATGAATATATTAAAAAGGAGTGGCCCCAGCACGGAACTTTGAGGTACTCCACTTAAGACTTTTGACCAATTAGAAAATGTTCCATTTATTCCAACTCTCTGTTTCCTATTCTCTAACCAGTTTTCGATCCAAGTACAAATGTTGATTCCTAGACCCAGTTCCCCAACCTCTTGTGTGGCACTGTATCAAAGGCCTTTGCAAAATCTAAGTAGACCACATCTACTGTGCTGCCCTGGTCTAAGTTTCCACTAACTTCCTCGTAGAAACTAATTAGATTAGTTTGACATGACCTATCCCTCACAAATCCATGTTGATTCCTACTAATAATTTTATGGCGTACCAAGTAATCCTGAATACTATCCCTTAAAATACCTTCCAGTAGTTTCCCCACTATTGATGTCAGGCTTACAGGTCTATAGATCCCAGGTTGTGATCTTGTCCCCTTTTTAAACAACGGCACCACATCTGCTATTCGCCAATCCCTTGGTACTCAGCCTGATGAGATTGAATCTCTGAAAATTAAGAATAACGGCCTAGCTATTTCTGAGTTTAACTCCATAAGGACCCTTGGGTGTATGCCATTTGGACCTGGAGCTTTATTTATCTTAATATTCTTCAGTCGCCTTTGGACTTCTTCCTCTGACAACCAAGTATTAATTAATGACATGTTTCATTTCCATTTTTATGTATTACTTCTACCATTTGTTCCTCTCTGGTAAATACGGAAGAAAAGAAAGTGTCTCTGCTTTTTCCTTAGTATCATTTATCAATTCACCCATCTCACTTCTTAGGGGTCCTATATTATCTTTTTTTAATCCTTTTGCCATATATACTCGAGTATAAGTCGACCCGAATATAAGCCGAGGCACCTAATTTTGCTACATAAAACTGGGAAAACTTATTGACTCGAGTATAAGCCTAGGGTGGAAAAGAGCGCTAATTTAAAAACCTAAATAAAAATTATAGGTTCAATCTATGAAATCATTTTTAGCTAGATGACAAGGAACATTCATAAATGATTATAAAATCATTGGGTACAACCTAACCTAAATAAAGGGGTATATAAGGGGTAGGGATATAAATGTATGAACATGGTGGCTGTATTGTTTGTTCATTATGTAATTGAGAGAGAGAGAGAGAGAGAGAGAGAGATTGATTTTTCACTTACCCGGCAGTGGAACGCATATGCGTTACAACAACAGGAAGTTCGGCATTTGGAACGCAAGTTTGCGTTCCAAATGCCGAACTTCCTGTTGTTGGAACGCATATGCAGAAGTTGACAGCCGAGGGACCGGACACCAGGTAAGTTCACCCGTGTATAAGCCGAGTGCCATTTTTCAGCATACAAAAGTATGCTGAAAAACTCGGCTTATACACGAGTATATACGGTACTTAAAAAACTTTTTGGGGTTTGTCTTACTTTCTTTTGCAACGTGCCTTTCATTTTCTTTTGCATGTTTTATTACATTCCTTATACCTACGGAAGGACTCCTCTGACCCTTCAGACTTAAAACAATTTATATGCACGCATCTTCCTTTGCATTTCTTCCCTTACCTTTTTATTTAGCCACATTGGTTTAGACTTTATTCTTTTACATTTATTTCCCATAGGAATGAACTTATACGTGTATGTTTCCAACAACATTTTAAAGACAGCCCACTTTTCTTACGTATTTTTTCCTTCAAAGGCTTTGTCCCAGTCTATGCTCTTTATAGACTCCTTTAGCATATTAAAATTTGCCTTTCTAAAGTTTAAAGTCCTAGTTGATCCCTTATACCGTTGCTTCTGGAAACTAATTTCAAAAGAGACCATATTATGATCACTGTTTCCCAAGTGCTCCCTTACTTGAATATTTGATATTACGTCTACATTGTTTGTTATTACTAGGTCTAGTATAGTCCGGTTCCTAGTTGGTTCCTCTACTAATTGGGACATGTAATGGTCTTTTAGCGTGCTCAGAAACCTATTTCCCCTAGCTGTACCGCAGGTCTCAGTACTCCAATCAATGTGCGGGTAATTAAAACCCCCCATAATTAAAATTTGACCTAGTTGTGTAGCCTTTTCAATTTGCTGTAGAAGTTGGGCTTCCTCAATCGTACTAATATATAAAACAAATAGGGGATCTGCGCTTCCCACGTGAGGGTGAGATGGGGCAGCCAGGGGAACAAAGAGATAGGAGTTGGTCTTTACTCCTAGATGAGACAAAACAAAGTATACGTATTTCCCCAGCGCAATACTGGAGTCCATAAGTCTTTGACATCAAATATTATTAATGTATTTGATGTCAAAGACTTATGGACTCCAGTCCTATTACTTAGCTCCCATTGGTTCAATGATACACTTTTTATGAGTAGTGTTTTGACAAACATTTATTTTGCAATAATTGCTTTCTATGTTTATGTATGTCTATATTATGCCTGTTTTAATGCCTTAATACAGATTATATTTTACCATTTTTGTATCTCTAAGTTATACATCTCTTTCATCCTGTATTGCGCTGGGGAATTACATATACTTTGTTTTCAATCGTACTAATATCTGGCGGTTTATAGCATATCCCTATCAGCCACTTCTCTGAACTTTTTCCTCCGCTGGATATTTCCACCCACAATGCCTCTATATTATCACCAATATTCTCATATATAACTTCCTGAATACTTGGTTTTAATTCTGGCTTAATATAAAGACATACTCCTCCTCCCCTTTTATTTACCCTATCCCTCCTGAATAGAGAATAGCCTTCCAAGTTGATTGCCCAGTCATGTGTATCATCCCACCAGGTCTCCGTAATACCTATAATATCATACTGCTCATTCATTGCTACTAGCTCTATTTCCCCCATTTTACCTGTCAGGCTTCTTGCATTTGCAAGCATACACTTAAGTCTATTGCCTCCCTTAGGTATTTTCTTTTTGCTTTAAAAAGGGCCTCTCCTTATCGGCTATGCTTCCCTTTCCCCTCTCTCCACCCCCTTGACTCTTGTTAAATTCCTCCTTACTACTCTCAATGTCTATCCCATAAATACTTGCTTGCCCCTCCCCCCCAGAGCCTAGTTTAAAATCTCCTCCAACCTTCTAACCATCCTCTCCCCTAGCACTGCAGCCCCCTCCTCATTCAGGTGCAATCCATCACGACAATAAAGATGGCAACTGACCGAGAAATCAGCCCAGTGCTCTAAGAATCCAAAACCCTCCTTCCTACACCAATCTTTTATCTCCCGCTGCCTCCCTGGACTAGCGCGTGGCACAGGTAGTATTTCTGAAAATACTACCTTTGATTTCCTTGCCTTAAATTTGCGACCTATGTCCCTGAAATCATTCTTTAGGACACCCCTTCTTCCTCTAACTCGGTCATTGGTGCCAACATGCACCAAAACCGCTGGGTCATTCCCAGCTTCTCCCAACAATCTGTCCACCCGATCCGCAATATGCCGAGCCCGAGCACCCGGGAGACAACACACTCTAGAATGCACGGTCCCGGTAACAGATTGCCCTATCTACCTTCCTAATAATTGAATCCCCTACCACCACAATCTGCCTGGGTCCCTGAGTAACTTTGGTCCCCTCTATGCTGGAGAGACCATTCCCCTGGTTGCTAGAGGAAGTAGTCTCATTCAACTCCACCAATTCTGAACTGCATTCCACAGTATCTTCATCTAATCTGGCAAATCTGCTGGGATTGCTTAGCTCAGAGCTAGCCTGCCTCTTCCTCCCTCTGCTACCCCTAGTAACTGTTACCCAGCTGCCTACCTGTGCATCCTCCTCTGTCTCTGCTCCACCCTGCTCAGCTAACACATCAACGGTGAGCTGTAAACTCTGCTCCAGGTTGGCAATGTCTCTCAATGTTGCAATGGTCTGCTTTAGATCAGTTACCTGGGCTTCCAAAGAGACCAGTTGCTCACATTTCTCACAGAGGTATAAACCTTGGAACACTTGCTCCAAGTGTGCATACATATGACAAGATATGCATTGAGTGAGATCATCAAGCCTGCTACTACTCATCTTATTATGGCTAACCTAACTTCTTATAGCCTACAGTGAATTTGCGTGTACTAACCTTTGCTAGCCACTTACCAGATTTAAACCCCTTCCTGGATTCAACTCCTTACTGGATCTAACTCCACACTTTAAACAAACAGCACTTGAAATCAGACAGCAGTGAAATCACAAGCTCAATGACATCGCAAATCACTTACTACCTCCTGTTAAATAGAGCTTGCACTAACCAGCTGTATTTACCTATGCAATTAAACCACACCCACTAGCTCTAACAGAAAGAAGGAAAAAAAAGAAAAAAGGGACACTTAATAACACACAGAAAAACGAATCTCCTTCAATAAACACACAGAATAATTCCCCAAACTAATTCAGTCTCTCAACACAGCACAGCAATCCTTACTGGCTCTAACTCCACACTTTAAACAAACAGCACTTGAAATCAGACAGCAGTGAAATCCTGTTAAATAGTCAAACCAGCCGGGCTGCGACGTACCAAAACGAAACACAGGAGAGTAGTCACATGAAGCCGAGTCAGAACCGAATAACACACTGGATCAGAAGTTCAGGAAACGCTGGAGCAGGAGTGAACCAATACTCTGGCACTAGACATGTGTCAGAGGCTGCTTTATATACCCTAAGGTGCATCCTGATTGGGTTAGGGAGATTGGCGGTCAGACATGATGGCTGCAGAAAGGTGAGCAGAGATAGCGTCCCGCTGCTAGGCAACAGGACGTGGTTGCGGAGAAGGTGCAGACGTTCGTCGTCTGCACCAAGTGTCAGTGCGGAGACAGCTCCTGACAGTACCGAGCCGACCAGGCTCGCTACTCTGGCGCCAATTCGAAATCGAGGCAAAACGTCATTGTGATGTCGTCGGATCTTGGTTCTCGCGATATTTGAAATCCATAAATACCCGCCTCCACAGCAATCCATCGCCATTTGACAGAGAGAAGGGTTAGGTCGCAGACAGCATTAGAGCAGGGAGAGAGCAATTCTTCTAGCAACTCTTCTAGCAATTGTTATAGCAGGAAGAGCGGAGGATAGAGGAGGCATTTTTGCAAACATTACCAACTGTTTGGGGTGTCATATTCCCTCCTCCAGAAACTATTTTCTGCCTGCAGAAATAGAAATATACCAGCAGTATAAAGTTTAGATTTTGCACTACAAGTGCTTTGGGGTCTCCCATATTCCCCAGTGTGAAAAAAAATAAATTCTGGTGCTGAAAGTATTATCTAGCAGCACTATCTATTTAATATTTTGCACTACAAGTGCTTTGGGCTCATTAAAAATGGATTCAAAGCAGTCCACATATGAGCAGGATCAGCAAGCATTTTTCCCGTAAAGCTATTCCGCAACTATACCAAAAAGTTTGCAAAAAATGTAATGATTGCGCTTAAAAATGCCATTCTGCCCACTGTGCACTTAACCACAGATATGTGGACAAATGGAAGTGGCCAAACCAAAGACTATATGACTGTGACAGCCCACTGGGTTGGTCATTCGCCTTTACCAGCAGGAACAGCAGCAGCATGTACACCACTATGTAACATTTGTCACAGGCAGGCAACTCTTTGTATCATCGGTTTCACTAACAGGCATACAGCTGATAATTTGTTATGAAAACTAAGAGATGTGATTGATACATGGTTTATACCACTTGGACTCTCCCCAGGATATGTCATTTCTGATAACGCCAACAATATAGTGCGAGCATTACAGCTGGGTGAATTCCATCACATTCCCTGTTTTGCTTACACAATAAACTTGGTGGTGCAGAGCTTCCTAAGAAATAACCGTGAGGTGCAGGAGATGCTTTCAGTGGCCCATAAAATTTCGGGACATTTCCGCCATTCTGCCACAGCATGTAGGAGATTGCAGCAGCTCCCCAAGAACAATTTAACTTGCCCTGCCACCAACTTAAGCAAGAGATGTTAACAAGGTGGAATTCCACCCTGTACATGCTTCAGAGAATGGAGGAACAGCGCAAAGCCATCCAAGCGTATTGCATAAGCCATGACATTGGGAAAGGAGTGGGAATGTATTTCACTCTTGCACAGTGGGGAATCCTTTCTGTGCTGTGCAAGGTGCTGAAACCATTTGAAGTTGTGACGTGTGAAGTGAGTGCAGACTCTGCTAGCTTGAGCCAAGTCATTCCCTTAATTCGACTATTGGAAAAGCAGCTTGAGAAACTGAAGGAGGAGATGAAAGAAAGCAATTACGCAAAGTATGTTGGCCTTGTAGATCAAGTACTTAATTCACTTCGCAATGATCCAAGAGTAATTAAAATCTTGAACTTGGATCACTATGTTTTGGCGACTGTGCTTGATCCAAGGTTTAAGACATACATTGATTCTTTGCTTCATAATGAGCGAGATGTGAACCTTTGCAAGGAGCTATTGGTCAGCAAGTTGTCCGCTGAACTGGGCCTTGGCTTCACAACGTCTCCTCCTTCATTTTGTCAGGCAGCTGCTGCTCGTAAAAAATTACATTTTCCAAAGCAAAGCACGGATGACGCAGGGGGCAGACGAGAATAGTTTAACATCTGGGCTGGTTTGAAAGATTTTTCCAAAAAATGTGTGACCTTGCCCATAACACCATCCAATCCGGGTATTAACATGCAAAGGATGGTGGAGGATTTTCAAGAGTTAATTGATATGGAAATGTCAGACAGTCCCTTTACTTACTGGGAAGAAAAAGCAGGCCATTTGGAAACCGATGTACAAACTTGCTTTGCAATACCTAAGCTGCCCACCCTCCAGTGTGTACTTTGAACGAGTATTCAGCACAGCCGGGAACCTAGTCAGTGATCGATGTAGGAGGTTACTTCCAAAAAATGTGGAAAAGATGATGTTCATAAAAATGAACTACATCTTCCATGAGGAAGGCCTTTACCATCAAAGACATCCAAGCACTAACAGTTCTCCAATGGTGGATTCCAGCGTCGATGAATTAATAGTCTGCGATGTTGATGTACACACTGTGAGGATGAAGCTGAAGATGATGACGACAACATCTTTTTAAAACTTTCTATGTAAGTGTTGGGTGTAATCTACCCCCAAACATGAAAGGGACTTGGGGCATTTCCATTTAACATACAGTCTTTAAAGACTGATGTTTTGTCAATTGCTCTGTAAGTGTAGGGTGTCATATACAGACAGTCGCCAAACTACCATTGTCCATTTCTATTAAACGTACAGTCAATGCTGGCTGATTTTTTTCTATTGAACTATATGTGGAGGGGGTGATATACAGACAGACACCAAAATGCCTTTGTCATTTCTATTTTTATTGTACAGTCTATACCGGCTGTCTTTTTTTCTATTTAACTACAAGTGGAGGGGGGGTCTGATACAGACAGAAACCGAACTGCCTTTGTCCATTTCTTTATATATTTAACTATAAGTGTAGGGTGTAATATACACCCAAGGACGATGGCTGCATTGCCATTAGGCTAAGATGGAAAGGAAGACAATTGGGTTTGTGTGTAGAATTAAGGACAGCCTACCAGGGATTAAACTGTTTTTTTCATAATTTATTAGCTTTAGAATTACCTTACTTTTCCAAGAAACAGGTGGAGCACTAAATTAGGTTATTTTAGCCCCCAAAAAAATTGATTTTTAAACAAAATTGCTAAACAAAACCAAAACACGCAAGGGCGGTTTTGACAAAACCAAAACACGAAGGTAATCCAGATCCAAAACCAAAACACGGGGGTCAGTGACCATCTCTAAATTAAACCTTCCTGCACTTTCAGCTGTTGGACCCTCACACATCGGAAGGTATAATTTACATGATATTAACATGGGTCCTGCAGAATACACATTCCCAAGGAAAGTCACAAACCCCAAACAAGTAATTTCCCCACATCACATCAAGACTTCCTCTACAAAGGCTTATTGTATCAGCTATATACCTCAGAATTTCTTACCCTTCTCTCAGAAATAAAGATATCTCTTTTACCAACCCACAATATCAAAAATAAGTACATTTGCAATTCTATAAATAAGCGCCCTGCGCTATTTCCTTATTTAAAGTTATTTAGAAGTGATCCAGTCACACCTCTCATCTTCAACAAATTCTTCAAACAGCCCTCCTCTCCTCCCCCTATCAAAACAGACGCCGGGGAAGAATAAGAGGTTAAATAAATTTTTGATTCTCGATCCGTCGGGGGCCATTGTCAGTACTTGTTCGACTAGAAGGGGTATGATCCCGAGGAAAGGTTCTGGGGCAACACTCAAGAGATTCATGCTCTTCATCTATAAGTGAAATTCCTTAAAGAGAGCAAAAAATTTCCACCAACTGTGACTGGGAAGAAGGGAGAGTGTACTGTCAGGCGCCATCCCCGCTCACTTCCTCTCTTGCAGGGATCGTTGCCTTCGTACTGCCTCCAGACTCCAGCAGCCACAGGCCTGCACGTGCATCCATTGCTCGGCAACAAGACTGGCTTTTGCCTCGTCTAGACGGCAATCATCTGTGCACATGCATGCCCATTGCCAGGCAACGGGAAGCACTTCTCCTCTGCAGTGTCAGTGATCAGTGACGTCACTGACCGCCTAATTGAGCCCCTATTCAAGGAAGTCCTTGGGTCCAATTCAGCTCCAGCGTTCCTGTGTCCTTCCTGATTGTCTCCTGGTTTTGAACTCCTGCTTGCTCCTAACTTCTCTTCTGTTGTCCGATTTGGCTGCTGTTTGGCTCTTCTGGTTTGATCCCGACACTCCTGAACTGCTAGTAGGTAGCTGCCATCGCATACTTTCGAATTGTGACTTCCAGGCTATGACACTTTAAAGGAAAAAGATACAAGACTGCATCCAAATTAATAAGTGTGGGGTGTACCAGCATCTTGACAATGTATGTGTACTGAATGGAAGATATTATTTGCATGCATCATGTTCAAGCTTTATTCTGCATGTAGGAAGGAGTAAAACTCTGTACATTTAATTTCCACTATCAGAAAAGACAATCTTATTGGCAGTCACCATGAAGAGGATATTCCGAATTGACTACAGCTTAATGCTTTGTGGCTTTTCTGCTCTCTCTTTAGACTTTAACTGGGCTGTCACTGCCAACCTCTGGCTCTAGTAGTGAGCCTGGTAACCATATGATTCAGTTTTCAGGAAAGCAATTATTAAGACATAGCATTCAATATCTCCCTAGGTTACACCATTTATCACCCTCTACACAGCTAACACAAGACAACAACCCTCTGACCAATATTGCTCACACAGCCCATTCAATACTTTTTACCTTTGCATTCTAGCTGGTCCAATGTGCAATATGATGTAACCACGTGCCTTTGTGTTTCAAACTCCCATTGTCTCATATTGTAAGCTTGCAAGCAGGGCCCTCTTACCTTTCTGTCTGTCTGTCTGTGTTACCCAGTATTGTTTTATCAATGTTTGTTCCCAATTCTAAAGCGGTACGAAATCTGCTGGCGCTATATAAATAAATGTTGGTGATGACTGTTCCCCAATGCCATACTGGGAATACTAGGGGCTAAACGGTATCACAATAACATTACCAAGACTTCCTTCAGAGAGGGTCTGATAAGGTAACACCAACTTAAGTTTCTTCTGCATGGCAGCCACACTTAAAGTAAGGATCTATTGCTAGCAGGCATGTCAGCTAGCATTTGATCACTATAATGAATGATTTTACAATGCTGATGGGCGCTAAATATAATACAAGGTAAAGGAAACTACCTACAGAGAAAATCTTTAGGCACCAGTCTCCCTCCTCCCAGTTAGCTATAGTGGTCCAATGCCAGGAACCTCTACGTTTCAGTAATACTCGCCCCTACTGACATTACCTAGGGTCGTTTTTCATATTGACATGAAGAAAAATGTGCTGTGCTAGTTTTCAATTCATGTGGTCATTGGAGGGAGCTGTGATTGTCTGCCATCAATTCATGTTTTAGAAAGTGTTGCACTTCCCCTTCCTCTTGTTGACAAAAAAAAAAATGCACTGCCCTTAGGGGTGTCACGATTTGCCCCTGGCTGCAGTTTAGCATCTCCTCCCTAGATGCTGCTGGGCCTTCATCTGTAACTTCTAGCAAGGGCTAGATTTACTAAACGGCGGGTTTGAAGAAGTGGAGATGTTGCCTATAGCAACCAATCAGATTCTATCTGTCATTTTATAGAATGCACTAAATAAATGGCAGCTAGAATATTATTGGTTGCTATAGGCAACATCTGCACTTTTTCAAACCCGCCGTTTAGTAAATATACCCCCAAGTGTTCTGATCCTAATCACCTGTCTTTGGCCTTAAAGAGGCTGACTCTCTCAGCAGTCTAGGACAGTTCATCAATTGTCTTTGCTGCTTGTTTCTCTGTGTAACTATTGTGATCTGATCCTGACTTGCTCCCTGGTTTTTGATTCCTGCTTGTTCCTACGTTTTGCTCCTCCTCTTTTTACCCAACCTCGACTCCGTTTGACCTTGCTCCTGCTTACTCCCTGGTAGTATTGTGGATCCTCCAGGTTCTGACCTCTGGCTTGCCTGACTCTCCATATTTTTATTATACGCAAGAAAGAATATTCTATCTGTTGTATTATAGTGGGGGGTCTTTTTACATTTAAATAAAGTCCAATGGCAAATGTGTCTTTCACTATCAAAGCTAATGTTAAAAAAATGTTGTTATGTACACACCTGGTTGTGTGTAAAAGTGTATCTGGGTGTGTGTATGCCTGATGTGTCCTGGCTCAAATGCTATTGATGGTGCTATTGTGATGCGTATGTCTCAGCATAGAGACGGAAGTACGCTATTTTTACGTGCTGCAGTTTAGAGTTTCATTTTTGGACACATTTGCGGCCAACACAGCATCAGCCCCTATTTATTTACCTCACTTAATTTTGCTTATATTCTAACCCTACTTGACTTATTCCTATACCCTATATCATTTGTTGCCAAATACACCAGCCTTTTTTTTTTTTTACACCCATTATATCACCATTATATTACATTAACTTCCACAATTTCCACTATTTTCAAGACTTGCGTGTATTCCATTACATCCTAACATTTAGATTCTCACACCCCCAGCACCTCAACATTAAAAACGTAACTGGAGTATAACACCACCCCAGACGTCGATCCACGAGACATCTGAGTACCAGCTGCAGTGCTTCATGGTAAAAATTGGAAAACTTAGGGCAAGCATAAACCCAGAGAATGGTCAGCGTTCAGGCAGAGGTCAGGCTATTCAGCAGACAGGAAAATGTGTCCGCAAACAGACCCATAGTGCTAAGTATACTTTACCTATACTTGGCACTGAGAAATGGAGATGTCTTCACTTTTATAGTTAATACGCTCCTTAGTAGCCAAGCCCTTGCAGCCAGATTCAGCTGTAGTCGATCACATCGCACTGCAACTACCCGCTCACTTCAAAGGTGGTCAATACAACTGAGAAGTCAGTAGGAGAGGAGAAATATTGTGGTGGAGTGCGTCTTAACAGCAACTCCCCATTTAGGAGAGTTCGAAGGTCTCCTTAAATGGGGTTTTCCTGGAAACTTCCTATGAGAGAACCTTAGGGCCATATGCCTTCCAATGAACAAAATAGTGAAGGCAATATTTTTCTTAACTTAATAAAAAAAATATTTCTTTGAGCAGACCAAGGAGGTGCGAGATGAAACAGCAGATTTGCCTGTTTCACCCACAGCGTTAAAAAACAATTGAATAGCTTTTTCCGCTGAGGGTTCGCATCCAGCCTATACTTTAACATTGACAAACGGTTGGAGCCCGATAACACCGTTTCGGTAAAAAAAAAAAAAAGATTAGAATTGCGGGTGAAGTTTCAGCGCTCGAAAATAAGGAAAAAAAACTAAAAAATGACTTAACGCGCTCGAACTTCTAAACTCGCTAGCAATTGAATATGCCCCAGAAAGTTTAAATATCATGGACAATTATAAATGTAACTGAAAAGGTGCTGGGTTTATACTTCTAATAATCTTGTAAGGCCCTGTCTATGTGAGACCTAACTTCTCCAAAGGGTGACACAACCTAATACTTCTTGTGGAAAGCCAGACATATCTCCAGCTTTAAAGTTAAATGACATTCAGTGAATCATTTAACTGAGAAATTCTGACTGTCACTCTGCAAATCCATAACATGACACCTCAAGTACTGCTCCAAAATTTGGTATGTTCAGTGCTCCAGTTGGTTTACAGGTGATGTACAGAAAAGAAAGATTACCAATCCCTAAATTTGAACAAAATACTGTACAAAATCTTGAAATTAAGTGGAATCCTCTGTTAGAAACTATATTTACCAGAATACTATGTTGTCTAACGACATGCTGAACAAAAAGTGAAGCCAGAACTTTAGCAGAAGGTAATCCCGTATGGGGCACAACATAACTTATTTTACTTAATTGATTTATGATTACCCATACAGTATTAAATCCATTGATATTTCTGTCCATGGTGCATTAGGTACTGATAAGGACCCAAGGGAGGAGTCCTTCTGCCATTCACCACTTGCCCAGTGCTCCTGTCACAGGATTTTTTTACTGGCACATATGAGACAGGCAGAAACAAAATCCCTATTATATTCTTTAAAAGAAAGCCATCACACAACTAGGAAATTAACTTAATAGCCAAATCAACCACTTTATGAAAAAAAGTGGATGGGTAGGTGTCTTCTCAGGAGCCTGCCCTTGAGCTTATGGAATTGGACCAGAAAGATCAAGGGATCAAGAGTCAAGGCTGTCCAAATCTGAAAGTAAAGAATTATAACTTTTATTTTCAGGGACATGAACAACGTCATGTTAAAAGCTTTGGGACAAGGCACCAGCCTTATTATTATTGTTATTATTGTTGTAGACTTGTAAGATGCCATAGTGATCTGCAGTGCTGTACAGTAGGTAAAACAGGATATACATAAAACGGGCATATAAGATAGACAAAATAAATGGAGACATGAAAACTAAGGGTATGGAAGACCCTGCTCATTAGAGAGCTTACATTCTAAAGGGAAGAGGGCACAGCTGAAACAAGAGGAGCGAGTGTGGTTCATAGTGGAGTTTGGGACAGCTGTGAGGGTGCATTAGTGTGAATAGTATCGGGGATAAGGTAAGCTCTAAAATAGAGATGGCTAGTCAGAAAGTATCTAAAGATTTGAAGGCTGTGGGAAAACCTGGTTGGACATGCTAGGTAATTCCAAAAGTGGGTAGAAGCAAGCGAGAAGTCTTGTAGGGAGGAGTCAGAGGTGGTTACGAGACAAGGCGCAGGTCAGTGGTAGAAAGAACTAAGAGGGCAAGAGGAGGGTATTTTGATATGAAATTTGAGATGTATGAAGGGGTGGTGGTGTTAATGGCTTTGTAGGTAAGGGTGGGTAATATGAATTGGATTGTGGAGGACACAAGGAGCTAGTGTAGGTATTTGCAAAGTGGTGCAGCAGATGTGAAGCCGTGAGAGAGGAAGATCAGTCTTACGGCAGCATTGTCAGGACTGTGTATACGATGGAGCTACTAACTGGTATTGGCACAACTGAACAAGGAGGCACAGAGTCTAACACACCCCTGGTTTTCACCAGGAAACCCTGCAAGGAGGATTGGGCTTTGCTGCAAGAGTTGTGCAGGTTGTGATTCTCCAGGAAAGTTACTAGTGTAGTAGTGGTGAGAGCAGTCAAAACAATCCGGATCAAGCCAATCAAGAGATGCGGTACCCATGAAGATCCAAGAGGATGGTAAGAATAACAGGTGAAACCAGAAGTGTAACAGAACCGAGTCATTATCTAGGAGAATGTTCAGAGAGCAGGCTGGGTCAAAACAGGAACAACAATAGGTAGCAGGATATCACACAAGTAATGCTGGAGGAAGGTAAGACCTGATACTCTGGCAGTCTAATTGTGTTAGAGCCAGGTTTAAAAAGAGGATTCTGGGGACAGAATGCTGACAGGGTGCCGAAAATAGTGTCCTGTTGCCTAGCAATGGGATACGCTACTGCGCATGTGCCCAGCGGCACTCAGACGGCCAGAGTAACTGCGTCCCTCTTGCCTGACAATGGGGCGCCCGCCCAGCCGGAAATGGCAGGCAGCCGTCCCCCTCTATAGGAGTGATGTAGGGATGGTCCCTGACCAGCATGTACAATAGATTATAGTGGGTATATATGGGTGTCAGGAATGCCAGATAGCAGGAGGTTACAGTAGTACAGACGGAAGACTATGAGAGAATGGATTAGATTTTTGGTAGCATGTTGGGTAAGAAAAAGGCATATTCTGGCAATGTTTTTAAGGTGGAGTCTACACAACTGGGAGAGAGACTGGATGTGAGGAATAAATAAGAGGGCAGAGTCAATTGTGATAACAAGGCAGCGGGCTTCGGAGAGGAAATTGTGGTGTTATTGACTATGAGGGAGATATGAAGTGAGGCGCTGACTCTGGCAGGAGGAAAGATGATAAGTTCTGTTTTGGACATGTTGAGCTTTAGGTAACGTGGGGACATCCATGTGGACATAGCAGAAAGACAGTTGGTTACACAAGATAGTACAGAAGGGCAGAGGTCAGGGGAAGAGATATAGATTTGGGTGTCATCAGCGTAGAGGTGGTACTGGAGGCCGAATGAGCAAATTAGTTCCCCCAAGAGAAGAGGTGTACAGTAAAGAAAAAGTAAAGGGCTGAGAACAGAGCCTTGTGGGGCCCCAACAGATAGTCAGAATGGAAGATATTCCAGAGGTAGAAACACTAAAGGAGTGGTTCAATAGGTACTAAGTGAACTAGTAAAGAACTGTGTCACAAAAGCCAATGAAGTGAAGGGTGTGTAGGAGAAAGAGGGGGATCGACAGCAGAGGCGAATCAACTCAGTAGCCTATTAGGAACATTGTAAAGGAAAAAAAATGCAGGTATCCCAGTGACGTAGCCCATTATGGGACTGGCCCTCGGGGCATATGCCCCCTGTCTCAGCCAGCCCCTGATCAACAGTGTTGAAAGCAGCAGAAAGGTCCAGGAGGATGAGTAATAACCCTTAGACTTTGTAATAAGTAGATCATTGAACACCTTTGTGAGAGCAGTTTTAGTGGAATGTTGGGGGTAAAATCCTGATTGCAGAGAGTCGTGAAAGGAGAGAAAATAGAAAATGAGACAGGCAGTTGTACAGTAATCGCTCAAGTATTTTGGAGGCAAAGGAAAAGTGAGGAATAAAGCGGTAGTTGAACAGAGGCTGGATCAAGAGATGGTTTCTTTAGAATTAGTGAAAGGAGCATATGTTTGTGGGAGGATGAAGTAGGTGGCAAATTCATGGCCTGTGAGGGAGAAAGAAGGAGGAGATACAGTTGGAGAAGTGTGTTGAAGGTGGCAAAGAGCTGACGTGGATATTAGAGATTTGAAGAATATTTGGCAATAGAAAGGGCAGTGCTGTAAGGTGAAAGGATGTATTTATAGTGGAGGAAATAAGGATAGGAACAAGATTTCTTCTAGTGGCACTCTACAGTGCTGGAGCAGGTAACGGGTCAGTTTGTTGTGTCATGGTTGGGGTTTGGATCATAAGATACTGAATTTGGTAGCTAGAGAGGCATTGTCTAGGGCTGAAGTGAGTGTTTTGCTGTATAAAAAGGCAGCCTTATTAGGGCAGGAAAATGCAGCCTTAGGAGAAATTAGTTGTTTTTGTGAATAATGGCAAGTGGATTAAGTAAAGAGTATTAGGTGTCGCTGTGTATGTGTGAATTTGGGTGCAGGTTGAGGGCCTGAGGTAAGCTCAGGCTGAAGAAAAGAAGGTTGTGGTCGTAGACTGGGAAAGAGAAAGTACAATGCCTGCTCCACCACCTTGCCTGTTCTCAGAGGACATGAACCAAGAGATGGCAAGGAGGGTGAAAAATTTAGATAAATGGGTGAAAGTATGTTACAAATAGATCTAGCATTCCATAGTGCACAGCAGAGGGGAAGTGGAGATATATTAATATATATTATATATAAGGTTGGCGTGATTTGAAGTATGGTGTGGGGCGAGGAGTCTGAGCAGATAGTGGGGATTGTACGGGACACAGGGTTAGGTGACTTGTCACCAACAAGGAAGATTTGTGGGTTTGAAATGCAGGAGACAAAACAGTTCATGTGTGCAGAATACCGAGTAGGAAAGTAGCGAAGGGGAAATCATAATAGGAAATGGAGGACTAGAATGATGAAAAGAGGCGTTTATAGTGAAGTGTGCTGAAAGTGAATAGGAGAAAGAGAGAGTGTAAAATGAGTAGGTGCATGATGGATAGATGTGGATGAATGTGTTTTAGCTAGATTAGGTAATGAGAGAGTGGGCAGGTGCAATTGATCCAAATTGTGCAGGGCAATGGAAGAGTTGAATGATACTTTACTGCCCCCTGACTGGGGTTAATAGAGTAGGTAGTTTCTGTAGCTCTGACACAACCAGTTCCAGTATGCTGACAGTTGGGTACAGAGGGTCCAGCAGCCAGAGATTGTTATCACAATCACAATTGAGGTCTATGCCAGCTGAACAGATGTTGAAACAGAAATGACAGTGGAGCTCTGTGGATCACACAGCTGTACAGAAATTGTAGTTCAGTAGATCATGAAACATCCTTGTTTCTAGACACTGGTCTGTATGTAAATCTTGAAAAAAATGTTCAACATACCTAGGGTTCAACCTCTTAGCTGATTCAATTCTTTGCATATTATTGTGATCGATATACGAGACCTCGTAGACCTCAATGTAATGAATGTTGCCCTCCAGCCAATGTGACCATTTTTCCAAAAGCCAATTTTATGCCCAGTGATTCACAATTCCTAAAAACCTAATTGATTTTCACATATCTAGAAAATAAGGGGCAAGGATATAATTTTTTTTATCCCTATTGCAACTTTGAGAAAGAACTTCTCCAGCATCAAGTTCTAATGTATATACTTCAGCAATGAAGAGCAGCTTAGTGACAAGGTGCTGAAGAACAGGAGCTGCTCTAAAGGATATCTTTAAAGATTCAAAACCATCCGGAGTCCTTTTCGCAGGATTTTCCCATTTGATGTCAATGAAGTAATAGGAGCCACAATTGCAGAGAAAGGAACATTTATAATAAGTTTCAAAACCTAATAATCTCAAATAATAATGAATAACCTGAAAATTGGTATGGTTAATAAGCGCTTGAAAGGGTCCATACTACAACCCGTTTGAGAAATTATATAACCAAGGAAAGAGACCTCTTTTACTTCAAATTCCTTTTATTGTTAAAGGCAATGTTGGAAGGGATCATAAACCACAAGAACTGCTTAAGGTTGTCGACCTTGACATCCTCCTTTTTAAGGAATGTGATTTGTTCCACATTATTCAGTTGTCCCAAAGAAGTCAAATTTTTGTTTGGATACAACCGGCACACTTGCACAAGCAGAAACTATCACAGTACAGGTGATAGACAGCAAAGGGTTAAAATACAGAGCAGGATCAATGGGTGAAATTTCAGCCTGATTAGTTGCACAGGTGCAGCAGGCTTTAATTGAACAAAATCCGCTATGCAGTCAGAGAAAAACAACAGATTCACCTTATGGAACTGCCAATAATGATATGCAGTCTCATATGGAGATACATGGTGTAGCTGAGAAAATGTGGCAATAGACAGTCACTGATAATACAGTGATTTACAATAGCGAATAGCCTCTGGTATAAATGATGTTCATGTGAGGCAGGTATGCAGACAGGTTGATCATCACACAATCCAAAAAGCACAAACAGTTGAACACTTAGAAAGAGCAATTGATAAGGGAAAGATGGATCGCTCTCACTGCAGTTGTCTTTGTAGCACCTCATCAAATATTGTACAAACAGAAACAAATAAGAGGGCACAATATGAAGAATTGGTGTGACTGAAAATGGAACTATGTGATTGTACAAATATAAATAAAATAAAGCATAAACCAACAGAGTAAACAGAACTGAAAGTAAAAATTGAAAATAAAAAAAACCTGAAAATAAAGATGTAAACAATTCAAAAAGAAATAAATAAAATAATAGTTATGAAGAAGGAAAGCAAACACAAAGACATGTCAGTAATAGGCACAATGTTATAGCTTTCCCTTGAAAGTATGCGTTACTTGAACTGCCAGGAACATCTTGCAAGGGATACTTAGGGTAAGATCTACCTATTTGTTCCAGCACTGATGCCACAGTCCATGCAGCTGCAATAATGGATACTTTCAAGAGAGCGATAACATTGTGCCCATTACTGGCATGTCTTTATGTTTTTGTTTTGCTTCTTCAGAATTTTTTCTTTTTCTTTTTGTTGCATTGTTTACATTTTTATTTTCAGTTCTGTTTACTCTGTTGGTTTATGCTGTATAGTAATATTTCTATTTATGCAATCACATAGTTCTGTTTTCAGTCACTCTTAATTCTTCATATTGCACCCTCATATTATTAATTTGTTATTTTTCTACTTGGAAGGAACAAAAGCACTACTCAGAAAGGCCTAGATCCCCCCCCCCCTTAGTATTAATGGAAGAAATGCTTGACCGATATTAGGTACTAAAGTATTTAATTGTGAAACTATCTGTGAGTAGTGTGCTGCAGATGGAGTAGTCTGTGTTAGAAATCACAGTAATTAGAAGCCAGAACCAGGATGTAGTACCAATGGAGATGCGGAGCCAGAGGTCACAGTAATGCAGAGCCAGGGGTCAGGAGCCAGATGTCCCTGTGTAATGCACAGCCAGGAATCCAGAACCAGGAATCAACTGGAGCCGAAGGTACAGGACCAGGGAGCTAGCTTTTAAACGCTATCACTGGCAATCTGAAGCTGGACATTTAAGGATTTACTTCACGGAGACCAGTAGGATAAGGGAGTGGGCACACCACCAACAGTCACTGATCCACTGATTACCCCAGATGCAGGGCCAGACTGGGACTAAAATTCAGCCCTGGCATTTCAAAACACACAGGCCCACCTGCTGTGGGCTCCATGCGCAATATTGTTGCACGCTGAAGTGGCGTTGCTGGTGCAGTCCAACATGTTAAGCAGCAGCACAAACTTGTGTATCACACTTTGTCTTCTGCCCAGCCTGATCTATTCCCTTGTTGTGCAAATCAGTTTGCTTGAATTACAGAAGCATACTGTGTGCGAAAACATAAAACGACTACAGAAAACCCAGGGCCTGATTAAGGGTTTCGGTCACCGTAGGCAAATACACCAACAGCACCTCCCTACCCCTGCCCCCCCAATGTATAGGAATACTCCGAAATATTCTCCAGCATTCAAATTTAGATTGATTGCGCTGTTATCTCTTACCTGTTCTTGCTCTTCTCTCTTGCTGCTTTGTTGTCCTCTCGCTGGCTTCTGGAAATTTGGAGTCCTGTATTGAAAATGCAAAAATTTTACTGTATTGCAAAATGTTAACAAACCCTGAATGATTAGGCTCTTTAATTAAAAAAAACAAAACACTCCATTATGGACAGATAACACTACCCCATTGTACAGGCATATATAAGTAATATCTGAACATCAATAAAATATTTACCTCTACCAGCCCCATCTTACTGGTAATTAATATTCTAGTGATAGCTGAGACCAGAGAGCAGCCATGTAACTGCCACGCAAAAAAAGTTATCATGCCCCCCAAAGCTGCTCTATTTGTTAAATACCACGCAAGACATTTCATTAACCCTGTAGGCATTTTCAACCCCTCTTACCCCCCCTGCAGACATTTCCAGCCCCTCTTCCCCCCCCCCCCTGCAGACATTTTCAGCCCCTCTCCCCTCCCCCGCAGACATTTTCAGCCCCTTTTCTTGGGTCCTTTTCCCCACACCTGCACACATTTTTGGGTTCTTTTCCCCACACATGCACACATTTTTGGGTCCTCTCCCCCCCCCCCCTGCACTAATTTTTGGGTCCTTTTTCCCACACCTGCACACATTTTTGGGTCCTCTTCCCCCCCCCCCCCCTGCACACATTTTTTGTCCTCTCCCACCCCTGCACTCATTTTTGGGTCCTTTTCCCCACACCTACACTCAATTTTGGGTCCTTTCCCCACACCTGCACACATTTTTGGGTCCTTTTCCCCACACCTGCGCACATTTTTGGGTCCTCTTCTCCCCCTGCACACAGTTTTGGGTCCTCTTCTCCCCCTCCCCCTGCACACAGTTTTGGGTCCTCTTCTCCCCCCCCCCCCCCTGCACACAGTTTTGGGTCCTCTTCTCCCCCTGCACACAGTTTTGGGTCCTCTTCTCCCCCTGCACACAGTTTTGGGTCCTCTTCTCCCCCTCCCCCTGCACACAGTTTTGGGTCCTCTTCTCCCCCTCCCCCTGCACACAGTTTTGGGTCCTCTTCTCCCCCCCCCCCCACTGCACACAGTTTTGGGTCCTCTTCTCCCCCCCCCCCCCCCCACTGCACACAGTTTTGGGTCCTCTTCTCCCCCCCCCCTGCACACATTTTTGGGTCCTCTCCCGCCCCTGCACTCATTTTCGGGTCCTTTTCCCCACACCTGCACTCAATTTTGGGTCCTTTCCCCACACCTGCACACATTTTTGGGTCCTTTTCCCCACACCTGCGCACATTTTTGGGTCCTCTTCTCCCCCTGCACACAGTTTTGGGTCCTCTTCTCCCCCTCCCCCTGCACACAGTTTTGGGTCCTCTTCTCCCCCTCCCCCTGCGCACATTTTTGGGTCCTCTTCTCCCCCCCCCCCCCTGCACACAGTTTTGGGTCCTCTTCTCCCCCTGCACACATTTTTGGGTCCTCTTCTCCCCCTGCACACAGTTTTGGGTCCTCTTCTCCCCCCCTCCCTTCACACAGTTTTGGGTCCTCTTCTCCCCTCCCCCTGCACACAGGTTTGGGTCCCCTTCTCCCCCCCCCCTGCACACAGTTTTGGGTCCTCTTCTCCCCCTCCCCCTGCACACAGTTTTGGGTCCTCTTCTCCCCCTCCCCCTGCACACAGTTTTGGGTCCTCTTCTCCCCCTCCCCCTGCACACAGTTTTGGGTCCTCTTCTCCCCCTCCCCCTGCACACAGTTTTGGGTCCTCTTCTCCCCCTCCCCCTGCACACAGTTTTGGGTCCTCTTCTCCCCCTCCCCCTGCACACAGTTTTGGGTCCTCTTCTCGCCCCCCATCACACAGTTTTGGGACCTCTTCTCCCCCCCCCCCCACTGCACACAGTTTTGGGTCCTCTTCTCCCCTCCCCCCCACTGCACACAGTTTTGGGTCCTCTTCTCCCCTCCCCCCCACTGCACACAGTTTTGGGTCCTCTTCTCCCCCCCCCCCTGCACACAGTTTTGGGTCCTCTTCTCCCCCCCCTGCACACAGTTTTGGGTCCTCTTCTCCCCCCCTGCACACAGTTTTGGGTCCTCTCCCCCCCCCCCCCCATCCTGCACACATTGTCGGGTGCTCTTCCTCTCCCCCCCAGCACCATTTTCCCTGAGAAAATAAAAAAATACACTTACCTCAGCAGCCTCCGGGAATCCACTGTGCGCCCTCTACAGCCAGTCCTACGCGGCCGCGCGATGTGACGTCACGCGCGGGCGTGTAGGACTGGCTGTAGAGGGCGCACAGTGGATTCTTGAAATCTGCTTATGGTAAGTGTATTTTTTTATTACAGTGCGGGAGCCGGGCCAGCCCACTGAGCCGTCATGACGTGTGACATCATGACGGCTCCACCGGGGCTAAAAAAAATTATTTAATATAATTTAATAGGGAGATCGCAGGGAGCCGGACCGGCCCACACTGCCATCGGCCCTTCTGGCATTTGCCAGAAGTGCCAGATGGCCAGTCCGGCCCTGCCCAGATGTCAAGAAAGTGATGAAGATGAACCAAAACATTGTGGCAACATGAATAAGAATGTAACGAGCTAGAAAAAAGGGATCATATGCAAATCATGACCACAACCAGCTTAGGTAAAGGCAGCATCAGGACTGGTGTGCAGCAGCCCCTCCACGTCCCTTAACACAATATGGGGCCTAAAACATTAAGGAACGTAAATGCCTATATATGTCGCATTGCGTGTTAAATTGCACTGCGCATGCACACAAAAGGACTATACATCAGTGAATGCAAGGACATCCAATTCATCTTCAAACACAAAGGACACGTCAGACAGCCTACAAATTCATGGGTGCAAGGGGTGTACGCACATACCAATGTACAGTAAGTGCATATCAAGGTTGAGCGCATGCAGCAATGTCCAATTCAAGCTTTGGGCATCTCTAAGGTACATGTTTTTAAGTCATATTATTTGCACCAGCTACTGTAAGGTGTAAGTGCCAATTGCTAATGGTGTATACATGCCACAACCTGTGTTTGCAGTTCAGCAATTGTCAAACTGCATTTTATATAAAGTAGGCATTAATATCATCCTAATAAATGTATTTCATGGGAAAAAATAAATGAAACCACCACCTTTTTTTAATGTTTTTTCATTAATGACTATATTATTAACAGGTGACAACAACTGAATACTTTTTTTCCTGTGCGTTCTGCTGGAACTTTATATCCCACATACGCAGTGTATTGTGTCTGTCTCAATATGGCAATTGCCGTATATGCAGAGCATACTTAGACCCTTATCCAACAAGAGATGTTTCTTCAGATCTGCTTGAATACGGACGTAAGTATGCCCGACTTGCATGCATCTTTAAACAAATACATTAGTTTTGCATGCCTTTATAGATCAGGACCCCAATGTATTTGCTGGTGTTATTTATAACGGCTAGTATACTAATTTTATCCCCTTATTGCTCAAAATGTGGTTATTTTGTGTTTAGTCAAACACATATATTTGTTTAATCACTTGGTGAAAAACAAATTACTACAGTGCATGGGCAGTTGATTCTCGAAACATGCACACTTCACACTTATTTGCACATATATTGCTAGTCCACTTTTAAAGGAGACTCATATTATTCCCTTTTATCAGCACCAGTGGTTTTTATTGTCGCGCATTGAGCACTGGTTAAATATACCCCCGAAGATAGAACTTCCTTTGAATATGTGTAGCGCATTCGCAATCCAGCCATATTTGATTAGGGCACCGCAAGATTTTCGTATAGGTGCTGGCGCATCCCGGCCCCTGAAAACAAACTGGTTGGTACATTAAAGTCTTGTGTTACTTATATAAATTTAATATCACTTATTGTGAATCACTGTTAAATGGCTTTTGTCACAGCTCTTTCAATGCTACTAGACTCCCAGAGGTAACAGGTCACAGAATCTTCTACTTTTGGCAGGCTCGCCCCAGATGCTTTAATGTACTGCCGTGGTGTAACAGCTGCACATTGCTGCTGGGTACTAGGGGTATGCCCACATTCTTCTGGATAGTCCTGGATAGTCTTCCTGGACAGGAATTGTAATGCCCAGTCTCAGACATTCATATAATTCCCCTATTACTAAATCTCCAATTTTTATTTTTTTTAGCACCCCCACCCCCTTATATAGAATGCCCACTGAGTGAGTTTTTATACTAAAATGATCCAAAAACCTGATCAGTGTAGCATGTATTCATTCCTTGTCATGTACATCTAAATCTGGTGCGGACAATTACGTGTTTTATCCACCTAACATAATTAAGGTGCTAATAAAAACAGTGAAAACAAAAACAACTCTGTAAAACAGCAAGGATTTTCCATAGACAAGAAGCAGGCACAAGACAGGCAGCAAACAATGAAGTCCAGGACAAGCTATATTCAAAACCGATAGCAGGGCAACGTCAAGCTTTGACCTGGGCCAGGGTAAAACCAAGAATTCCCACACTCCATCGATGATTGAAGTTAAGAGGTGATAATTGATGAGGTGAACCACACAATGGCGTTATAGGTGGTGGTGAAGAATTAGCAGCCATGTCACACAATATGCTGATCTGATTTCAAACTGACAAGCATGTACAAATTGTCAAGAATATAGATGACTATTTAATTTCTGGATCCACTTTACAAATGTAAATGGGGACATTTATTGCCACATCAGAAAGGGTGTCTTTTTTTTTTTTCATTGTCAAGAAATGCTTATATAAAGTCTTCAGTCATTCATACAGCAAGAACAGAAAATACGTCAAAATGTTTATAACAATCTCATGATAATGAACACACTAATAAAATTCATTGTTGTCCAAAAATGTGAAAATGCTCACATTCATAAAAAATAAATCAAGTAACCCTTTAATTTACTCACCACACACTACCCCCAAGAAAGATTCACAAGAAACATGAGTGTAAATAAATTTTGAAAAGATTGAAAACTGGTGGCAGAAAGAAATATACATGTGTGAGAAGTGGAAACTTCCATGCGATGTCGGCACGGTGAGTCAGGTATTTGAGATGTGTCTCCCTCTCCTCTTTTACATTTGTGGCATAGCTTGTAGGATACAAATCTGCACGGGAGACCCCAATGGAATTTTTGCTGGATGAGGCCTTTGGACTGGGGGATGAGTCCTAATGCCTGGGACTGCCAGATGAAGCCTGTAGACTGGTGCTGCTGAACATACATTGACCTGGTTCTGCCTCCACTACTAGCGACTCTGCTGCCTCTTCTTGGCCTCCACTCCTGTCCTCTTCTGCTCTTTGTTACCGATATATTCCTCTTCTCTTTTGTCTGATTCTTGTGTTCTTCTCCAATACTGCTGCTGCATATATGGGGAGTCAGATGGCGAGAGAGAGGTACACATACAAGATTGGAAACGCAGATACACAAAGTGTCAAACAGAAATGTGTGAGGGAAGAAGAGACGGGTGGGTCGGGGAGGAAAGAGTAAGTCAAGGCAAGAGCTAGATTACTGGCAGACGCACAATAATTTGGCAAGGAAGACCAGAACTGGCAAGGCTTATATAGGAAGACGCATGGTGGAGCTAGAGCATGCTGGAACATCAGGAGAAAAATTAAACAGAGCTAGAACAAAAGAGTAAAGGCAGGGCACTGTCCAACAGCCAGAACAAGTCAGTAAGGAGAGTAGCAGTCTCCAGGAGCAGAAGCTCTGATCTCTTTTCTAGAAATATATGATGTCATAGAGACTTATACCTTACAAGGGAATTCTGCAATTGGTCATTTTACATGCCAGAAAGATTAGTCTAAAGTATAGTAGTAGAAGATAGGTGTGCAGTTTATAAGCATATTGTACATGGAAGCTTTGCTGGAACCATATGATGTCAAAAAGTCTTATACCTCATAAGGGAATTCTACCATTGCTCAATTAACATGACAGAAATCTGTGTTTCAAGTAAAGTAGAAAATACTTGTTCAGTCTATATGCATACTGTACTTGCCAGCTATGCTGGAACCATATGATGTCATAAAGACGTAATCCCCACAAGGAAATTCTGTCATTGGTCAATATACATGATTGAAATCTGAATTTAAAGTATTGTAGAAGATAGTTTTGCAGTTTATAAGCCTACTGTACTTGCCAGCTATGTTGGAACCACAGGATGTCATATAGACCTATACCTCACAAGAGAATGCCTTAAGATGTAGGAACAGGGTAAATACAAGAGAGAAGTACCTTGGAGGTGCTGGTACACAGAGGATCAGGCGGAGGATTGTCAGACAGGCAAGCTCGGCACACAGGAAATCAAGCAGCTCTTGGTCAGACAGGCAAGTTTGGTACACAGGATATCAGGCTGCACTTGGTCAGACAGGCAAGGTTCGGTACACAGGAGATTAGGCAGCTCTTGATCAGACAGGCAAGGTTCGGTACACAGGAGATCAGGCAGCTCTTGATCAGACAGGCAAGGTTCGGTACACAGGAGATCAGGCAGCTCTTGGTCAGACAGGCAAGGTTCGGTACATAGGAGATCAGGCAGCACTTGGTCAGACAGGCAAGGTTCAGTACACAGGAGATCAGGCAGCACTTGGTCAGACAGGCAAGGTTCGGTACACAGGAGATCAGGCAGCACTTGGTCAGACAGGCAAGGTTTGGTACACAGGAAATCAGGCAATAGGAACACAGGAGACCAGAGAAATCTGCCATTCATCATCATCATCATTTATTTTTATAGCGCCAACATATGCCATTGGTCAAATTACATGACAGAAATCTGAATTTAAAGTATAGTATGAGCTACTTGTGCAGTGTATTAGCATACCGTACGTGCCAGCTATGCTGTAACCATATATTGTCATAAAGTCTTATACCTTACAATGGAATTCTGTCATTGTTCAATTTAAATAACAGAAATATGAGTATTATAGTTGTAGAAGGTAGGTATGCAGTCTATTAGCCTACTGTATTTGCCAAATTTACTGGAACCATATCATGTTATAAAGACCTTGACCTCACAAAGTAATTTCTGTGATTGGTCAATTTACATGATAGTAATATGAATTTGAAGTAAAGTAGTAGAATATAGTTGTGCATGCTATAAGCATAGTGTACTTGCAGCGATGCTGGAACTATATAATGACATAAAGACTTATACCTCACTACTTATTTGTCATTAGTCAGTTTACAGGACAGAAATATGAGTTTAAAGGATTGTAGTAGAAGATAGTTGTGGTATCTATATGCATACTGTACTTGGAAGCTTTCTTGGAACCATATAATGTCATAAAGTCTTATTCCACAAAAGGGATTTCTGTGATTGATTAATTTACATGTCAGAAGGATGAATTTAACTTAGTACAAGATAGTTGTGCAGTCTATAGGCCTACTATACGTGGCAGCTTTAATGGAACTATATGATGTCATAAAGACATATATCTCACAAGGAAAATCTGTCATTGGTCAATTTACATGACAGAAATCTGTGTTTCAAGCAATGTAGAAGATATTTATGCAGTCTATAAGCAAACTGTACTTGGCAGCTTTAATGGAATTATATGATGTCATAAAGACTTTTACCTCACTAGTGAATTCTGTCATTGGTCAATTTACATGACCAATATCTGTGTTTTTAGATGTAGTAGAAGAAGAGAGTTCTGCAGTCTATAAGAAAACTATACTATATGATGTCATAACGATTTAATCCACTCCAGGGAATTCAATCTTTGGTCAATTTACATGACAGAGATAGGAGTTTAAAGTATAGTAGTAGAAGATAGTTGTGGAGTCTATATGCATACTGTACTTGAAAGCTTTCCTGGAACCATATGATATTATAAAGCCTTATTCCACACAAGGGATTTCTGTGATTTATCAATTTACATAGTAGAAATATGAATTTAAAATAAAGTAGTAGAAGATTGTTGAGCAGTCTATAGACATTACTGTACTTGCCAGCTTTGCTGGAACCATATGATGTCATAAAGAAGGATACCTCACAATGGAATTCTGTCAATGGTCAATTTACATAACAGAAATATGAGTTTATTATAGTTGTAGAACATAGGTATGTAGTCTACAAGTATACTGTACTTGGCAGCTCTGCTGGAACCATGTGATTTCATAAAGACTTATACCTCTCAAGGGAACTCTGTCCATGGTCAATCTAAATGACAGAAATCTGTGTTCAAATTATAGTAATAGAATATAGGTATGCAGGCTGTAAGCCTACTGTATTTTGCCAGCTTTACTGGGACCATGTCATGTTTATAAAGACCTTGACCTTGCAAAGTAATTCTGTGATTGGTCAGTTTACATGGAAGAAATATTAGTAATAGAAGACAGTTGTGCAGTTTATAAGCATACTGGTCTTGGCTGCGTTGCTGTAACCATATGATATCATAAAGACATATACCTCACAAGGAAAATCTGTCAATGGTCATTTACATGACAGAAATCTGTGTTTCAAGCAATGTAGAAGATATTTATGCAGCCTATAAGCAAACTGTACTTGGCAGCTTTACTGGAACTATATGATGTCATAATGACTTATACCTCGCAAGGGAATTCTGTCATTGGTCAATTTACATGTCAGAGATAGGAGTTTAAAGTATAGTTGTAGAAGATAGTTGTGCAGTATATATGCATACTGTACTTGGAAGCTTTCCTGGAACCATATGATGTCATAAAGTCTTATTCCACTAAAGGGATTTATACGATTGGTCAATTTACATGTCAGAAATATGAATTTAAACTAACGTAGTACAAGATAGTTGTGCAGTCTATAGGCCTACTGTACTTGGCAGCTTTACTGGAACTATATGCTGTCATAAAGCTTTTTACCTAACTATTGATTTATGTCTTTGGGCAATTTCCAGGACAGAAATCTGTGTTTCAAATAAAGTAGAAGATACTTGTACAGTCCTCTAGCAAACTGTACTTGCCAATAATGCTGCCAGCTATGCTAATGTAAAGTAGTAGAAGATACGTGTCCAATATATAAGTCTACTGTACTTGGCAGATTTATTGAAACCATATGATCTCATAAAGACTTTTACCTCTCAAGGTAATTCTGTGATTGGTCAATGTACATGGCAGAAATATGAGTTTAAAGTATAGTAGTGGAAGGCTCTTGTGCAGTCTGTGCACATACTGTACTTGAGCTACGCTGGAACCATATTATGTCATTATGACTTATACCTCACTAGGAAATTTTGTCATTGGTCAATTTACATGACAGAGATATGAGTTTAAAGTATAGTTGTAGAAGATAGTTGTGCAGTATATAAGCCTACTGTACTTGGCATATTTCGTGGAACCATATGATGTCATAAAGACTTTTACCTCACAAGGTAATTCTGTGATTGGCCAATTTACATGACTGAAATCAGTGTTTCAAGTATAGTATGAGATAATACATATGCAGTCTATAATTTTTCTGGAACCTCATGATGTCATAAAGACATATACCTCACAAGGGAATTATGTGATCGTCATTTTACATGGTAGAAATATGAATTTAAAGTAAAGTAGTAGAAGATTGTTGGACATGCCAACTTATATAGGCCAGGAACAGGTGCAAAGCATCCTGGAGTAATGAGATTAGTTCTGTTAGGTAGGAGAGATGTCCAAATACCACGGTGGCCCCTTTGGTGGAACAGTGGTACTAAAACCTGGATACCTATAAAGGCAAAAGTCCAACATTGATCTTGGCAGTGTAATATTCGTTTTGTCGCTACCAATAAACATTGTCCAATGCAATTATTGTGGTTCCAATACGCAAAGATATTCAATAGCAATAGATAGCAGGATTTACAGCAAGCCATGATGAATAATAAAAGGTATAACAATAAACAGGAAAGTATAAAACTGAATACATTACCATTTCACAAGAGCATCCTGGGCCCAGGTCCATGGACAGCCTTGTAGTCAGGAAGAGAGATTTAACAATGGCCCAGGACTTGCTTATTGCAGTTTGAATTACCATAATCAGTGATCATGTCATGAATATACACAGATAACAATGTTTCAGCACACTGCTGGTCATAGGTCAGTTCATTTGATCTCTTCTTCAAGGGTGGGGGCAGCTCACTCCAACTGTTGCCTACGTGTCTTTCCGCTGAATAACCCTGTTTAAACTGACCCATATACAAAATACTTTTAAGTATTAATCTCATATTGCTCATATCTTGCCACCGCTAGTTGCGATCGGTAGTGTGTCGAATCCGGGTTAATGCTGGTGAAATAAGCTTTAATATGAGACCAAACTCTTTACCTTTTAGAGGACCTGAACCATAAATACCTTTACTATAAAATTATCTATGTATAAATAATCTCTAATACATTTTCTTAATAAATAAATGTGGATTGGAACCTTAATAAATGTGTACTATTAACAAGTGTATGTGCCAATGTAAAAGTGTATGTTATTAATCCGTGTGGTTGCATAATTACATGTGGCATACTCATCACAATCACACGGTAAAAAAATATTAATCAATTTTGCTTACTTCATCCAATTATTTGACTTATACAGGCCATCCTTTGATAATGCACATAACTATCACCTTATAATTTTATTGTAGGATCTCAGTACTACGTTTCATTTTTCTGTAATGTATGTCCCCCTTTATGTATGACCACACTGTCTGTGGATATCAGTCAGGTTACCATAAAAGAGAGTCACAATTCTAGAATCCATTTTTTCCTACGAAACATATACCTTTGGAGCCTTTTGTATGCGATACACCCACATATGTAATACATTATCTGAAAGTATACATGGTACAATAAAATATGTTGCATCACTACATAATATTCTAGTACAGTTCCTCATGCCTAGCATGTCTATCTGTCCAAGGCATGTCTTAACTTATATGACATTTAAACAGTAAATTTTCACCAATAACATCATCTTATTGTTAGGAACCCCTCTAACCGATACAGCACAACCCGGAGTCTACTCCGCCAGTCAGGTGTTCACTGGTGGTGGGGACAGACTTGGCTGCAGACTGACAGAGGGTCGTGAAGTGTGTACCGGCTGGGGAGGACCCAGGCAAGCGAAGCGAAGTCCAGGCAAGGGTCAAGGGCCGGCAGCAGACAGCAAATCCAATTATCAAGCCGAGGTTAAGGGTCATGAGCAAACAGGAAGGTCGGTAAACACGCCAGAGGTCGGGGTCACGGGCTAGGTAGCAGGGTCCAAGGTACAAGCCAAAAGGGTCAGGGTCACAGGAAACAACAGGCAGGGTCCAAATCCAGGCAATGGGTCATACACAGGCAGTCCAGCAGAGTATCCACAGTACAGGGACAAAGGGCAGAGCAGGTCAGAAACTGGTAACGGGAAGCTATAACCGGCAGTGAGGCTGCAGACCTCACTGCCTTAAATACTAGTGCCCACCAATCAGAGCCTAGCTCTGAATCACTCACAGCCGCCTGCCTAATTAATTGTAACAGCACATAAATTAGCCCACAGGCTAATACAAGGCTTACCCAATCAAGCCAGAGGTTCCATCCCGCTGCTCGTGTGCGCCCGGCCTCCTCCGCTGTCGGGACGCAGCGCAGGGCAAGAAGCTTCCGACTGTTGCCCTGGCAACGGTCGGCCAGGATCCAGAAGTGACGTCCCGGTCGTCAAGGTGACGGCCGGGACGCCAGAGGGCACAGTATGCGAGCCGCGGCGGCTGTGAGTACCGCCGTGGCTCGTGACACTTATGCCTGTTAACATAATCTCATTTATGATCTTCTTCAGCCTTTTTAGTTAAATACACTCTAATTGTATCGATGGCTTGTTTTTTTCATCAACACTTGTGGGGCGGGCTATTGTTTGTTCATTCTGTCCAGTCTCCCAATACTCAAGTTTATTTTTATGTGAAACAGTGATCGGTCTGCCGAATATTGGAAAACTTCAAACTAAGGAAACTAGCTGTATTACCTTCCCTCTACTGGCCTCCCACCCTATAATTTGAGTACCTTTAGAAATATTTAGTGGAAAGAGAACTAGTCCTACTTAATTTAATCCCTGAGGTACGTGAAAGCACATCCAGAATTCAGTTTGGTCTAAAACCTTACCCACCAAAGAATGATAATCATTCTCATGGATGCCCACTCAAGTCCAAATTATTATGGGACTAGTATCGATGGATGGACTTCTCTTCAACTATGGTGTCACAGTATTTACAGACACAATATTCTTCAGACAATAGCCCCTCACACTGTCTCCGAGCTCTGAGGGTTTTCTTTACCCCAAAATTGAATAGTGTAAATGGCTGGACCAATTGTGCTAACAACTTCTCCTTCATTCCCACCCTCAGTATCACTACCTGAACCAGTATCCATCACCTGATCACCATTGAAAGAATTCAATGTCCTGGAAAGAGAATAAGGATGAGAGAAACACTGGAAAGGGAAATACAGGAATACCGCTGCTAACAGTCTTTGCAAAGTCCTTTGGCTCAGCTGTTATTAAGTGTGATTTCAGGTCTACCGACACAGATTCACGAGTGTTATCCTCGGCTGTACTTTGAACCTACTCTGGATTGTTGACTCATCTGCAGTGGGTGGAATGGGTCCAAGTGTCTCTGTCTGCTACTCCCAAGGATGTAGTGCTGGTCGTCAACACTTGGTACCTGTCTGTCAAACAACTTGAGTGTAGGAAATTACAGTCCATAAAATATTCTCCCAGTCCAACATCATGACAGTTAGTGTAACATATCAGAAGACATTGTTTCAAATGTCTTTTGTTGCTGTTTTACTATTTGCTTTTCGTTACAAGATTTTCAACAGTCTCTCCATTATGAATGCATCTCAGGAAAAGTCAAAAGTATTTCAAAAGGGGATAGGTTAAGAGGCGGGTTAGAAGTGATTCTGATAGTGGGGAGGACTAGTGGCAAAAGCTTCTTACCACTCCAATCTAGTTTCAAGTATCAATCTATTCAATTCCTTCTAGATACTACCTGTTACTCTATTTTCCCACTGGCTTGTGGCTGATAAAGAATATGTAACTTACTATCACTGCCCATACATTGTACTCATTATCTAAAAGTTATTACCAGTAAAATGAATACCTATCACTTTCTATAACTCTAGGGATGCCACATCTACTAACAAAAATCCTGAGTATGACACAGCAATGTTAGAAACATTTAAATGAACCTTTACCCAGATAAAGATTAGATCAGTACTACAGAATATACTTGAGAATTCTGCAAGGTGGCAATTGGATGATGTTGATTTGTTTTACCTGTAAATAGTCGATCTGTAGGAGGGGTATGGGATGGCTCTATTGGTATTGTCTCTCCAATATTTTTCCTCAATCAAGTAAGACAGGACATTGCCTTCCTACCAGCTTGAGAAGAAAAGTCTGCTGCACACCAGTATGCTCTTACCTTCTTTACCCAGATGAGTCAGACCATGTGCTGCCTCTGCTAGGCCTGAAAGATACGTTCTGGGAGCAACAGGCCTAACTTGTCCATCTCTCCAGAGTTCAGAGGACTCCTGATCACATCCCTTCACCTTCCAGACTGCCTTTTCTTGTAGTGAACAGAAATCTTGCCTTTTTACTTAATTCTTGTGTGTTTACAATTTAAAAAAAAAAAATGTTTTGTCAGTTGTCATTTTTAAACCTGCTGCCCACCTGGCAGCTTCGTCCACCTTGTTATTGTAACGTAATATTGGATCCTATTCATGTGTGTAGGCTTTAGCTTAAATAACAGCTACTTCATTTGGTAACTGTGTCACAAGTCCATTATGTAATGTGAGTGTGCTACTCGTGTCCTGCTGTTGTTGTAAAAGTTCCTCTGTCGCCTCAACGTCACCCACTATCCCAGAAACGTACTTAATTCACATGCCATTCTCAATCCCACAAGTTCAGCTACTTGGCAAAGTGAGGAGGGCAAAGGGGTCAGTTTTTATAGCACCTTCGTCATTTATAACAATACCTAGTGTATGTCTGTCTGACTATGAAAAATATAAAACATATCAATTTTACATTTTCTAAAGGGTGACATCTATGTCAGGTCTTGTGGCAAAAGTCTTATTCAAATGTTCCACACAGTCATGCATATCTGTATGTCTGCCTAATTCACCTTCATCTTGTCTCCTCTTCTCCTTCCACCCTTTGTGCATCTGGAGGTACACTTTGCTCAGGAAACATATGTAATTTAGGCAGAACATAGGTGGGCAGATACCGCATGCAATGTATAAAACTTGAATCCTGTCCCAGTACTATGTCAAGGACCCCAGCAGCTTCAGTGAGCAGAGAAATACAACCTTTAGCTTCTTTTGTGGCTATGTCAGTGTAGTGTGTGTATCCTTAACTCTGTCCATTATCAAAAAAATGTCTTCGACCCGTGGGTGAGACAATATCTCAAGTATTGGACCTCTGGCTTGGCTGTTATCCATCCTTTTGCAACCTCTAGTCCTGTTACAGAGAAAAGAGTAAACAAGTATTTAGTTTCAAACACTGATGATATAAACAATTCAGGACACAGCAATACTATTTTTCATACTGCACCTCTTATCATCATCATCAACATTTATTTATATTGCGCCAGCAAATTCTGTAGCGCTTTACAATTGGAAACAAACATTAATAAAACAATACTGGGTAATACATACAGACAGAGAGTTAAGAGAACCCTGCTCGCAAGCTTACAATCTATAGGACACTGGGAGTTAGAAACACAAGGGCATGTGCTACATCATATTGCACAATGGACCAGCTAGAACGCAAAGGTAAAAGTATTAAGTGGGGTGTGTGTGTTGCAGTGTTGGTCAGAGGGTTGTTGTCTTGCGTTAGCTGTGTAGAGGATGGTAATAGGCTAATCTAGGGAAATTAAGATGGTGGCTGAGGAATATCATAACCTTGTCTGAAGAGGTGGGTTTTCAGTGAACGCTTGAAGGTTTGAAGACTACAGGAAAGTCTTACTGTGCGAGGGAGGGAATTCCACAACGTGGGTGCAGCCCGGAAAAAATCCTGTAACCGAGAATGGGAGGATGTGATGAGAGTGGAGGAGAGACGTAGATCTTGTGCAGAACGGAGGTGTCGAGTGGGGAGGTATTTCGAGACCAGTGAGGAAATGTATGTCGGTGCAATTTTGTTGATGGCCTTGTATGTTAGTAGAAGAATTTTATATTGGATTCGTTGAAATACAGGCAGCCAATGTAGAGACTGACAGAGTGGTTTAGCAGAGAAAAAACGGTTAGTAAGGAAAATCAATATAGCCGCTGCATGCAAAATAGATTTTAGGGGTTCAAGTCTGACTTTGGGAAGATCAGTAAGGTGGGAATTGCAATAGTCGATGCGGGAGATGATGAGTGCATGAATTAATGTTTTTGCGGTGTCTTGTGTCAGATATGTGCGTATTCTGGAAATGTTCTTTAGGTGTATGTAACATGATTTAGATATAGAGGTTATGTGGGGGATAAATGACAGTTGTGAATCAAGGATTACACCTAGGCAACGAGCTTGCGGGGTGGGATTTATGGTCATGTTATCAACAGAATTTGAAATGTCAGGCAGGAAGGTTCTGTTTTTGGGTGGGAATATTATTAATTCAGTTTTTGAAAGATTGAGTTTGAGTTGGCGAGAAGACATCCAAGATGAAATGGCAGAAAGACAGTCAGTAACGCAAGACAACACAGATGGTGAAAGATCAGGAGAGGATAGATGTTAGGATCTTACCTGTTCCCCCTCAGGAATTCGAGGTTAAAGAGATTCTAAACTCTCGTATTTCCAGAGGTTCCTTACAGTTCCTGGTTGATTGGAAATGATACGGCCCTGAGGAACGTTCTTGGATTCCTGCAAGAGATCTTCATGCTCCAAATTTGTTAAAAAGATTCCATGCCAAGTTCCCTCAGAAGCCTTATAGGTTGTCCGGAGGCCACCCTTGAGGGGAAGGGGGGTATTGTTAGGATCTTACCTGTTCCCCGCTCCGCTGCACTGTCGGGTCTGGCAGCTTGTCATCTCCAGCGGTGAGCGCTCCCTCTTATCGCGCTGCTGCACTTCCGGGTTCTCGCAGTAGTGGTCATGTGACTCTGGGCGGGGAATTCAAAAGCTACATATTCCCTGCTCTGACACGCTATCTGTGTCAAAGCAATGTGTTTCCTGTTCCTGGCTACCTCTCCCTGTGTACCTGACTCCTGTGATCCTGCTCCCTGTGTGCTCCTATATTTCTTCAGATTCCTGTGTACCGACCTGGCTGTGACCTGACTATTCTTTGGCTATATCCCTGGCACCGTGTATTGGACTGACCATTCCGTGTACCGACTCGGCTGTGTTCTTGGCTACTCTCTGGATTTCCCTCTGGCACGTATATCTGACGATCTCCTGTGTACCGACCCGGCTGTGTTTCTACTTCTCTGGACTCATCTCCTGCTAAGGCATACAACAGATACCGTGCACAAATCCGGCTTCCGCTTCAGACCCTGGAATTCACGGTTAGTGCCTGTATTTGCATCACCTTGTCATATTGCCTGCTGTCTATCCATCACTTAGAGCCTTCTCCCTTACATCAGTAGGCTAACCTAGGGGCCGCGACCTGCGGTTCTTCGGCAGCAAAATCCATCCTACCTTGCGGTGGTTCTTGATGAAGACCGGAAGGCCGTTAGACTCCGCGCCCTAGGTAAGCCTGCGAAAATACTGACTAAGGTACCTGAACTGTAACAATAGATAAATTTGTGTATCATCCGCATAGAGATGATACTGAAATCCAAAGGAGCTTATTAGTTTTCCAAGAGAAGTGGTGTAGATAGAGAATAGCAGAATGAGCCTTGTGGTACTCCAACTGATAAAGGAAGCGGAGCAGAGGTGGATCCAGAGAAATTAACACTGAAAGAGCGATTAGATAGGTAGGATAAGAACCAGGATAGGACAGTGCCTTCAAGACCTAGGGATTGTAGCGTTTGTATGAGGAGAGAGTGGTCAACAGTGTCAAATGCAGCAGAGAGATCCAGGAGAATTAAAAGAGAGTAATGGTTATTATTTTTTGCTGTGATCAAATCATTGACAACCTTGGTCAGTGCAGTCTCTTATTTGATTTAATAGATTGAAAACAGTCATGCCAGGCTTGTGTCCGGATATTGAGGTTGCCTATAAACCTTTGGGACAGTGTCTATGTACTTTGTACCTCTTTATAACAAAAGATTGAGATATTGACAGTTAGAAGTGTAAAGAAAAGGAAATAAGACTGCAAAGAATAATAATGAAATGACTTGCAAAAAAACAGGACGAAGGACGAAGTCCACCCGGACGAAACGCGTTGGAACTGACCACTTCACGAGGAACCTGCCCGCAATCCGGAAAGAGTTTACACAAGACCCGATCCAGCGAGAACCGGCATACCTTCCGACAAGCAAAAAACAACAAGAACAGAGTCTCAGCTCTGCAGTGGAACGCACAGGCGCCTGTGCGTTCCAAACACACAAACCGGAAGTAAGAACACAGGAAGAGAGTCGCAGATCCATAGCCACCGCGACGGTCCGTCCTGATCTACTTCTCCACACTTACTGCAACATCCACTCACTGAGGAACTACAAGATAAAGGTAAAATACCATAACTGCTCTTTTTAGAGCTGCATACAAAACAGCTACATTCATTTCTACTACACCCGCTTTATAAGCACACACACCATTATAAACCCCGTTATCCACCCCACTTAGATCTCCACCTACATCTCCCTAAGAGACATCCCCCCCCCTAAAAAGGTATCCAAAACCACACATATCCACCATTAGGGTACTATAATACACTCATAGGAGTTAAAGCCTGCTTGTTCACCCCACAGCCAGACACACCAACACACATTTTTAAGGAAAGCGGGCTTAGTCATTCTATAGCAGATAATCTGCAAAAGCTTCTAATACAAGCTTGAGGCAAGGCACATTAGTCCCCGTGCCCGCATAAGCCTTACCAACATCAGTGCCCCAAAGTATACATGGCAATAGAGCTATAAACAAGGCCCACTAGCTTAGGACCTACATTGCACAAAGAGCTATAAACATACCCCAATCGTGTATACTGCCTCGCCTGTCCTTTGCTCTCGCCCTTCCCCTCTCTCTCTCTCCTTCTCCCTCCCCCTCCCCTACTTTTTCCCCTCACAGGTCGCGCCACGGAAACAACAAGGAGAAAAAAACAGGAAAGCAGAAAAGAAGATTTACAGCAAGATGACAGCTGGATTTGGCACTATGGGGAATTGGCTTTCAACTATTTAATTACTCCCCTTAAATCTTAACTTATCTATGACCCCTTCCCCATTATTTTTAAACCTAACAGGGAGTTACATTACCAATCCAATCCAGTGTCATCCATAGTTAAGGAACCCAGTATCTCTGATCACAATAATTCTACAACCTGTGATGGACTTGTGGCTATAACAGTGAAATGCAGAATTAACCCTGGTGACTCATACTCTATGTCCCATGTGTGTCTTCCTGGAATCCTTATAAACCACCATTGGAAGCAGAGTAAATACACTTCATTTTAAATAATTCATCTCAGCCAAATAAGTTATCATGAGCCACTGCAACTAAAAGAAAGAGTGTTAGAATGACTTACTGTTAACTTCTGTCTTAAAAAGGAAACATTTTGCATTTCTCCTGCAATCCCCATTGTTAATAAATATATTTCTCTCTGGCTGTCCTTGTCTAAAGAGGAGAAAAAACAACAAAGTTTTGTTAGTATCAGAAAACAAACAACACATTTTTATTTTTTTACTCTTCGTACTTATCATGAAACAAAAACAAAAAAAACCTCAGACTATATCTATTCATTGCCAGCAAATGTTTCTTATGTAAATCATTCCCTAGCAACTGTTGTCTCTAGTCTTTTTTTATTGTTCCAACTCTAGCCTCATTGCAACCAGGGTCAATTAGCTAAAACTATTGTCTCTACACAATGGATATCTCTCACCTACTAATAGTACATACATGTGGAATCTTATTCCTCCTTTACAATTTCTGAAACTAAGCCATTACAAGGATTATAACAAACATCTTTCACTAATATTAATACATGACACACTACATTTCCCTGGCTGCACTTCAGTTATTGTCCATGTAAGGTGGGGAATGTCACTTTTGTTGTTAACTTTACATATTGGGCTTGCCAATGAATGGAATAGAAGCCTCTCTCCAAACTGTTTGAAAAACTGGTCTCACTAGATTCAATTACTGCCCTTTGTCTTGCCTATGTGGCACTTACTGTACTTCTATTGCAGGGCTTTTTTCTAGATTCAATCACTGCCCGTTCTATTGCAGGACTTTGACACAAACAGAAACAAAACACAAAAGAAAAAAAATGACATATAAGTTACTCTTCCTCTGAAAAGTTACACACTTAATACAGAATATCAGTTACGTTTCTTATTGTTATAAGTAGAGATGAGCGGGCTCGGATTTCAGAAATCCGAGCCCACCCGAACAGTGCGGATCCAACGGGATCTGAGCACTGTTCGGGAACTTCCGGGCGCCAAACGGAGCCAAGCCGAGGCTATGACATCCAGGTCTCGCGTCGGATCTCGCGAGACTCGGATGTCATAAATTCAGCGCTAGCGGCCGCCATCTTCATTCTGGCTGCGATCACTTATGAGAGAGGTTGCAGTTAGGGAGCTCCTGTCCTGGTTTTAAGTTTAGTGTAGCTTTGTGCTTTGTCCAGTGCTCTGTTCTGCTGAGTCCAGTGGTGCTTTGTCCAGTGCTCTGTCCTGCTGAGTCCAGTGGTGCTGTGTCCTGTGCTCTGTTCTGCTGAGTCCAGTGGTGCTGCCTGTGTCCTGTGCTCTGTTCTGCTAAGGGCATTGTTATTTCAAAATTATCCAAAAGTTCTTAAAAAATAAAAAATTAATTATAAAAAAATTATAAAAAAATTAATTAAAAAAAAATATAAAAAAATTATAAAAAATATAAAAAAATTATAAAAAAAATTATACAAAAATAATTGTAAAAAAATTAGTTTAAAAATACTAGGTACTGCTGTATAACTCCAGTCCAGTGGTACTCTCCTGTGCCACAGATAATTTGTAAAGGCTTTGCCGAGTGTGTGTGGTTTAGGGGTACGCTCTCTTGTGCTGCATATAATGGAGTACAAAAATTTGGAGGATAAAGTAGGGAAAGATCAAGACCCACTTCCTCCTAATGCTGAAGCTGCTGCCACTAGTCATGACATAGACCAGTGATTCCCAAACTTTTCCAGTTCGCGGCACCCTTAGAGTCTCCAAATTTTTTCAAGGCAACCCAAAATAATTACTTCTGTTTTAGAAGTAGTTGGGTCAAAAAATTGTAATAAGTATTTAGGTCAGGACAGAAATACTTATTTAGTTTTATGCAAAAATGCCCCCTCTGCATCCAGACACTCTGCCCTCAGGCACTCTGCCCTCTCTCATGCTGCCCCCTCTGCCCTCTGTCACGCTGTCTCCTCTTCTGTCCTCTCTCGCTGTGTCCCCCTCCTCTGCCCCTCTCACGCTCTCTGCCCCCCTCCTCTGCCCCTCTCACGCTCTCTGCCCCCCTCCTCTGCCCCTCTCACGCTCTCTGCCCCCCTCCTCTGCCCCTCTCACGCTCCCTGCCCCTCTCACGCCGTGACAGTGTGCTGCCCGGCTGCTCTGATTGTGTTTAAAACACAATCAGAGCAGCCGGGCAGCACACTGTCCCTGCCTGTCACGGTTGGACGGACCTGCACATACTGTGCAGCCGTCGGCAGCAAGTGTCTGCTAGGGGGGGCGATTGCCCCGATTGCCCCCCCCCTGGATCCACCACTGCCTCTCGCCGCTCTCACGCTCTCTGCCCCCCTCCTCTGCCCCTCTCACGCTCTCTGCCCCCCTCCTCTGCTCTCTGTCCCCATCCTCTGCTCTCTGCCCCATCCTCTGCTCTCTGCCCCCATCCTCTGCTCTCTGCCCCCATCCTCTGCTCTCTGCCCCCATCCTCTGCTCTCTGTCCCCATCCTCTGCTCTCTGCCCCCATCCTCTGCTCTCTGCCCCATCCTCTGCTTTCTGCCCCATCCTCTGCTCTCTGCCCCCATCCTCTGCTCTCTGCCCCCATCCTCTGCTCTCTGTCCCCATCCTCTGCTCGCTGTCCACATCCTCTGCTCTCTGTCCCCATCCTCTGCTCTCTGTCCCCATCCTCTGCTCGCTGTCCCCATCCTCTGCTCGCTGTCCCCATCCTCTGCCCCGCTGTCACGATCCCTCTCACTCTGCCCCGCGCCAGCCATTAAAAAAAAAAAGAACACAGAAACTTACCAATCCGTCGGGCGCCGGGACCCAGCAGCCTCCTCTCTCCCGCAGCTTGTTACTGATGTCGATATTCAGTGACAGCTGCGGGAGAGAGGAGGCTGCTGGGTCCCGGCGCCCGACGGATTGGTAAGTTTATGTGTTGTTTTTTTTTTATGGCTGGCCGGCAGCACCCCAGTGACAGCGCCGCGGCACCCCTGGGAGCCGCGGCGCACAGTTTGGGAACCGCGGACATAGACGATGAAATGCCATCAACGTCGTCTGCCAAGGGCGATGCCCAATCTTCAACACCTGTGGTTGCGAGGAAAAAGCTCTGTTTTCCTAAAAGACCCGCTGGCGGGGATGCTGAGAACATCTGGTCTGGACTGAAGGACCTGCCAACCATTGCAGACATGTCTACTGTCGCTGCATTGGATGCTGTCACAATTGAAAAAATGGTGGAGGATTACTTTGCTGACACCATCCAAGTAGATATGTCACACAGTCCATATTCTTACTGGCAGGAAAAAAAGTTAGTTTGAAAGCCCCTGCACAAACTGGCTCTATTTTACCTGAGTTGTCCCCCCTCCAGTGTGTACTCGGAAAGAGTTTTTAGTGCAGCGGGGAACCTGGTCAGTGAGCGGCGAAGGAGGTTGCTTCCTCAGAACGTTGAAAAAATGATGTTCATAAAAATGAATTATCAATTCCTCAATCAAGTACAGCACTGCCCTCCAGATAATACAGAGGGACCTGTGGTTGTGGAGTCCAGCGGGGACGAATTGATAATGTGTGAGGATGAGGAAGCACACACTGAAGGGGGCCAGGAATCTGAGGATGAGGACGACATCTTGCCTCAGTAGAGCCAGTTTAGTTTGTACAGGGAGAGATGAATAGCTTTTTTTGTGTGGGGGCCCAAACAAACCAATCATTTTAGCCACAGTAGTTTGGTAGGCCCTGTCGCTGAAATGATTGGTTTGTTAAAGTGTGCATGTCCTATTTCAACAACATCAGGGTGGGTAAGAGGGCCCAAGGATAATTCCATCTTGCAACTCTTTTTTTGGCATTATGTGCTCTTTGGGGCCTAGTTCTATCTCCATCAGAGATATTCCTGCAGGCCATGTCACCGGCACAGCTATGTTGGTTTTAGACGTGCATCCGGTGTCCGCCATCTGTGCAGTGGAATTCAGACCAGTTGAGGGTGATATATTGTGGCCCCGGTACCAAATTGGGTACCAGGGCCACTCCACTACGCAGTCCAGATAGATGCGTATCAGATATTAAACTAAATTCAGTGTTGGGGGCAAATCCAAAGTTAATGAATATGACCTGTCATCGTCAAAAACAAGAGGTATTGACGCGCTCGAACTACACCCTGTATATGCTGCAGAGGATGTAGGAGCAGGCAGCTGTGCAGTGGAATTCAGACCAGTTGAGGGTGATATATTGTGGCCCCGGTACCAAATTGGGTACCGGGCCCACTCCACTACGCAGTCCAGAAAGCTACCTCGATGCAACGTTTTGGACTAAAAAGAATATTGTGAGGTGTGAGGTGTTCAGAATAGACTGGAAATTAGTGGAAATGATTGTTATTGAATGTTATTGAGGTTAATAATAGCGTAGGAGTGGAAAAAAACCCAAAAAACAGGATTTTAGCGCTTTTTATGCTTTTTGAAAAATAAATCAGAACCCAAAACCCGAAATCAGAACCAATACCTTTCGTCAGGTGTTTTGGCAAAACAAATCAGAACCCAAAACCTCAAGCTAATCAGAACCCAAAACCCAAAACCCTAAAAGTGCCCGGTGCACACCCCTAGTTATAAGTTTTTTTTAATCTTGTATTGGTTTATACTTTCCCCGCACACTTGCGCTCGCTTCTTTTTGCTTTGAAATGCTACTTTCCTCTGCACATGTGCTATCCTGCCACATGCTCCCTTCCTGTTGCCACAGTGTTATACGGTCAGTTTAATTCTCAGTTTTCACAAACGTTTTAATCTCTCACCATACTCAATACCTTTGGATCCAAACTGCCAACCTTGGTTTCACACATTCAATTGTCATCTTGACCCACTGATCACAGTATGTCATTACATACTTGCCTTCACAGTACGCCATTGCATTACCTTACAGGTTAACTGTTTAAACATTTAACCTGCTGGGTCCCGACATTGCCGCTTTAAATTAAAATTCATTCAGGTCGCACTGACGTCAGACACTACTGCCGGAGAGCTGTCCATTCGGAAGGAGGTCCTGTCAGCCTTCTGCTGCCATCGGATATCTGCAGAGTCAGTTTTCAGGTAAGTCTGTGTACATTGCAGTAATTTTTTCCTGAAATCGTTTTTTTTTTGTAGGTTTTCTCTGTGTCGGATTTCTCGTTATGGTTGAAGCGATTACCATCGGCCAGCGTACCCAGCGAGGTCCCTAATCCAGTCACGTTCAACTAGGAACACGAGAATATCAACATAGCAATACCCCGCCTTTCTAGTGACGTTCCTGTCGAGTACTCTACCACTGTTAGCACTAGTGAATAATGCCATCCTTTCCAGTGTATTTCCTTTCCACCATCTACAATTTCACAGTCATGTGTGTATGCTACACATGCGGTCTGATCGCACAGCCTGCAGGTACTAATTATCTGCAAACTTATGCAATTACATTTCGGATTATGACAAAAACCCTGTTTTCATATCAAAGTACACCACATCTCCTATGACGTCAATTTTTTACCCTGTTTTCCTAACAGAACGTCTCAGAGATCAATTTTTATACTCATTCCTCAACAGAACCTTTGTCCTTAACCTGTTTTTTCACAGTCACACAATTCACACACACCTTTGTTTTCTGTACAGAAAAATACTTTACCAAATGCTGGTTAGAACTTCTCAGAGGTGTTTACAATTCATTTCACTATAAAATACAACAGGACTATGTATCAATACAATTGTTTAAACATGTGGCAATACAGGGAAACATATGCATACACTAAGCAAACAAACCACATTTAAATCGCAAAATGTCCTGAAAAATAAACAGTTTTTCTTTCTTGTCCCTAGTTTTTAACCAGCACCCCTTGGATTACTCAAAGTGGATATTTAGGTTGGCAACACTGGATGATATAAAAGCATAGAACAATTTGTGTTTTCACCTTTATATGACGCGTCTCCCACCCTTTGTTGGTAAACCAAAATCCGTAGCTTTTGCAAATCCTCCAGTAGTGTGATCTCTGCTCAAGAACTCCCAAATTGTAATGTTCGTTTTCTCGCTACCAATAAACATTGTTCAATGTGATTATTGTGGTTCCAACACACAAAGAGATTTAATAGCAAAAGATAGCAGGTCAGTTAATTTGATCTCTTCTCCAAGGGTGGGGGCAACTTTCTCCAACTGTTGCCTACGTGTCTTCCCGCCGAATAACTAGTTTAAACTGACCCATAAACAAAGTATTTTTGAGTATTAATCTCATATTGCTTATAACTTGCGACCGCTAGATGCGATCGCTACTCTGTCGAAACCAGGTTAATGATGGTGAAATAAGCTGTAATATGAGACCAAACTCTTTACCTTTTAGACGACCTGAACCATAAATACCTTTACTATAATATTATCTATGTATAAATAATCTCTACTACATTGTACTAATAAATAGATGTGGATTGGAATCTTAATAAATGTGTACAATTTACAGGTGTAAGTACGAATGTAAATGTGTGTGTTATTGTGCGATTGCTTAATTACACGTGGCGTACCAATCGCAATCGCACAGTAAAACAATATTAATCAATTTAGCTCACGTCATCCAATTATTTCACATCCACAGCAGACAGGAACTGCAGGAGGCAGATCATGACAGTACTTCCCCCCCCCCTACCTCTTTAAGATGCCCAAATTACTAGGAATGGTCATAATCCAGAATTGGGCATGTAGCAGAGGAATCTTCATCAAAGGACAGAGAAGGTATAGAAACCTCACCCAAAGGATGTAGAGACCCCGAAGCCCCACTCCTATTCTTCTTTTTACCTCTCTTTCTATAGCTCTTAAAGAGCAGCTAGAAATGGACTGAAGATAAAGACAACTTAAAGACATGGCTGGAGTAACTGGGGGTAAAGAAAATGGCTTAGAAGATGTGTTGGAGGTAGGATTGGCAAGTGTTGAAGCAAATTCTTCAACCACGGCATCCGTAAAAAGTAAGTTGGGATCTCTGGTTTCAATAAAAGGACTTGCCCATCCCAACGCCCTCCCTCTAAAATTGGATAGCAAGTACTTTCTTATATTGGTTGTCCAAAAGATTGGGTATGGAGGGAAAATAGAATAAGCAGAATTTTACAAGTTCACTAAATTGTCTTATGTCCCAATCGAAGATAGGTGGTGGGGATTCAAAAACAAAAGAGGAGTCAGCAGTCTTGGCAACATAAGATGATGGGGTAACGGGAACCTTGGGGAGGGATTTGGACTGAGAACAAGGGTTGGCAGGAGACGAGTCCCTGACTGGGACGACAGGAGGACTCACTAAATTGTCCTTAGATGGAGTGAGAAAATTTGGCTCGGGCTGAGCACATATCTCTAGGGGTTCAAGCAGGATACACTCGGCAGAAGACGGCCCAGGTTGGATGCACGACTTGGAAGGAGGCTGGTATTGGGCACACAACTTTGAAGGAGGCCCGGACTGGGCACACAACTTTGAACGAGGCCCGGACTGGGCACACGACTTGGAAGGAGGCCCGGGCTGGGCACACGACTTGGACTGGACATCACTGTGAGAATCCTCAGAGCAGACAGCACTAAGTGGTAACTCCAGCTGGTCGACATGGAGTGGCAACTCGGGCTGAACCACATGGGGTGGCAATTTGGGCTGAACCGCATGGGAAGTTTCTGAAGTGGACTGGAGGGGCAGGGCCCTCTCTGGAGCAGGCTGTAAGGGCAGCGCCCCCTCTGGAGTGGGCTGTAAGGGCAGTGCCCACTCTGGAGCAGGCAATGTCCCTGGAGTGGAGGTAGAGGTTGATGCGACAGAGCTGGAAGCAGAGGCTGTCATCTTAGTTCTTGGTTAATTGAAATTTTGTACAAACATTATTAAGAAGTGCTGTTTGCACTGATTCAGCAGAATTTGAATTGGGAGAAACATAATTTGACTGTTTCCTGGGTGGATCCATTTCTGGCCAAGCGTTTCTTGATTTCCCTTTATCGCAAGATACAGTCTCTGGAGGATGCACTGTAGTAATGACTTTCTCCCTGGGAAAATGATTTGTCACTGCAGCACTGGTATTGGAGCAAGAAATACTAGTAACGGAGACAGGAAGGTGTTTAAGCACCATAATTAACAAAGAAAGGACTTAAGAACTTTGAGAGCGGAGTTGGAGAATGTCCACTAGAAGCATCTGGAAGAGGGGAATTTCAGAAGAAATGGTAGCCATGGTCTCTGGACGTTGAATTCTGAGTAATTAAACCAACACCCTGGGAATCCTGAAACAAGGGTGGAAAGCATGCAATGGCAGGTTAAATTTTATGGCCAGTTCATACTGTCAGGATTCCCAATATAAAAATCAGTAATAAAACGTAAGTGGGAAAAAATGTTTTTTATTTAACATAGGTACACAGGTACTTATAATAAATGGAAAGGCATGTAAGTTCATCAGAGTAGGGCCGTTATAGCAAGGAAATGACACAAAGTGTACAATAGTCTGTGGACTGATACACAGGAGATACTGAAGACAGGGTGCGGACTGTGAGTGCTGACATAACAAAGCCAAGTCAGGGTTCACATGAAGAGATGCCAAAACGAAGGGACACGCAGAGGTCAAAACCAAGAAGTCAAACAAGATACCACAGGAGAACCAGCAGAGGTCAAGGCAACAGATGAACTGGCAAAAGCTGCTGGGACAGGCAGATTTATATAGGCCAGGAACAGGTGCTAAGCATCCTGGAAAAATGAGCTTAGCTCTGACAGGTAGGAGAAATGTCCAAATACCACAGTGGCCCCTTTGGTACTGCAAGCTGGATACCTATAAAGTAAAAAATCCAACATAGCTCTTGGCAGACAGGAGCTGTAGGAGGCAGATCATGACACAGTCTATCGACATACTATACTTGCCAGCTATGCTGGAACTATATGATGTCATAAAGGATACCTCACAATGGAATTCTGTCATTGGTCAATCGACATAACAGAAATATAACTTTAAATTATAGTTATAGATGATACATATGCAGTCTATATAAGTATACTGTACTTGGCAACTTTGCTGGAACCATGTGATTTCATAAAAACTTATACCTCACAATAGAACTCTGTCATTGTTCATTTTAAGTGACAGAAGTCTGTGCTTCAAGTATAGTGGTAGAAGATAGTTGTTCAGTTTTTAAGTTTACTTTACTTGCCAGCTATGCTGGAACCATATTATATCTAAAGACTTATATCTCACTAGGGAAATCTGTCATTGGTCAATTTACATTACAGAAATTTGAGGTTAAATTATAGTAGTAGAAGCTAGATAATGCAGTCTTAAAGCCTACTGCATTTGCCAGCTTTACTGGAAACATATGTTACACATTGCGCCAGCTAACATGCATTTTAGGCACTGTTCTTACCTGTTACCCTTGGTTCTCACTCCATGCATTCACTTGTTAGTCTGAACTGACCATGCGCACACCTCTTTTTTTCAAAACTTCCTACATTGTCTTGATTGGCTAATTGTCTGTCAGCTCTGTCTATTTAAAGCACCTGCTTCTTTACTAAATTGCCAGATCTTCAGGTCTCCTTACCTGTTAGGACGCTGTTCTCTCTGGCTCCTTTCTGCACATCGGTATCCTGTGTTACCTGTTCCACGATTAAGACCTGTGGTATTATTACAAGAACCTTGTGCCTCATCATTGTTCCCATCCTCAAGCTATTCACTTTCCAGGGATCTCAGTGCATCAGTTCTTTGCAGTTCACCACCTCTCAGTTGGTATCCTGTGAAGCCTGTTCCACGATCAAGACCTGCGGTATTCTTGCAGGAACCTCGTGCCTCATAATCAGTCATGTTCTCAGCTATTCGCTTTCTAAAGACCTTAACACTTCGGTTCACTGCCATACACCTAAACCTCTGCATTTATCATCCAGCAGTCCTGCTCCTCTCCATGGTTCTATCTCACCCTGCTCTAATCCCCCTTAGAGGACCGCGACTTGTGGCTAGAGAGCATATTCCCTTGCGGGGATCCCTGGTGAATACCTCTCTACTGTTGGACTCCGCACCTCTCTGGGGGTAAATCTATCTAGAGCAGGGCTTCGAGGCCTATTCCAAACTCAGGCTTCATTACAGTAAGATCTGGCCAAACTAGGAATGGACCCAGATCGGGAACTGTCTGCTAAAGACATGTTGCAACATCTGGTCGGTCATAGTGAACGTCAGAATACTACTCTCTGCAAACTGCCTTATCGGTCGCCCGATTGCCCAGACACCACCGGTTTCCGAGCCCAGTGAAGTTGTCCAGACTATATCCTCCTCATCTCTACGTTTACCTACTCCTCAAAAGTTTGATGGTGACCCTAAACTTTGTGAAGGGTTTTTGAACGAATGTTCAATTCAGTTTGAGCTACCACCACAAAATTTTCCCACTGATCGCACTAAAGTGGCTTACATAATATCGCTCCTACAATTCAAAAAAGAAGAAGAAAAATTTGACCAAAAAAGCACCTAAGGTATGAGCAATTGGTTACTTTAATACAATTAACTTTATTAGTATTCATTAAAAATCATATCGCTCCTCTCTGGACAATCTCTGGCGTGGGCTTCCCCTCTGTGAGAGAGGAAAGATTCTTTATTGCAAGATTGTGCTGTATTTACTGCTACCTTTCAAAAAAATTTCGATGAGCCATGGCATGTTTCCTCAGCCACCTCAAGTCTACTCAGACTCCGACAGGGTTCCCATACTGTTACTCAATACGTTATCCAGTTCTGTACACCTTCATCTGAGCTGCAATGGAATAATGAAGCCCTCATGGAAACATTCTGGCAAGGCTGGCTGATTAAAATAAAGATATTTTAGCTTCACAGGAACTACCTACTACTCTAGACGCTCTGATCTCATTGTGCCACAGAGTTGACATCCGAGGTTGAGAGAGGGCTTCAGAGAAAGAACCTTCTCAGCAGAATCCTATGTTAACGGTCACCCAGAGCCTACCCTCTAATGCCACAGAGGAGCCTTACGGATCAGAAACCCTGGCCCACTTGAATTGTCAGCTGTGGATTTTATTACCAGGAGTTTGGGCCTGCTAGGACTTGTGCTTGGAGGTAACCTGCTGGGGACTTTGTTGGGGAGTGTTTACTTGCACTGGTGATTTTCTGACACTTGATATATTTGGTGGGGCAACAAGTTTCTCTTTGGGGAGCACTGTTGTATAATACTATAAGTGTGTGCACTTTGTTTAATAAAAGGGATTATTATTTCTTTCCTGTCTCCTTACCTGTGCAACCTGTGAACCTAGAAGACCGGTTATCTAGTGAGCTTTGGTTCCAACCCCGGTGTTCTCACAACCATTCATTGTACATGTTTTCTTGCTACATTCTCCCAGGAATTCCCCCAGGGGGGGAGTTGGTAGTTTATCTCGTGTCTGCCATATCCAAGGTCGTAGGCACAGCTTCTTGCAAACAACAAGCTAATAATGAATAACTTCTACAAACTAGCTGCATTTAAGCTGTCTTTAAGCTGTATAAGAACAAAATGGCTGAAAGGTGACAAGATTGCGTCAGCTCAGCAGAATCACATTTCTCAGAGTGTAGAAGCATGTTGTACTTGCCAGCTATGCTGTAACCATATGATGTCATAAAGACGTATAGCTCTCTAGTGAATTCTGTCATTGGTCAATTTACATGATAGTAATATGAATTTAAAGTGAAGTAGTAGAATGTAGTTGTGCGTGCTATAAGCATAGTGTACTTGCCAGTTATGCTGAAACTATATGATGATATAAGGACTTAAAACTCACTAGTTAATTCTGCCATTAGTCAGTTTACAGAACAGAAATATGAATTTAAAGGATTGTATTAGAAGATAGTTGTGGAGTCTATATGCATACTGTACTTGGAAGCTTTATTGGAACCATATGATGCCATAAAGTCTTTTACCACACAAGGTAATGCTGTGATTGGTCAATTTGCATGCAAGAACAATTAGTTTAAAGTATATTAGTAGAAGACTCTTGCGCTGTCTATAAACAAACTGGTCTTGGCTGCTTTGATGGAACCATATGATGTCATAAAGTCATATACCTCACAAGGAAAATCTGTCTTTGGTCAATTCACATTTCAGAAATATGAATTTAAAGGACTGTATTAGAAGATAGTTGTGCAGTATATATGCATACTGTACTTGGAAGCTTTCCTGGAACCATATGATGTCATAAAGTCTTGTTCTACACAAGGGATTTTTGCGATTTTCAATTTACATGGCAGAAATATGAATTTAAACTAAGGTAGTACATGATAGTTGTGCAGTCTATAAGCCTACTGTACCTTGCAGCTTTACTGGAACTTTATTATGTCATTATGACTTTTACCTCCGTAGTGATTTCTGTCATTGGTCAATTTACATGACAAATATCTGTGTTTTGGGTATAGTAGAAGAAGAGAGTTGAGCAGTCTTTAAGCAAACTGGTCTTGGCAGCTTTGCTGGAACCATATGATATCATAAAGACTTATACCTCGCAAATTAAATCTGTCTTTGTTCAATTTACAGGACAGATATATGAGTTTAAATTATAGTAGTAAACGATAGCTGTGTAGTGTATATGCATATTGTACTTGAAAGCATTCCTGGAACCATATGATATCATTAAGCCTTATTCCACGCAAGGGGTTTCTGTGATTGGTTAATTTACATGGCAAAAATATGATTTTAATATAAAGTAGTAGAAGATATGTGTGAAGTATACAAGCCTCCTGTACTTGTCAGATTTATTGGAACCATATGATATCATAAAAACTTTTACTTCACTAGAAAATTCTGTGATTGGTCAATTTACATGGCAGAAATATGAGTTTAAAGTATAGTAGTGGAAGATTCTTGTGCAGTCTATCAGCATATTGGTCTTGGCTGCTTTGCTGCAACCATATGATGTCATAAAGACTTATACCTCACTATGTAAAATCTGTAATTGGTCATTTTACATGACAGAGACCTGTGTATCAAGTATAGTATGAGATAATACTTGTGCAGTCTATAATCATAGTGTACTTGAAAGCTTTCCTGGATATGATATCATAAAGCCTTATTCCACTCAAGGGATTACTGCGATTGGTCATTTTACATGGTATAAATATGAATTTAAATTTAAGTAGTAGAAGATTGTTGGGCAGTCTATAAAAATAATGAACTTTTCAGCTATGCTGGAACTATATGATGACATAAAAAAGGATACCTTGCAATGGAATTCTGTCATTGGTCATTTTACATGACAGAAATATGAGTTTAAATTATAGCTGTAAAAGATAGGTGTGCAGGATGGACCGCAAACCGTTGGTACTGGAATACTGGGTCCAAACCTCAGAACAGGAAACGGATTAGATTTAGATCTAATCTGTAGGTCACAGGATAAAAAGCAGGGAAGAAGTTGTCAAAGCAGGATCTCGAAGCAATTGATGAGGACCAGTTCACACTAGTTTAAGGTATCAGTGATCAGAAGGTCAGATTGAACAATAATGATACATTTCAGTACAAACCAGTGCTGTTTTATACAGTTTTGGACAGAGCCTAGCAGGGGGTAAGCCAGCCCCCTGATCTCTTTGCTGGCCCCAAGAAGTCGTGAGTTCTTTTTAGTATCAGGATGCAATATATTTCCCAAAACATGGATTTAAATTTAAATTTTATACTTAACAAAATGTATATTTATCCGTGATATCCTACATCACGTGCTGCATACAATGTTCAGACAGGTTCTAACACAATGGACAAAAGACACTCAGGAACAACAGTAACGACCTTCGGTGGTGTATTTAGATTAGAAAGAACATGTTGGTTACTCATATGAATAGACTTAATTAGCCTTAATGAGGACTTCCTCTCGAAGCTACACAACGGACTTCCTCAACAAATGCTTATTGCTTATACAAAGTGCCACACAATATAGTAAAATCAGTACATTGCAATGATATAAATAAGTACCCTGCACCATTTCTTTTAAATAAATGTAAACCATAAGTTATTTATAAGTAATTCAGCCACAATATGTATGCAGTCTTTAAGTATACTGTGCTTGGCAGCTTTACTGGAACCATATGATGTTATAAAGACCTTGACCTCACAAAGTAATTCTGTGATTGGTCAACTTATATGGCAGAAATATGAGTCTAAAGTATAATAGTAGAAGACTGTTGTGCAGTCTATAAGCATAGTGGTCTTGGCCGCTTTGTTGGAAACATTTGATGTCATAAAGACATATACCTCACATGGAAAATCTGTCATTGGTCAATTTACATGGCAGAAATCTGTGTTTCTAGTATAGTATGACCTAATACTAGTGCAGTCTATACAGTGTTGGACTGGGGCATGAGGGGCTCACTGGGGGACTGCAATGGTAGGGGCCCAACAGAGGGGGTGTGGTCAATCACCATAGAGGCGAGACCAGACACTAGAGGGGAAGTGGTCAGTCCATGAAGGGCATAGCTAACATAGTCCTTAGATCAGGACAAAGTCTTGCTCCACTAGAATCAGAACAGTTGGCAGACTGTCCTGCTCTCTCCTACCTGTTCTTGCAGCGTTCACTACGTTTCGTTGGTTAAAATCTAGTCAAGCCCAGGTGTTCCAGTTGTGCATTTAGATAGATGAGAGATTATATATATATAAATATATATATATATATATATATATATATATATATATATATATATATATTAGTAATAATAATGGAACAAATAAATGTTCATTTTACGCCACACAGTAGTGCCCCAGTTCAATTTATGCCACATTGTTCAATTTATGCCACAATTCATATTATGTCACACAGTAATGCCCCCAATGCATATGCCACATAGTAATGTCCCCAAACAACTACCCCCATTTCACTTATAATAAGCACCCCTCTGCTCTCATCACATTTTGCTTATAATAAGCCCACTCTGCTCTCGCCCCATTTTGCTTATAATAAGCCCCTTGCTCTCACCCCATTTTGCTTATAATAAGCCCCCCTGCTCTCACCCCATTTTGTTTATAAGCGCCCCTGTCCTCACCCCCATTACATTGCCACAAGCACCATTGCCCGCCCACACACACACTACTTACTTACCTTGTTGTGCTTCCTGCACTGCCCACATGGGAAGGCACCTGTCACATGGTGCGTGTCCCATGTGACTCCTGGATGGAATACGCTACGCATGGGGGGGGAAGAAGGAAGTTGGCCGCTGCACGCCCGCTGGCCCCCTTGGTTGGGGGGGGATCCATCCCTCCCTCTTCATAAAGGGTGTGTGGTCTTAAAGCGTCGGGGCCCACCGGGGGGTCAGTCTGACGCTGAGTCTATAAGCATACTGTACTTGCCAGCTATGCTGTAACATATAATGTCCTAAAGACTTAGAGCTCACTAGGGAATTCTGTCATTGGTCAATTTACATGACAGAAATATGAATTTAAAGTAAAGTAGTAGATTATAGTTGTGTATTCTAGAAGCATACTGTACTTCCCAGCTATGATGGAACTGTATGATGACATAAAAACTCACTAAGGAATTCTGCCATTAGTCAGTTTACAGGACAGTAATATGAGATTAAACGATTATAGTAGAAGATAGCTGTGGAGTCTAAATGCATACTGTACGTGGAAGTTTTCCTGGAACCATATGATGTTATAAAGTCTTATTCGACACAAGGGATTTATGCGATTGGTCAAGTTACATGGCAGCAATATGAATTTAAAGTAACTTAGTACAAGATAGTTGTGGAGTCTATATGCTTACTGTACTTGGCAGCTTTACTGGAACTATCGTGAATATTGAATAATCCTCTGCAGTAGGAGAATTCCAAAATGTATATAAGTGAGATAAAATAGGTCAGCTGGATTTGGTTAAAGAACTTATATTTATCAATAATCAATTTCTAAACATACTTAATATGTGTAGTGTCAAATATCAAGTAAGGGTGCTCTCCCATTAGTACATGGTTCAATGTGTACAAAAGAGAGAAGATGACAATAAAGGTGAGTATAACTTGTTACTGTGACTAGTTTTGAAAATCAAAAAAATAAACACACATTATACAAACTAACTTTTATTAGTAATCATTTAAATTCCTAAAAAGTAAAATATAAAATAATAAAAGAAAATGTGAAAGTTTAGGGGTGTATTATCACTATCAAAATGAATTACGATTATAGGCTCAATATCGTTGTACGATACAAATAGCAATAAGAAAACCCTAATTTTACATCACTGCTCTTATAGGTATAAGGGGCACATCAGTATAAAATGTTGTAGAATTGTAACAAAGATTTATACAATTGTTGCACATATTTATCACTGATAAGTAACATTACACTGCTAAATAAAGGAGTTCTATGATAAGCGTTAGCTATTCAGCACTCGCTTCAGACTCCTATTGTGGGTGTAAATGAATGAATTTCTATCATCAATCTGATCCCATTAATGTGATGCCCTTTAAATGCAATGTATTCCTGATTGGAGCTTAGTAAGCTGCAAATTCTATGTATATATTTTGTGATCACATTTGCAGACCCTCAGAGATCCTTAAAGAGCTCCAGACAGTAAGTATCAATCTGTAATAGCAGTATTGGGCAGATGTCATAAAAAATATTGCATTGTTAGCACAGATGTATCATGACTCTTAGAAAATCGTGTTTATGTTGTAGTCAAAATATGTCTTGATATCCATCTAACACATTAACAGGCATAACCCATAGCATTCATATACATATACAAAATGCCTGATAATGCAATCAGTAAGCAAATCTATGTTGTCTGTGTATTGTTTAGACAGTTAACCCTCTGTGTGTATATATATATATATATATATATATATATATATATATATATATATATATATACTGATATTCATCAGGTGACTTTAATTATGAAAGAACATCCTCTCATTTCAAAATCACTCCCTTTTATTGTTTTAATACATGATGAGTGACTTAATCACATTCCTTTAAGTAGGCATGTGTAAAGATCACATACCCTATTGTTCAACCTCAAATATGCCGCATGCTGAGAAAAATATATTGTGTAAGGATTTCCCTGTGATTGTGAATTACAAATTCACATACACGGCAATGCTTACTACCGTCTGAGGCTAAACGGTATAGCAGCGGGTGAAAATTGAATGTGGGAGCTAATAGTCTCCCATAAATTAAATAAATTGTGCCCTTAAAATCTGAACCAGCTTCCATAGATTAAATAGCTTCTACTAATAGTATTAAAATATTGAGTATCTAAGCATCCAAAAGCTTGATATATTATTTGGCAGGATTAAGAGCAGGGCAGAATTAAATATCGGGTAGAGTGTATTCTAAGTAAATCCTCCTTAGCTGCTTGTTTCACATGTTTCTCTAAAAACCGCTAAATGCTTCATCTTAGAGGCAACCCGTTCCTCTTCCGGGCAGACTTTTTAAACTAACACTGACCAATGGGCATTAATTTCCTTAGATTGACACTTGTCAACCCCAATAAATTATTGTTCAGAGATCTCATACCGCTGTATGGTAAATGGAATTATTATAAAAGGAAAGTTGCATATTCTCTCCAATAATAATTAGATTTATTTGATGGCAATCGAATAAAATAATTTTTTTAAACATATAGAAACCGTTGTACTTCCTACACTGTTCACATGATTTGGATGTAAATACCCTCAAATTAAAGCTGAAAGTCTGCAGATAAAGCACATCTTGTTAGTTTCATTTCAAATCCATTGTGGTGGTGTATAGAGCCCAAAATATGAGAATTGTCGATGTCCTAATATTTATGGACCTGACTGTATATATATATATATATATATATATATATATATATAACGTAAGTGATTTAAAATTGTATAATCTTATTAAAAGGAATTAGGTGAAAAGTGGTGATAAAAAGTGAAAAACCTAGAAATACTAGTTCTGGATTATGATTATAACATGAAATAGTGGAATTACATAAACAAGTAAAAATAGTGAAAATATTGATAGTGCTTGTAACTAATGAAAATGTCAAGGTGATTAATAGAGTGAAATAAGATATATAGTGAGTGAACATGTAACAGGATAAACAAGTCCAAATCATAATGTAATTGATTTATTACTGAAACAAATAAATATTTCATTACGGTAAATTCTGCTAAGCAGCCAATCATTTTCAAAGAAAGAAAGAGAAATTAATATTCCCATTAATACCATTTGAAGACATGGCATTTAAGAGAAAAAGAAATGTACTTTCTTTCTTCAGCATTTCTTGCACTAAATTACCTGCTTGGTTACCTAAATTCTCATGATTCCAAATGCTTTCACTCCTTTAGGATCTGCAGCATGTGCTTTCAAGAAATGATTCACCACTGAAGTTAAAAGTTTCAGATATAGTTTGTCTCTCTTGGCCTTCTTAATATTACCTATTTGTTCCAGAATTTTTCTTTTTAAAGGCCTTGTTGTCATGCCTATGTAGTTTTATTACAAGGACAGATGAGGCAATAGATGACTTGATTAGTGTTTCAAGTAATATAATCTACAATATTCCTCTTGTGACCAAATTTGTCTTTAAAATCTGTTGAGTTGATCATATATGTACAGCATTTACAGCTCCCACATTTGTAGGATCCCTGCTTTTTATATGGGTTTGTCAATTTAGTGGTCAAGTGATTATGTACTAAAATGTCCTTCAAATTTCTAGTTCTTCTACATCTCATTGAGATATGTTCACTTAGTATGTCTTTGAGATCGCTGCCTGATTGTTAAATGTGAAAATTTCTTTGCATATATTCCGGATAGTATGCCATTGTTGGCAATAAGTTCCTACAAATCGGATCTCCCTGTTGTCCTTTATTTTTTTCTGCATATAAAGTAGACTATCCCTACTCTTATATTTTGCACTTTATATGCTTTTTTGATTAATGTGCGACAATAGCCTCTGTCTTCCAATCTTTGTGAGAGTTCATTGGCTCTTTTCTCGAATGTTGTATCATTAGAACAGTTTCTGCGCATCCTAAGGAATTCTACCTTCGGTAATGCTTTAATGGTTGAGCTTAAGTGAAAGCTCTGACTATGAAGTAAACTATTTGTTGCTGTATCCTTTTGATACTGATCTTATTGATCTTATCATCTTATCCACTGTAATTGTGATAGATAAATCAAGAAAAGTGATCGTCGTGTTACAAACTTTATAGGTAAATTTCAAATTAAAGATATTGTTATTAAGGAGGCCTATAAACTCTTCTAATAGCAGTTGGTCCATCCCAAAGCATGAAAATATCGTCTATATATCTGATCCACAATTTCACACATTCTGTGAATTTTACATTCTCATCCTTGAAGGTACTTTGGTCCTCCCACCAACCCAAATACAAATGATCATATGTGGGGGCACAAGTTGTGCCCATCGCTGTTCCTTTTATTTGCATATGAAACTGATCATTGAAAACAAAATAATTATTGTTCATGTCAGTATCATGATTTACCTTCAAAAAATGTTTCATCGCCTCTTTCCAATATTGTGTTGTATACTGGTATACAGCGTTTCTACATCGCATTTTACCAAGAGAGTTCCTGTGTTAACTGTGATTCCTTCTAATTTTTCAGAACTTCTGAAGTGTCTCTAACATAAGAGGGAAGTGCCATCACATAATCTCTTAGATACCTATCAATGAATATGCTCGCTCTTTCAGTGAGATTCCCTATCCCGGATAGGATTGGTCTTCATGGTTGATTGATTTTATTTTTGTGGAACTTGGGTAATAGATAGAAGGTGGAAATCCTTGGGTTTTTCACCCATAAAAATTCCTTTTCACCCTTTAATATGCCAGAAATATATGCCCTTTCAATTAATCTCTGGTATTTGATTAAGAGATTGCTGGTTGGATTGAAAAGACGTTTCTTATAGCATTTGGTGTCATTTAGTTGTCACATTGCTTCATTAGGTACATAGTTTTTTCCCATATGACTACATTACCACCCTTATCTGATGGTTTCACCAGCACTTCCTTAACATTTTTAATCTCTTTGATGGCTCGAGTCTCTCCTTTAGTAAGATTGTGTTTTAATATATGATATAGAGCAGGGGTTGGCAACCTTTTTCTATCAGAGTGCCGGCTAAAATCTAGTGAAGCCCAGGTGTGCCAGTTGGGTGTGATTTTATATATATATATATATATATATATATATATATATACACACACACACATACACACATACATACATACATACATACATACATACATACATACAGGGCTGCCTAGAGAAATTCATGGCCCCAGTACAGCAACTTCATGTCCCCCCCCCTTATAGTCAAGCATTGCACGGCAGCGCAACATTTTTTTACCATGCAAGTGATCGTACAATTGGGGGAGTGGCAGTGCATCATTTGGGGCGTGTCTAGCAGGTGAAAAGCACCAGGCCATCCTCTTACAGAAAAATGCATTACTCACACATGCCCCCTTGCTCAGCAGCTTTGCTCACATATGTCCCCTCTGCCTACATGCTTAAATCACACGTGCCTCCCTCTGCCCACATGCTTTAATCACACTTGCCCCCCCTCTGCCCAGCACCTTTAGTCACACATGCCCCCTCTCCAGCACACCTTCTTCTTACCTTATTCTCCATTGCACAGCATGGGAAGATATCCAGCAGCCCGCCGAGTACCATGTGACCACTGCAGTCACATGACCTGGTGTCTGAAGATACCTGAGCTGAAGGGGATTTAGCCACTACCGATCCCCCCTGCACTCAATAAAAAAAAAAAAAAAAGTACTTTTAAAATATTTTTTTTTTTTTCAAAGATAGGTCTTCAGTGGGGACTCGGGCCACCAAGCAGGCCCGGGCAATTTGTAGCCGCCCTCTTCCCTCTCGGATATATATATATATATATATATATATATATATATATATGTATATACAAGTTAACCCGTGCATGATACTCATGCATTCTAGTCAAATCAAGCTACTTAAGGTGTTAAAAAGGTTCTTGTCATGCATTTGGGCCATAGCCCAGGCCTCAACCACCAACCACTCCCCACTGTCACCCCCGGCAACCACCAACCACTCCCAACTGTCACTTCTCCTTCAAGAAATATATATATATTTTTTTTAAATCTTTATAAACACTTTTAACAATTAACAAATTAAATGAACAAATTAAAAACATCTTAGTATACCAAATTTCAGCCCTTTCTGAATTTTTTTTTCCACACACACTAAGAATTTAGTACGTCAGTGTATAACTCCGCCCAGCAGGTGGCACTGCAGCTTGGTTTTATTTTTTCCACACACAGACAGACTAACACACGCCACTAGACATTTATATTATAGATATATATATCTATATGTTTATGTCTCATTTTATGAGGCTAATATCATATTAACAGTAAGGGACCAGCAAAAGAATGTTATGCCGCACAGTAGTGCCCCAGTTCACATCATACCTCATAATTGTGTCCCCAATTCATCTTATGCCTCATAGTTGTGCCCACAATTTATACTTTGCCACAGTTGCCCCCAGAAACTCATAGTATGCCACAGTTGCCCCCAGAAACACATAGTATGCCACAGTTGCCCCCAGAAACACATAGTATGCAACAGTTGCACCCAGAAACACATAGTATGCCACAGTTGCCCTCACAAATACATAGTATGCCAGTTGCCCCCAGAAACGCATAGTATGCCACAGTTGCCCCCAGAAACACATAGTATGCCACAGTTGCCCCCACAAATACATAGTATGCCACAGTTGCCCCCAGAAATACAAAGTATGCCACAGTTGCCCCCAGAAATATATAGCATGCCACAGTTGCCCCCACAAATATATAGCATGCCACAGTTGCCCCCACAAATACATAGTATGTCAAGTATATGTGCCCCTCAATTTGCTGCTCTTACTTACCTTTGTAGACTCGTCTTTCTCCAGAAACCTGGGTGGGAGCTGCTTCAGTAAAGCAGCCGTTGATGGCCGGAACGGAGCCACGGTTGCCCCCAGAAACTCATAGTATGCCACAGTTGCCCCCAGAAACACATAGTATGCCACAGTTGCCCCCAGAAACACATAGTATGCCACAGTTGCCCCCAGAAACACATAGTATGCCACAGTTGCCCTCACAAATACATAGTATGCCAGTTGCCCCCAGAAATACAAAGTATGCCACAGTTGCCCCCAGAAATACAAAGTATGCCACAGTTGCCCCCAGAAATATATGGCATGCCACAGTTGCCTCCAGAAACACATAGTATGCCACAGTTGCCCCCAGAAATGTATAGCATGCCACAGTTGCCCCCACAAATACATAGTATGTCAAGTATATGTGCCCCTCAATTTGCTGCTCTTACTTACCTTTGTAGACTCGTCTTTATCCAGAAACCTGGGTGGGAGCTGCTTCAGAAAAGCAGCCGTTGATGGCCGAAACGGAGTTTCTGCGCATGCGCAGAAGCTCCGTTTCGGCCATCACTGGCTGCTTTGCTGACTGAAGCAGCTTCACTGTGGCATACTTCGTTAATGAAACAGCTTCAGTTAAGCAGCCGGTGATGGCCGAAACGGAGCTTCTGCGCATGCGCAGAAGCTCCGTTTCGGCCATCATCGGCTGCTTTACTGAAGCAGCTTCAGCGTCTGCGTACCAGACAAAAGTGGTCGGCGTGCCACGTCTGGCACGTGTGCCGGGGGTTGCCGACCCCTGATATAGAGGTATCATTAACAAGATCATCCAGTTCATTGGACAGTAACCAGACTTGTACTTGAGGGCTTAGACTGAAGTCTGGGAAAAAGTTAGATTTTTTCTTGCACAGTGGTCTTTGATGTAATAGTATTCCCTGAATAATGTCATCCTTAGAGTCACATTCTAATTCCTTCAGTACTATGAGGGCACATTGTTCTTCTACTGTGCTGAAGTTAATATCATTTTGAGAATCTCTAAAGGTATCAATATTATTCTCCATATTTTGACTCTTGAAAAATTTATGACGTATTAAATTCCTGGCATATAGAAAAAGATCCTTCTCCAAATCAAAACAATCAAAATTATTTGTGGGTGAGAACACAAATCCACGGCTGAGGACATGAATACATGTTCTTTGTCTGGCAGGTTGATGATCTCATGTTTAGCATTATTCATATTCTGCACCTGTAGGATCTCCTACATGTTGGGGTGAGTGATGCTGCCAGTTTCGCTAGCTACTTGCTGTCTCTCTTGCCTCTCCGTATTTTATTTTTGCTTTTTTCTGCTCCTGTACTGGGGATTTTGCTCTAAAAAAATTCTCCTTATGTCGGTTTGATGGATATTATCTATTCTGCTTCTTAAATATGATCTCATGTCCAAATCCTCCTTTTCCTAAGATTCAATGTCAGAAGTTCTATAATTCATACTTTCCCTGCCCCTCTAGACTTCAAATGTGTCCACTTGAAAACTTTATTCTGTAAATAATCTGATTTGTCTCTTTCAAACTTATTTCTTTTACATTCCATAATGGTCTTTTCTGCTTGATCCAACACGTTTCTGTATTTGTTTACTAAGCTTATCAATTTTTATGGTGTACTGTTGTAATACTATCGTATCATGCCTGATAATTATATTAATTAAATCAGTTGAGCGTTTAATCAATGTGTTCTCCCATTCTGATTTTAATTCCGGAGAAGCTAACTCAAATGCCGGATACAGTCTGGGCCTTTGACCTCTGGGAATCATATTTTGTTTCAAATAATTCAAAAAAGTTGCTTATTCCACCACATTTTGGATTGTTTAAATAAACATTGTTTTAATTTAAATCAATCATTTTGCCAGACATTAGACTTTGTCAGGTGCCGTCTCCGCGCTCTCCGCAGACACCGTAGACAGACATCTCTCCGTAATCCACGTCCTGTTGCCTAGCAGCAGAACTCTATCTCTGCTCACCTGTCTACAGCCAGCATGTCTAAACCGCCTAAATCTCCCTAACCCAATCAGGAGGCACATTAGGGTATATAAGGCAGTCTCTGACACATGTCTAATGCCAGAGTATTGGTTCTTCCAGCTCCAGCATGGTTGTTCCTGTGTTACTCCTGTGTATTGACTTCTTGGCTATTGTTTGACTTCTCTTCCGGATCATCCCTTGTTCTTTGCTGCCCGCACTGGTTTTGACCCTTGGACTGTTCCTGACTACGATTTGCCTTCTCTCCGTTGCACTGTGCTCCACTGGTTTCGACTCGGCCTGTTTGACTACTCTCCATTCACTGCACTGGTAACTATCTGGGAGAACCGCGACCTGCGCATCACATGCAGCAAAGCCCAAACCTCCTTGCAGGGGTCCCTGGCGAACACCGGTGGTGCGTTACACTCCGCGCCTCTCAGTTTAGTTGTGCTAATACCAGTCAGTGATATTCCTAGTGAAAGGTGTGACAGACTTGGGGTGTTCAGAGTCCTGACACCATTTCTCTTGCCTTTTAATTTATGTCAAAATTTAGCATTATAAATTCATAAATGTCTTGAAATCTGAATAAATAGTCGTGCAGGGTATAAGCAACAAAATGTAGGAATGTTCTGTGCTGGTGGGACAGAAAAGTGGACAGCCCAGCCCTAAAGTACTAATCGTGAATATTGAATAAACCTCCGGACTAGTAGAATTTCAAAATGTATATAAGTGAGATAAGATAGGTCAGCTGGATATTGGTTAAAGAAATTCTATTTATCAATAATACATTTCTAAACATAATAATTATGTGTAGTGTCAAATATCAAGTAAGGGTGCTCTCCTGTTAAAAACAAAACACTGGAGAGAGTGTCCTCCTATTAGTACATGGTTCAATGTGTACAAATGAGAGAAGAAAAGAAACACTAACTGATGGGGGCACACCTTGACAAATAATGAAAATATCACCGATGACAATAAAGGTGACTATAACTTGTAACTGCGCCCTAGGTATGAAAAATAAAAAAATAAACACTCATTATAAAAAATAACTTTTATTAGTATTAATTTAAAATCCTAAAAAGTGAAATATAAAATAATAAAATAAAATGTGAAGGTTCAGGGGTGTATTATCACTATCAAAATAAACTATGATTATTGGCTCAATATTGTTGTACGATACAAATAGCAATAAGTAAACCCTAATTCCTAATTTTACATCACTGCTCTTATAGGTCTAACTGCTTTCTTATTGTTACTCTGCAACAGGACAGACGTGTCCTGCCTGCTCTCCATCGGAGCCCAGCTTGGAACCCCTCTGGGCCCCGCATTCCACCACGGAGATGCCTGCCTCTTCTTCCAAGCTCCACTGCTGACGACTCAGGTACTATGCCTCACTTCCTCCGGGGACCTTTCACGTGATGCCTGAACCCAGCTGCCGCCTTCTCACGCTGCCGACTCCCGCTGCTCCTGTTCCCGCTCTACCCATCTGACTACTCGCCTGCCGCCTGACCTTCACTGCTACTTGCTGCCTCCACGTTGTGGGTCAGTGTTGGCAAGGGCTGCAAGTGCCGGATCGTATGGACCTCTATGACCGCGGCTTCCTCCCTCGACGTTGCGGACCTGAGCTGCTGCTCCACCGCCAGTCTTCCGGCTGCTGTGCCTCCTGTCCCCCTTTCCGATCCATCGCTGCTGCTCAACGCTGATCTCTCTGACTCCCTCCCGTGTGCGGTCCATGTCTCCCGCTGCTCCGTCTCCTGAGATCTCCGACTACAACTTATGACTCCCAGCTGCCGCCAACCACCACAAACCGCCGCCTTGGCCTTCAATCTACCGGGCCTCTACTTTCCAGCCTCCACTAACCGCATGGCCTCTCATCCTGAGGTGCGCTTCCTGGGCGTTCCTGGGTCTTTTTGCCTTGCCTGCCGGCCGCCGCCACTACTGCCTACTCTAGCCCGTGGCTTGGGCCTCTCAGCTGCTTCCGGTTTCCTGCTCAGTTCGGCTGTTCCTGCTTTGTCTCCGGCCAAGCTGCCACCACTGCAGGCCCGCACTTCCTACTCCTGAGGGTCGGCCCTCCATCTCCACTTACTGCTCAGCCGAATCTGTGGCCTGCTGTCTTCTGACGCCTCAGCTGCCTGCCGCCATCTCGTCTCCCGCTGCCTGCAACCTCTGCCTGTGCCCGCTGCCTCGTCTCCCGCCGCGTGATCCACGCACATTGGACTGGCACTCACTCCATGGTCTCTCACACTGCTCTGACTCACAGGCACCATCTCTGCGACCTACCGGACCTCTGCATAACCAGATCCTGATCGCTGGTCCCTCCGGACGGCTACATGGACTATCTGCTGTGACCGGCCCTGCACTCCACCTCCCTGGGCTCTGGACTCTGGTCTCTCCAACCTGGACTCTCCTACCTCGCACCTGGTACCAGCTCTCTGTAGCCCTCATTTACTTCTCCTATACTTTCATTTTGCATTTACCAGAATTCTTAATCTTTTTACTTCATTTTAATTCTATTTTTGTACTATAACCTATTTTATCTTATTGTTTTCCACTTTATTTTAATTTATTGCACTGTATCTTTATTTGCTCTTTATTTTACTTCATCTGCACCCATTTTGATTTCACTGCACTGTGTTTTATTGCATTTCACATTGTCTTTGCCTCTACCTTTGGTTCTTGCACTGTACAATGCCGCCAAGTACATTTCATATACCTATCCTCTCCCCCAGCCCCCGTCTCTTGCCCAACTCACACTACCCCGCCTCTCGCCCTCCCCCTCGCTCTACCACCCCTGATAGTTTCATCCGCATCTCCCCTGCTCCCTCCCTCCCTTTCTCATGTGCCCTCTGGAACTCCAGGTCTGTCCGCAACAAACTATCCTCCGTCTATGACCTCTTCATTTCCAACTCTCTTAATCTTCTTGCCATCACTGAAACCTGGCTTACTTCTTCTGACACTGCCTCTCCTGCTGCTCTCTCCTATGGGGGCCTCTCCTTCACCCACTCCACCAGGCCGGATGAGCGTCCTTGTGGTGGAGTGGGCCTCCTCCTGTCCACTAAATGCACTTTTCGGGTAATTCCCACCTTACCTTCCCTCTCCTTCTCCTCCTTCAAAGTTCACTCCATCCGTCTCTTCTCCCCTATCCACCTCCGTGTCTCTGTCATCTACCGTCCCCCGGGCCCCACGTCCCTCTTCCTTGACAACTTCGCTGCCTGGCTCCCCCATCACCTCGCCTCTGACCTCCCCTCCATCATACTTGGTGACTTCAATATCCCCATTGACAACCTTTCTGACCCCGCCACCATCAAACTTCTCTCCCTCTCCACCTCTCTAGGCCTCACCCAGTGGACCTCCTCCCCCACCCACTGTCTTGGTCACTCCCTTGACCTTGTATTCTCTTATCTCTGTGATCTCTCTGACTTCTCTAACTCCCCCTTCCCACTCTCTGACCACCATCTTCTCTCCTTCACTCTGTCCTCCTCCCCCACTCCCGCCTCGCCTAAAGCAACCCTCACCAGGCGCAACCTTGATGCTATTGACCCTACCGCCTTCTCCTCCTCTCTCGAAACTCTCCTTTCACCCCTCCCCTCCCTGGCCTGTCCTGACCAGGCGTCCTCTCTCTACAACCTCTCCCTCTTTACTGCCCTTGATGCAGTCGCCCCGGCCTCTGCTATCCGCCGACGTCACCTCATTCCTCAACCCTGGCACTCCAAACTCAGCCGCTTCCTCCAAAGGTGCTCTCGCACTGCTGAACGCCTCTGGAGGAAATCTCGCTCCCTGGCGGATTTCCTTTACTATAAATTCATCCTCTCCTCTTTCTGCTCCGCCCTCTCCCTCGCTAAACAATCCTTTTTCAAGTCCCTCATTTCTTCTCAATTCTCCAACCCCCGCCGCCTCTTTGCCACCTTCAACTCCCTCCTCTCTCCCCCCCCGCCTGTCCCGCCCTCCCTCTCCGCTACCGACTTTGCCACCTTTTTCTCCGACAAAATTGAGGCCATCAGACTGAACACCTCCACCTCCCCCTCTCCCGCCACTTTCACCGCCTCACCTCCCTCCAACGACCAACTCTGGTGCTCCTTTCGTCCCACAACAGGGGACGAAGTTCGCTCCCTCATCCTTTCCTCTCCTCCCTCTACCTGTCCTCTTGATCCCATCCCCTCCCACCTCCTTCGCTCTCTTTCTCCCACCGTCTGCTCTCACCTCGCACACCTCTTCAACTTATCTCTCCCCTCCGTTGTTGTCCCCTCCTCCTTCAAACATGCTCTTATCTCTCCTATCCTTAAAAAACCCAATCTTGACCCCACCTCTCTTGCTAATTATCGCCCTATCTCACTTCTCCCCTATGCCTCCAAATTACTCGAGCAGATTGTCTGCAGCCGCCTCGCCAGTCACCTCACTGACTTTTCCCTCCTTGACCCCCTCCAATCGGGCTACCGTCATCTCCACTCCACTGAAACTGCCCTGGCCAAGGTTACTGATGACCTCCTATCGGCCAAATCCAAGGTGTACTTCTCCCTACTTATCCTCCTCGATCTCTCCGCAGCCTTTGACACGGTAGACCACCCCCTCCTGCTGCAAACTCTTCTCTCTCTCGGCCTCTCTGGATCTGTCCATACCTGGTTCACCTCTTACCTCGCTAACCGCTCCTTATCTGTATCCACATCCGGATCGTCCTCCCCCCTCACCCTCCCCCTGTTGGTGTCCCGCAGGGCTCTGTTCTTGGCCCTCTATTCTTTTCACTCTATACTTCCTCCCTTGGTACTCTCATCTCCTCCTATGGTCTTCAGTATCACCTGTATGCTGACGACATTCAACTCTACATCTCTTCTCCTGACCTCTCTTCCGCCGTCCACTCTCGCGTGTCTGACTGCCTCACCGCCATCTCCTCCTGGATGTCCGCGCGCTTTCTCAAAATCAATATCTCTAAAACGGAACTCATTGTCTTTCCTCCGTCCAGACTCCCTTCCAACCACGTCCTCTCTATTGTTGTCAACAATACCACCATCTCCTCTGTCACCCAACTCCGCTGCCTGGGGGTCACCCTCGACTCCTCTCTCTCTTTTGCCCCCCACATTCATTCCCTTGCCCAAGCCTGTCGCTTCCAACTACGCAACATCGCCCGCATCCATCCCTTTCTCTCTCAGGATGCCACTAAGACCATCATACACGCACTCATCATCTCCCGTCTGGATTACTGCAACCTCCTCCTCACCGGCCTCCCCCACTCCCATCTCTCCCCCCTCCGCTCTGTACTCAATGCGGCCGCCAGACTCATCTTCCTCTCACGCCGCTCCTCATCTGCCTCTCCTCTCTGCCTCGCCTTACACTGGCTTCCCTTCCCCTACAGAATCCTTTTCAAGCTCCTCACCACCACCTACAAGGCTCTCTCCCACTCTACTGCCCCCTACATCTCTAACCTCCTCTCCACTCTGTTAGGTTTCAAGATTACCTTAGTCAGTATTTACGCCGGCCTTCCTAGGGCGCGGAGTTTAACGGCCCTCCCGGTCTTCTCCAAGAACCGCCGCAAGGCAGGGTGGGTTTTGCTGCCGGAGAACCGCAGGTCGCGGCCCCCAGGTTTAGCCTACTGACGTAAGGAAAGAGTTCTATGAGATGGACATGTAGAGGCACGGTCAGATCCACAGGGAAATTGATAAGTGGAATCACTAACCGTATATTCAGAAGGTAGTAGTCTGGAGTAGAAACTGGTGGCGTGCAGGAATCAATCCGCTGTTCAGCCCCAGGAGCAGAAGCGTAGTCCAGAATAGCCGGTTCGGTACACAGAGATCCGTCCGTTATGCAGTACCAGGGATAAGGCAGAAGAGTAGTCTGGAGTATAGCCGGTTCGGTACACAGAGATCCGTCCGTTATGCAGTACCAGGGATAAGGGAGAAGAGTAGTCTGGAGTATAGCCGGTTCGGTACACAGAGATCCGTCCGTTTGTGCAGTACCAGGGATAAAGCAGGAGAGTGGTCTTGGATATAGCCAGTTCGGTACACAGGAATCAGAAGAAACAAGGGAGAACACCAGGGAGACCAAAGCACAGGAAATGCAGCCAGATACAGGTAACACGTTGCTCTGACACAGACAGTGTGTCAGAGCAGCCCTGAAATAGGATTTTGAATTCCCCGCCCAGATCAGCTGACCTGTCGCCGGGACCTACCCGGAAGTGCGGCAGCTCGGAGCAAAGAATCGGCGCTGACATAGGTAAGTGCCGTTACAGTACCCCCCCCCCATTAAGGATGGCCACCGGACAGCCTATAAGGTTTCTGAGGAAATTTGGTATGGAACCTCTTTAACAGTACTGGAGCATGTAGATCACGTGCCGGAATCTATGAACGCTCCTCTGGTCCATAACCTTTCCAATCAACCAGAAATTGTAGAGAACCTCTGGAAATGCGAGAGTTTAGGATTTCCTTAACCTCAAATTCATGATCTTTTGTAGAGACAGCGGCAGGAGGTCTCTTGGAAGAGGCAAATTTATTAATGACAAGTGGCTTGAGGAGGGAAATGTGAAATACGTGGGGAATCTTCAAGGTAGGAGGCAATTTTAATCTAAAAGCTACTGGATTGATAATTTCCAAGATCTTGAAGGGTCCAATAAAACGGGGAGCGAATTTCCTAGAAGGAACCAACAGGCAAAGGTTCCGCGTAGATAGCCATACCTTATCGCCAGGAGAGAGTAATGGGGAAGGTCTTCTTCTCTTATCAAACGCCTTTTTGCTGATGGCAGTGGCGTGAAGCAGGTTACGTTTGATCATATCCCACCTGGACGAGAAGTTTGACCACATGGAATCTACAGCAGGAATTCCGGATGTAGGCAAATCATTAAAAGGAGGAACTCTTGGATGAAACCCTTGGAGAGCAAAAAAGGGGGAAACCGATGTAGAGTCATGAGAATTATTATTGTGAGCAAATTCTGCCGAAGGTAACAAATCAACCCAGTCATCATGTTTGGCTGAAATGAAGCATCTGAGGAATTTTTCGAGCTCTTGACTAGTCCTCTCCGTGAGACCATTACTTTGGGGGTGGTATGCAGAGGAAAAATTCAGTTTGATTCCACAAACACGCGAAAAGGCTCTCCAAAATCTTGCAACAAACTGGGTTCCACGGTCTGAAACGATAACCTCTGGACAACCATGGAGGCGGAATATTTCCCTTATAAAAAGTTGTGCCAGCACCGGAGCAGATGGGAGGCCTTTTAAAGGTACGAAATGAGCAGCCCGAAAGAAACGATCTGTGACTACCCAAACCATGGAAAAACCTCTTGAAGGGGGTAAATCAGTGATAAAGTCCATGGAGAGATGACTCCAAGGACGGTCCGGAATGGGTAAAGGCTGTAACAACCCATAGGAGGGTTGTCGAGGCACCTTATTCTGAGCACAGGTGGAACAAGCCGTAATAAAACTCCCGAACATCAGAGTGGATAGATGGCCACCAATAATTACGGGAAACGAAATCCAAAGTCTTCTTGATCCCGGCATGACCAGAAAACCGAGAGGCGTGAGCCCACTTGAGGAGTCTGGACCGAAGACGAGGAGAAACAAAGGTCTTTCCATGAGGAATCACTAGATGAGCAGGGGTGGTGGCCAGTATACATTTTGGACCCAAGATGGGTCTAGGAATATCCTCTACAGCATCCGTGGCATCAAAGGATCGCGAGAGAGCATCCGCTTTCTTATTCTTAGATCCTGGTCTAAAGGTGATGATCATATAAAAACGGGAGAAAAACAAGGACCATCTGGCTTGCAGAGGGTTTAAACAAGAAGCCGTTTGCAAATATAGAAGGTTCTTATGATCTGTAAAAACCGTGATAGGAAATCTAGCTCCTTCCAAATGATGTCTCCACGCTTCTAAGGCTAATTTGATGGCTAGGAGTTCCCTATCTCCGATGCCATAATTTTTCTCAGCAACAGAAAGTTTACGGGAAAAAAAACCACACGGAGACAATCTTCCAGAGGAGTCCTTCTGTGACAAGATAGCCCCCACTCCCACGGAGGATGCATCGACCTCAAGAAAAAAAAGGAAAGGTAGGATCCGGTTGATGAAGGATAGGAGCTGTCGTGAATGCTTCCTTTAGGGAAGAGAAGTGTTTTTCTGCCTCAGGAGGCCAAAGTTTAGTTTTGCTAGCTTTCTTAGTTAGTGCAGTAATGGGTGCGATCACTGAAGAAAAGCCTTTGATGAAATGACAATAATAATTGGCGAAGCCTATGAAACGTTGGATCGCTTTCAGACCTATCGGCTGAGGCCATTCGGAAACTGCCTTTACTTTCTCGGGATCCATGCACAGTCCAGACCCAGAGATCACGTGTCCAAGAAAGGGAAGATGACCTTTTTCGAAGATACATTTATCCAAATTACAGAACAGCTGATGTAAACAAAGCACCAAGGAAACATGATGGTGATGCAATACGATGTCAGGAGAGAATATCAGGATATCATCCAGGTAAATCACCACGAAGTGGTAGAGAAAATCTTGAAAAATTTTGTTAATGAAGTTTTGAAATACTGCGGGGGCATTACATAACCCAAAGGGCATAACTAAATATTCAAGTGTCCATCATGGGTATTGAACGCAGTTTTCCATTCATCCCCTCGTTTAACACAGATCAAATTCAGGTCCAGTTTGGAAAAAATAACAGCCCCTTTTATTCTATCAAATAGCTCTGAGATCAATGGTAACGGGTACGTGCCGTTACACACTCACACTCCCGCCCGCTCTCTGCGCTCAGCCAATGATCGCCGCCTCTCCTCCACTCTTATCACCTCTTCCCACGCCAGAATCCAAGACTTTTCCCGCGCAGCCCCCCTTCACTGGAATGACCTCCCTCGTTCCATCCGCCTCTCTCCTTCTCTGTGCTCATTCAAACGTGCACTGAAAACCCACCTCTTCCTTAAAGCCTACCAACCACCAGCATAACCCCTTCTTCTCCTCCACCTGCGCTCTCCCTCGCCTCATCTGACTCCCCTTGTGCCTGTTCTGTTTTCCCTCCCTTAGGATGTAAGCTCACATGAGCAGGGCCCTCTTCCCTCCTGTCTCCCTACCTGTTCTTCTGCTCCGTGTTTATTGCTTTACTTGTCTGGAGTTCTGAAGTACTGGTATTTTGTTTATTGTTTTGTACTGTTTCACCCTGTATAGTGTACTGTTTGTATGGTGTACGGCGCTGCGGAAATCTTGTGGCACCTAACAAATAAAAGATAATAATAATAATAATAGGTACAAGGGGCACATCAGTATAAAATTTTGTAGCATTGTAACGAAGATTGATTCAATTGTTGCACATATGTATCACTGTTATGTTACATTACACTGCTAAAGGAGTTCTATGATAAGTGTTAGTAGCAGCACTCGCTGCAGACTCCTATTGTGGGTGTAAATGAATTAATTTCTATCATCAATCTGATCCCATTAATTTGATGCCCTTTAAATGACACAAAAGAAAATCTGAAACTTTTAACTTCAGTGGCAAATCATTTCTTAAAAGCACATGATGCAAATCCTACAGGAGTGAAAGTCTTCGGAATCATGAGGATTCATTTTGATAACGGAGGAGGTAATTTAGTGCAAGAAATGCTGAAGAAAGAAAGTAAATTTCTTTTTCTCTTAAATGCCATGTCTCCTAATGGTCCTAATGATAATATTAATTTATCTTCCTTTCTTTGAAAATTATTGGCTGCTTAACATAATTTGCCATAAAGAAATATATATTTGTTTCAGTAATAAATAAATTACTTTATGATTTGGACTTTTGTTTATCCCTTTACATGTTCACTCACTATATATCTTATTTCCCTTTATTAATCACCTTGATATTTTCAATAGTTAAATTAAGAAGTGGAAGTTGCTCAATCAATTTATAGGCTATAGCAGGTGCTTGAAAGGGTGGGGTTATCCTGAAAGGAACAAACACACAGAGAGATCCCCCAGCACACTGCTATAGCCAGCAACAGATCTGCCATTTCTACTGTAGATAAAAATGCAAAAGTCTTAGTTGCACACATTTGCAAATGTATGTTAAAGCCACCCGACACTCCACGGTGCTTTTGCTAATAGGGTTGTCCTAACTCTAAACAATGAGAGTCCCATATATTTGGGCCATACATATGTGTTTTTAAATTGAGAGCTAACTTACCAAAGAGGGCCCCCAAAAGCCTCCAAATAGCAATCCAATGCCAGCACTCCCCCTCAGCTACTGACACAATTTGGATTGCTATTTGTATCGTACAACGATATTGAGCCTATAATCTTAAATATTTATGATAGTGATAATACACCCCTGAACCGTCACATTTTCTTTTATTATTTTATATTTCACCTTTTAGGATTTTAAATGAACACTAATAAAAGTTTTAATGTGTGTTTATTTTTTTTACATTTTTAGACCCTAGGGAGCAGTTACAAGTTATAGTCACCTTTATTGTCATCGGTGATAGTTTCATTATTTGTCAAGGCCTCCATCAGTTAATGTTTCTTTTCTTCTCTCTTTTGTACATGTGGAACTATATGATGTCATAAATACTTTTACCTCACTAGTGAATTCTGTCATTGATCAATTTACATGACAGAAATCTGAATTTAAAATAAAGTTGTAAAAGACCGTTGTGCAGTCTAAAAATATAGTATACTTGCCAAATATGTTGGAACCATATGATGTCATAAAGACTTATTCCACACAAGGGAAAATAAACACTTATTCCACCCTCGCCAACTCTACTGCGCCCTACATCTCCACCCTCCTCTTTATTCATGCTCCATCCCGCCCTCCCCGTTCTGCCTCTGACCGTCGCCTCTCTTCCCCCCTTATAACCTCCTCCCACGCGCGTATCCAAGACTTCGCCCGCGCTGCCCCCCTCCACTGGAACAAGCTCCCTCCCTCCATCAAAACTTCCCCTAATCTGTCCAGTTTCAAACGGGCCCTAAAAACCCACCTTTTTCTTAAAGCCTTTCTGTCTCCCACTTATCTTCTGCCTCCGTCCCCCTACTCTCCCTCTCTCCCCTGCGTCTCTCTGTCTGTCCACCTCTCCCCTTAGATTGTATGCTCCTCTGAGCAGGGCCATCTCTCCTCCTGTTTCCACCACTTCTAACTCTGCTCTCCAGCTACTTAGCCCTCCTCCTCGAGGGTCCTCAACCCCACGTCCACTCTTGCTCCCTCCTCCCCCCTGGGGGTCTCCCTGTCTTCCGCGCCCTCCTTCTTGGGCCCCGTCGTTTGCTGATCCTCCCTCCCCCTTCCCCGCCCTCTCTAGCTGTGCATTGAGCTTACTGAGTTACTGTGCTTACTGTTTACTGTACTGTGCTGTCTCCCATTGTATTGTAATTTTGTTTGTCCCTGTACGGCGCTGCGGACGCCTTGTGGCGCCTTATAAATAAAAATTTATAATAATAATAATAACAAGGGAATACCGTCTCTGGTCAATTTACATGACAGAAATCTGATTTTAAAGTAAAGTTGTAGAAGATAGTTGTGCAGTATATAAGTATTCTGTAAAAGAAAAAAAGACGCGCTTCTTTAAATTAATGAAATGTGTACAAGTGAATAAAATCATTTGAGACGGCAGCCAAGGACAAATAAGACCAATATGCAAGTGCAAATAAAAGAAAAATGTTGTCAGGCGCTCAGAAACAAATAATATATAAAGGCATCTCCTTGACGCTGGCAGGTGAGCTTAACCCCAATATAGCTATATTGTGCACACAATTTTCCTTTATGTATATGCTGACACAGTGATTTTTTTATATATTGTTTGTTTCTGAGCGCCGGACAACATTTTTCTTTTATTTGCGCTTAGAAATATACTATACTTGGCAGGTTTTCGGGAATCATATGATGTCATGAAGTCTTATATGAGTTTAAAGCATAGTAGTAGAAGATAGTTTTGCTGTCTCTAAGCATATTGTTCTTGGAAGCTTTGCTGGAACCACATGATCTCATAAATGCTTATACCTCACAGGGAACTCTGGCAATGATCAATTTACATTAAAGAAATCTGATTTAAAGTAAAGTTGTAGAAGATAGTTGTGCAGTCTATTAGTATACTGTATTTGCCAGCTATACTGGGACAATATGATGTCATAAAGACTTATAACACACAAGGCAATTCTGCCATCATTCATTATATGTGACAGAAATCTGGTTTAAAGTTTTGTATTTTGAAGCTCTCCTGAAATCATATGATGTCATAAAGACTTATTCCACAGAAGGGAATTCTATCACTGGCCAATTTACATGACAGAAAGCTGATTTTAAATTAAAGTGGTAGAAGATATTTGTGCAGTCTATATGCATACACTGTACTTGCCATTTATGCTGGAACCATGTGATGTCATAAAGACTTATACCTTAAAACGGAATACTGTCATTGGTCAACTTTCATGATATAAATACAAATTTAAAGTATAGTAGAAGAAGATAGTTGTGAAGTCTATATGCATATTATTATTATTATTATTATTACTACTATTATCATAGATTTGTAAGGTGCCACAGTGCTCTGCAGCACTGTCCAGTAGGGAAAACAGGACATGTATAAAACAAGGACATGCAAGGCAGACAAAATAAATGCAGACATGAAAACAAAGGATGTTGTATGGCCTTGGTGCAAAGAATAAAAACTAGAGGTGTACCTATGTCTTATAACCATATGACTTACAGACATGGACCTTCTGTACAATTTATTTTAACAATGCACATGTGGTGGTGTAATAGTATATAACACAGCTATAGCAATAGCAGCCTAAATAGACATTCATAAACAATATCCCATATGAGTATATATAGCATCTGATGAAGATCTTAAATAGTTCAGTACTTTTTACATGGATATATATCGGTATAGATGCAAAAAATATGGGTTGATGAAAAAGGCAAGTGGTGTATCATAAGCCTCAATGTCCCGCTGATAGTTCTGCAAATAAATACTAATTGTAGTTGAAAGATCTGTTTTCAGTGGTAGTCGAATTATATGGCATACAACATTATTTGATCACCAAAGGAAGGTTAGAACTCCTCTCCATATACCCCTTTTTCCCTCACGGCAGCATCCTCACATATTCACCTACAGGGGGCGCAGATTCTCAAAATTCCTATTGCTACTAATGAAAACAACGGGTATAGATGACCCTGCTAATTAGAGAGCTTACATTGTGAGTGGAAGAGGGCACAGTTGAAACAAGAGGGGCAAGTGTGGCTTAGAGTGGAGATTGGGACAGCTGTGAGGGTGTATTAGTGTGAATAGTACCCCAGGGATAAGATAATCTTAAAAAATACAGATGGGTTTTTAGAGAACGTCTATAAACTTAAAGGCTGTGGGAAAGCCTGATTGGGCGTGGTAGGAAATTCCAATGGGGTGGGAATAAGTGGGGAGCAGCATGGGAGAAGTCTTGAAGGCGCAAGTGAGAGGTGGTTACCAGTGACGCGACAAGACATAGGTCAGAGATAGATTTAAGAGGGCGGGAGGGAGAGTATTTTGATATGATTTGATATGTATGAAGGGGTGGTGTTGCTGGGGGCTTCGTATGTGAGGGTGAGTAATTAGAATTGGATTCTGGAGGACACAAGGAACTAGTGTAGGGATTTGCAAAGTGGTGTAGCAGATGTGGAGCGATGAGAGAGGAAGATGAGTCTTGCAGCAGCATTTAGGATGGATTGAAGTGTGGATATATGTGTGACGGGAATTCCGGATAGTAGGAGGTTGCAGTAGTCAAGGCGGGAAATGATGAGAGAATGGATAAGAGTTCTGGTCACATATTGAGTAAGAAAATGGCATATTCTGGCAATGTTTTTAAGGTGCAATTCACATGACTGGAAGAGAGTCTGGATGTGAGGAATAAAGCAGAAGGTAGAGTCAAATGGGACACCAAGGCACCGAGCTTGGGAGACTATGGAAATTCTGGTGTTATTGACAGTGAGGTAGATTTGAGGGGAGGAGGTGATTTTGGCAGAAGGGAAGATATTGAGCTCTGTTTTGGATATGTGGAGCTAAAGGTAGCATTAGGAAATGCGTGTGAGAGACAGCTGAAAGACAGTTGGTTACACAAGAAGGAGAGAGGTCAGGGGAAGAGCATCAGCATAGAGGTGGTACTAGAGGCCCAGGGGGCGAATTAGTGCTCTAAGAGAAGAGGTGTACAATGAAAAAAGTAAAGGGCCATGAACAGAGCCTTGTGGGACCCCAACAGATAGTGGGAGTGGAGTGGATGATGTGTCAAAGGTGGAAACACTAATGGAGCGATTCAAAAGGTAGAAAGAGAACCAAGAAAGAACTGTGTCAGGAAGGCCAATTGAGTGAAGGGTTTGTAGGAGAAGGAGGTGATCAACAGTGTCAAAAGCAACAGAGAGGTCCAGGAGAATGACCATTAGACTTTGCAGTAAGTAGGTCATCGATCACTTTTGTGAGAGCACTTTCAGTGGAAAGTGGGGACGGATTGTAGAGAATGGAGTGAAAAGAGAGAAAGTGAGACAGGCATTTTACACTAATCATTCAAGTAGTTTGGAGTCAAAGGGGAGAAAAGAAATAGAGTGGCAGTTGGAGAGAGAGATTAGATTGCGAGATGGTTTCTTTAGAATCGGTGTGATGAGTGCATGTTTAAAGGAGGATAGAAATGTGTCAGCGGAGAGAGACAGGTTGATGAGATAGATGAGTGTAGAGACTTCGTCTTCAGTTACTGGAGAAAATGAATTAAGAGTGGATTAGGGACAGTAGGTGAAGGTGGGTAGAGTGGGTGGAATGGGTGGAATTTGGCATGAGGACATATCTTGTTGAATGATGAAAATTTTTTCTTTGAAGTAGGTGGCAAAATTGTAGGTTGTGAGGGAGGAATGGGGAGGAGGTTCAGGTGGGCAGAGAAGTGAGTTGAAAGTGGCAAAGAGGCTACATGGGTTAGAAAAATAGGTGGATATTAGGGATTTCAAGAATGTTTGTTTAGCAATAGAAATGGCAGTGCTGTAAGATGAAAGGATGAATTTATAATGCAGGAAATCGAGATAGGAATAAGATTTCCTCCAGTGGCACTTTTGCAGATAGCGGGTCTGTTTGGTGTGCCATGGTTGGGGTTTGGATCGTTGTAGACTGTATGTGGTAGCTGGAGCTGCATTGTCTAGGGCTGAAGTGAGTATTTTGTTGTAAAAAGAGGCTGCCTGATTATGGCAGGACAATGCAGACATAGCAGAATGTAGTTGTTTTAGTGAAGATGAGAAGCGTATTTTACTTGGAAGCTTTGCTGAAACCATATGAATTCATAAAGGCTTATACCTCATAGGAGAACTCTGTAATTGTAAAACAAAATGTAACAGAATCAATAGGCGAACTGACACCTGCACCTTTGGGTAGAGTAGTGTCAAGCTAGACAGACACGAGGATCTGAATCTTACCCACGGTTTGAGATAGTAAGAACAGGCCAGAAGGATGGATCCCACTGGAGAACCTTCAGCGAAAGATATGCTCCAACACTTGGTGGGAAGAGTGGAGCAACAGGAAGCCATGCAACGTCAGTTATTGCAGTGTTTACTAGTCCTGGTGGCTCATCTAGACACCCTACAGGCTGCTCAGTCCACATCTTCTGCTCTGACTGCTGCTGAACCCAGTGTTCCGCAGGCATTTGCATCTGTTTCTTCGACTCTCAGCACCTACCAAATTCGACAGTGACCCTATGACCTGCCGCGTTTTTTTGAACCAGTGTTCAATTCCATTTGAACTCCAGCCCCACAATTTCCCTACCGACAAGCCAGAGGTCGCCTATATAATATCCTTGTTAACCGAACAAGTTTGGGCCTCCTCCTGTGGGAGAAGAATGACTCTTTACTTAGCAATATTGCTGCTTATCAGCTTTCTGAAAAGTTTTTGACGAACCTGGACGTTTCACCTAGGCAGCAGCTAGTATCCTTAGGTTCCAACAAGGTACTCATTCTGTGGCACAATACATCATTGAATTCCATACCTTCTCGTCTGAGCTACAGTGGAATAATGATACTCTAGCGGCCACATCCTGGCAGAGTCTATCCGATTGGGTGAAAGATGTTTTGGCCTCCCAGGAGTTACCATCCACCCTGGATTTCCTTATTTCCTTGTGTAGTTGGGTAGATCTCTGGTTCTGAGAAAGATCTGCTAAAAAGGAGCCCTCTCGCCGGACTACTGTCCAGTTGGCTTCCCGTTTCCAAAATGTCACCTTCTCGGACGAACCAATGCAACTTGGTTGTGTTTGTTTAACTCCTCAAGAATGAAAGAGGAGGCATAGAAGGACCTCTGCATTTATTGTGCCGAGTCGGGTCACTTCCTCAACTCATGTCCAAAAAGGTCGGGAAACGCAAAGCCCTAACCTGCTCTGGGGAGGTCAGGCTGGGAATCCTCCCCCAGTACTCGGATTTGCTCCATTCCTGTTTCATTGCGGGGTGCCTCTGCTACTTTTCACTCCTCTGCTCTCTTGGATTCTGGCGCAGTCGGGAACTTTATTTCCCACTCGTTGATAACTCAGTGGTCCCTGCCTACGTTCCCTTTGAAGACTCCTGTTGTCATCACCGTCTTTGATGGTTCCCTTCTCACCAACGGTATTGTTTACCAGCAAACCAAACTCATCATTCCTCAAATAGGCTCTACATTCTGAACAAATTTCTTTCCTTGTTCAGGCCCAAACCACTACACCACTTAGTCTGGGTCTACCCTGGCTACAGCTAAATTCCCCACAAGTGAATTGGAGCCACTCGCAAATTCTGTCCACGGTTGCTACTTGCCAATCATCAAATGACGATGATGATAATGACCGGTCAGAGCTTCTACCACCTCATTGTCCCTGGGACTGCCGTATTGACCTTCTTCCAGGCAAAACTCCTCTGAGGTGTCATGTTTATCCTCTTTCTCTACCAGAGACACAAACCATGGCTGACTACATTAAGGAGAATCTTTAACGTGGCTTTATTAGACCTTCTGTCTCTCCAGCAGGGGTCTTTTTTGTGACGAAAAAGGACGGGTCCATGTGACCCTCTATTGATTACCTTGGTTTGACTGTGCTTACTATTAAGAATCTGATTGTGGAGTCCAATTCGTCTCCAAATTATGGCGAGCTCTGTGAAAATTTTTCAACATCCAACTAAACTTCTCATCATCTTTTCATCCGCAAAGTGTTGAACATTGTGTGATATTTTTAAGTTTGATGTTGTAATAAATTGTTTTTATATAAAGTAATACTGAGCCTGCAATATATATGCTGGTTATTTTTATTTTGATATTTGACATCTGTTCAGTCCATGCTTGGTGGAAGAAAGAATGGATTTAATTATTCAAAAAACCTAGTGACTAATGTCCCAGAATCAGTGAAGAAATTGAAACTAGGATGGACAAGACAACAATTTAGCACCTTAAAATCAATGATGAATGGCCTTTACAGTGGCCAGAATTAAACATTATTGAAAATGTATCGGGAGATCTCAAACATGAAGTACATACAAGAAAACCAAAGAATTTTTCTGAGTTAGAAGAGTTCTGCCAGGAAGAGTGGATACAATTCCTAAAGCAAAAATAGAAAAGAACCAATTGGAAATTGTGATTTCTGCAAATATGGGTGCTGGCTGACAGGGTGCCAAAACCTTTGCATATGCCACATTCATTGTTTTGTTTTTAATCTGTTAAATTCAGCAAATGAATAGTAATTGTGCCTTTGCATTCTGCAAAGGTTGTATAACTATCTTTTCACTTACAAATTCCCAGACATGTGCATCTACTTTATTTAACATATCTATCTTCAATATTACTGTTAGTTGAGCTCAATCTAGGGTTTGGAGGGACATATTAAAGAAATACAAATAAAAGTAATTCAGTATCACAATCAGCTTAACATTTATTCTTCATTTTAGGACAATGTTTTTTTTTAAGAACCTACTATTGTTGGTAAACGTTAAAGGTTTTCAAGTGTTCACGTCAAATCACCCCTCTTCCTTTCACAACTCAACTTACAATATTCAGTTTGTAGTAAAAATCTGTTGCTGCACAATAAAGTGTCTACAGTACAGTCCCTAAAGCACACTTAGCTGAAAAGAGGAATGCGACTGTCTCTTTAAGGAACGAGTGGGGAGGAGTTACTGTCTGCAGATAACAAAGGCAATGCCATCCCCTTTAAGAACCCTAAGTTAAAGGGATGTTAAGGCCGCTGGAATGAAACTCTATGGGGGATGGGAAGATGCTAAAGATGGCTGAGCTTTTGCAAGCGAGGTTTACTTCAGTTGGCTGAAAGTTTGCAGGAGCGGACCGGCCTAGAGAGGACACACCGGCCTTGGTGTTGTGAGCGGCGCCGGAAGGTAAAATAATCCTTGTAACGTGGGGAGACTGGAGACCCTACACGAACGGCATGAGCTGGGGTTGCGTGACAAAGACCCCTTACGTATGGGAGGATAAGGGGACGACAATGAGCTGGTGTGATTATGGGCGGCAGTAAAGCCGGGACCCTAGGCCGTCAGGGAAACTAAGGCTGTGCAGCTCCTTGTGATGTGTGGCTGGGGAGGGAGTTGGTGAAGCTTTGTGTGATTGTTAAGAGATTCACTGTGATTGGGACTGTGTGTAAAGAAAATAAGATATTTATGTGTGAGATGTTACTGAGGCTCGGGCACTTCAAGTGGACTTGCAATATGGCAGGGTCTGGTGGCAGGGGCTGGTGTCACAGGAGTGGTAGCAGAAAGGCTGCCATAGTAGCCCAGTAATATCTATTTAAGAAAAATACTTTTTTACCAGTGCAAAACCTATAATGGTTTACATGTGTGTATGCATATGATTTTTCTTTATTATATTTTTTTTTAATGTAAATATGGTGAAAAACAGGAGTTTGTACCAAGTGGGTTGCAACCTGTAAATGGTTCCCTCATACCACAGATGTATTTGATGCATTTACCACTATTAAAACTTGGTATGCAGATTTATTAGCATTTGTATGCTGTAAGGACAGGTTATATTAGCCGTGTGGTTCCATAGTTGTCTCACATGCTGTGTTTATATGCACAAAAAATATCAATTACGGTGATTAGCACAAAATAGCAATGTCAGTGATTAAAACCATAATATTTGATGCTACAATGACATCACATGGCTAATTGAATCAGCCCCCAAAAATGAGTTGGTATGGTAGCACTAGGAACAACGTTTACAAGTGTTTAAAAAAAAATAAAAATGCATGTAATGTGCAATTGGCAAGGTGGGGGGGGTGTATGTATCTGAAAACAGCTGTATCCTCCTTGGGCAAGCTGCTTTCATGATTCAGAATTTATGTATTATACGTAATATATTTCTACATCTTTCTACTAAGTTTGGCTTGGAAATGTCACCTGTATTATTGCTATTCCATGAGCGCTGTAGTGATTACATATTTTACTTGTATAAATGTTAATCGCACTAGTGTCTTTTGCACGGTGAGAAAAATTTAGCGTGATTTTGGTGAGCAGGAAAATGAGCAGAGATTCCTTACTGTAATTGGTTATGTCCAGTGGAATATCGTTCTGAATTGAATTCCAACCTTAAAATAAATAAAAATTATACTTAATTGAAACTACATTTATTTCAGTATAAGCAAAATATTTTAACAATCTCTTTTCTTAAATTGCTTCCTAAGAAAAGCGTAGAAAGCATTTCTATAACAAGAGTGTAGTGTTCTGGTAATCTCTGTTCAGTTTGCAGTCCATTTGGTCTCTAAGAGGGAATACCACCGACTCTGACCCAGAGAGAGGCAAGACCCAGGCCAGCACAGAACCTGTCAATAAATTGGACACTTTTTTTTAAATGAATTGGCAATGAAGCATTTTTTGCAATAATGTTATAAATATATATCTCTCTAGAATGTAGGCAAATTACTAAATAAATTACTGTAAGAGGACCAACTTTATCGACACTGGAAGTGTGCACCATGGGTCTGTTCGCTAGGCTAGGGTATGACTTGGATTGTGGCCTGCTTCTCTTATTTTATCATAACCTTACCTACTTTAACTTAATCAGTCTTCTACGTTCCATATATCCTGCAGTGTCCCCTATAAATAAGACTAGCAAACTACTTTGCCTCACTAACCTTTCTTTGACAAATTTCTTAGATTGTCTAATAACAATTTAATTTATATTTGACTTAACAATTCATTGATTTGCTACTAATGCTGTATTTTACTTACAACTAACTCCCTGACCAAATGATGCAGAATATGTAACCTGATGGTATGTGGTCCAGTTGCTAGGCCCATTATATAATTTTCACCACTCTTTGGGGGGTTTGTATCCAAAGAAATGTGAAGACTCTAGTTCTTCAGTTGTGCTCTTTCTGAGCATTGTCTGATAATTTGTTTTAAAAAAGTTTTCATGCCACCTTAAGCTTCCTCCATTATGAACCTGGGATTATAAATAGATTATAAACCCTGGCTTGCATAAACTATGAAATTGAGCACAAGCTGTTCCAGTATAGCTTTCTGTGCACTTCACAAGACGTTGCATACTAGCAATGTTAAGGAAGGATTTGGTGCCCAAGCACTGCTCTTGCCGTGGCACAAAGACTGACCATTTTGATACAACATGACCTTCCTATTTAAATGAGTTCTACCTGTTCTATGCTTGATAAACTGCACAAGGAAAAAAAAAAGCATCTATATGTTGCCACATCCAGAATTGAGTGGAATTTTCACCCCAGCCAAAGGGAAGTGATGCAGGGTATTTGTAAATTGCTGCGCCCCTTTGGTGTGTCCATTTATTATTAGATGTAATTATGGCATTTACATCATTTGATCCACTGCCAATGCTGTCTGTAGAATGACACTATTGGTGGAACCTGTAGCCACAGACGCATCCACTTCTATCAGGCGATGCAAACCAGCATTTCTTTATTTTTCATTTCTTTTGTGATTCAAGATGCTATTATCCATTTTGTTTGTTCAGTGCAATGCTGTTACCAAGGCTGCAATGTAATACATTGTATAGTGGGCAGAGATACTTGGGGACACCAATTTTCTTCGTAGGCACGACCCTTTCAGGTTACCCTCTCCTGTGCTGAAGGAGAAATCGGTGCTTACATTGTGAAACTGTTTCCTTTTTTGTTTTTGTTTGTTTTAGTAGTTACAGTCATAGCAGCTATATTAAAATCTCCCCTGAAGATTGATTTTACATAGGGACCTTGAAGTTATAGGAGGTCCCTCTGGAGGAATGTCATAGGTACAAAACTTGTGGTTTAAAATAAGTATATGATATTGCTTCTTCAAACTGCTGTCTAAGTGAAGCTACCAAAAAGAAAGTAAAAAATAAAATTACTAAATTTCTCAAACCAACACGCACAAATTGATGAATTTCTTTAAATATAAACAAAACTGAACTTGTACACAATGGGGAAAAAAATGTAAGTACCATCCCTCGTTTTCACTTATGTACTCTGCAGTGGTATATAACTGATATAAAGTGGATAGAGCAAATCGCCACTGGTATCCGGTTCATCACTCATTTACTAATAGAATTTTAAATAGTTTCACAACAGCTTCTTTTTAAGCAGAAATTTGGGGGGTTGTACACCAGGAATGTGAAGCGCAGTTTTTATTTTTAAAGTTTTTTTTGTTTTTTTTTTTAATTGTGAGTATGTATGCATATGTGTGTATAAATGCATCAATACAAGATAATCATTCCAACAGCAAAAATGCACTACATGGCCGAAGGTATGTGGTCACCTCTTCTGATTAGTGTTTGGTCATTTCAGGCCCCCCAAAGCATATAGCCATACTGTATCCATAGTCAAACTTTTAAAGCAGAATGGGTCATATTGAAGAGCTTAGTGGCCGTGTCATAAGATGCCTCCTGTCCAAGTCAGTTTGTGAAATTTCTACCTTGGACAACTTTAAGTTATGTTATTGTGAAGTTCAAATGTCTAGGAGCAGCAAAAGCACAGCCACAAAGCGGTAGGACACACGAGTCCATAGAACGGGACTGATGAGCTCATAAAAATAGCCTGTCCTTGAATGCAACACTAGCTGCAGAGTTCCAAGCTGCCTCTGGAAGCAACTTAAGCACAAGAACCGTTTGTTGGTTGCTTCATGGATTGGGTTTCCATGTCAGAGCAGCCACAGACAAGCCTCAGATCACAATGCCAAATGTTGACTTTAATGGTGTAAGGCACACTGCCATAGGACTTTGTTGGTGTGGAAATGCGTTCTCTGGAGTGATTTACCATGTGTCGCCATCGAGCAGTCTAACAAATGAATCTAGGTTTGGTGGATGCCATGACAATGCTTCCTACCCGAATGCGTACTGCCAGCTGTAACGTTTGGAGGAGAAATAGTGGTCTGGGGCTATTTTTCATGGTTTGGCCTGGGCCCCTTCATTCCGTTGAAGGAAAACGTTAGTGCTGCAGCATACAGTGGCAATTTAGAGAATTGTGTGCTTCCAACTTTGTGGCAACAGTTTTGGGAAAACCCTTTCCTATTTGTGCATGACACTGACCGCATACATAAAGCGAGGTCCATCAAAATGGTTTTCCCCAGTTTTTTTATGGAAGAACTTATAGGGTCTGCACAGAGCCCTGACCTCAACCCCATCAAACACCTTTGGGATGAATTAGAATGCCGACTTTGAGCCAGGATTGAATGCCCAACCTTACTAATGCTTTTGTAGCTGAATGGATGCTAATCCCCGCAGCCACGTTCCAAAATCTAGTGAAAGCCTTTCCAGTAGAGTGGAGGCTGTTTATGACAGCAAAGGGGAGACCAACTGTGACTGGATGGCTTATTTCGCCACCCAATCTGCAGGGGAAGGAAGGAATGGAGAGAGTTCTTCCTGCAGTTTATCTGGGGTTTTCTCTCACTTCACTGTCAGTGTTGGTCACAGAATACAGCAGGTAATAGTCTTAGTCAGTATCTTCATGCAGTAATGTTTTATTGCTTAAGAGTCCTGACAAGAAATTTTCCATTCTAGCTTGAAGTACTAGTGAACATCCAGATGTACAGATGGAATAATACCATAACATGGTCAAAAAGGGCTCTTTATACAGATTCTGAGACATGTTGGCAGGGGTAACCCACCCCCCTTTCCAAGCTGCACCACACTTCTGAGATATTATATTGAATGTTTACTATCCGTATCTAATATTGCATTTATCACAATTTAACTTGCCAAAATTCACATCAATCTGTGACTTCCTAAATTACTTGCTAGGTTGCATTATTCAGACAGGTTCTAGGATACAGGATGGAAAACTACACAGGAACGAAAGGTAACGACCTCCTGCTAGACATTCATACTAAATATATGTTTGTCATTCCTGAGATGAAAAAACTTAATTAACATTATTAGCCTGGCTTCAGAAGTTACAAAAACAGATTTCCTCCTACACGGCATAAAGCCTCAGAAATCAATACATTCCAATACAAAAGTACAACACATTTTCAAAAACCAGTACATGTACGTAGGAAACCGCCTTTAAGCTGATTGAAGGAACACTGTACGGTGTCTTGGTTCAACTTGTAATTTTGGTTTAATGGTGCTTTACAATCTAAAAAAGGATATATGATCTTAAGTGGTTGATGTCTCTCAAACAGATTCTCATTATTTCTCCTATTACTAAGCTATAGCTTTAAAGGTAATGTATATTTGCGTCTGCCTTGGGTAACCACCAGTTTGTGATTTAAAGCTGAATTGCCATCTTATTGTTAAATATAACTTGCCTGCTCTTTATCTTCCTGGGGGCAGCTTTATGTAGCTGTTTTTACCAGGGATTTATAGTTTGTCTCGCAGCTCCAAGAAGTGGAAGGGGCTGTTTGTGCCACAATTGCAGGTTTTGATAGTTCTATAATTACAAAAAGGGGAGTCACAGGAGAAATGCATAGTGCAGCCCCAAGAGCTCTGGGGAGGGAAGGAACAGGTGAGTAATATTTAATAATTTGGTGGTGATGCAGCTAAGTTTTCATTATGTTTTTTTGTTTTTTTTCTTAAAGTCACATTTGCAGCATAAAGTTTTTCTTTGGCTTTTTCCCCACAAAGCCATGAGAAGCTGTTACAAACATCAGCGCCGACCATAATTATTCACAATGAAATGTCTACATTTCATACTCTTGTCAATCTTGTTTCTGGCAATATCCAAGGCACTAGACCAGGCCTGGCCAACTTGTGGCTCTCCAGGTTGGCCAGCGTGTCCCAGCATGCCTTGCCAGCTAATGGCTGGCTATCTGATGGCAGAACATGCTGGGGCTTGTAGTTTCACAACGCCCAGAGAGCCACAGGTTGCCCAGGTTTGCACTAAACCTTATTCACATTATGAATTGCACATATGAACATCTGTTGAGGTTTAGTAGCATCTGTCCGCAACATGGTTTCGCAATATTGTAACTTCTAGCCTGATTTACTCCCTTAACGAGGACCTGTCAATTTGTACTGCACATCAATGTAAGTGGTTATCTCCTGCAAAGGAGAGGTTTGACTTAATATCATTTGCACACACTCAAATTGATAATGTGTATAGACTTTTTTATGCAATATTATGAATTCCAAGTTGCTGTGGTATTAAATACTGCAGGTGGGCCACATAGCAAGTCTTAAGTAAATCTAATGGGGTGTGAGGTTATCTTGCTGATTTGCTGAGAAGCTTCATGGGATTAAGCCACTTATCTGTGCGTAGAAAAGCTAGATCTGTTCAATTTTGTTCTCTAATTGTAAATGTATCCTGGCTATGGTCAAGTGGTAGGATCAATCAACGTTTTCTAACGCCGACTACACACAATTTGGTATATGTTCTCCTAACAAATCCGTTTATTAACCTGCTTCTGATTGGTCACTGTACAATTTAAGTTGGGCTGGCAGCTTTGGGGCAAGATGCAGAGTTGGACCCAAATGCTTAAAAAAACAAAATGCTAAAAAGCCCATAAAAATAGCGTATTTTTACACATATTCTGAAAATGCATCTAGTTCTGTACCAGTAACTAGGTTTAAGTCAAGTGTACTTACACCCAACCAGTTCATAAGCACTTTTTTTTTCTTTCTTTCCCTACCCAAAATTTGTTTTGATAGCGAAAAATGCATTTGCGATTTCATTGGTTTTTAAATTTCAAAAAAGCTTTTAAATTACCAGGTATAATCTTTCTATTTATGTACTAATGAAAGTAGCAAAACATTCATTCTAAAGTACGCCCACAAAATCTTATAATAAAGACACGCGCATCGAAGAAAGCTTCAGAGGTGGATACTCATTTGGCCAATCAGGAGTGGCTAGTTGGTGCTGACGATTGCTCTCACTAGTATATATTTGAACCAGCTCTCGGGCATCCGCAAGTGATATGGTTACTGACAACAGGCATATCTGTATTTCCGTTCAGGTCTGCCTCAGTCAGTTTGCAGTTAAACGAACAAACCCTTAATATACTCTTAACAGTGCTGGCACACCCCTTCCCTCCCCGTTCCACTTCTCCAGGTGTCAGATCTGCATGTGGACATTGGTGTATGTGTTTTTGTTTTGTTTTTTTGTGGCATGAGCAATACAAATTAATGTATTAATAAAAGGGTATATGCCCAATTTTGCTTGAGTCACTGGGGCATATTCAAATAGCCACGTTACTTTGCGAGTAACGTGACGTTAAAAGTATTACTGTTATTAAGGTAATTCTAACTGGGATTTCAGAGCTGCGAGCAGAAAGCCGGCGTTAAAGGTACCGTAATAAAGGTAATTATGCACACAATAACGGTAATAGTGCGCAAGCTGTATTACTTTTGACAGTAACACGGGCAATTGAATATGCCCCACTCTATCTCTAACCTGACATACTTACTGCAGTAAGTAATGGTGGCTGTGTGAGCTGTCATTGATAGCCCAAGGGTCTCATGTAGTAGCAGGAACTGAATTGCTCTGTTTCAGTCCTTTCAAAGGACCTTTGAGCAGTTAATGATTGTAATCTGCATTCACAAATAAGCAAAGATGTGTGAAGCCCTCCAACTCTCAGCAGCAGAGTCTGCTGGTTAACTTGTTGAGTGATGACATCACCTGGAATGTGTGGTTTGTGCTCCAATAACAGTGGGGGTTAAGGTTGCACCTCCACTGCCGCTAAAAATTAAATCTGGTCTTGCCTAGATTTAATAGCATTTTACACATACTTGCAGACTCTCACAGAATGTTTGGAAGGCTCCTGAATTCCCACAGACCATTCTCCTGCATCCCTACCCATTTCCTAGTAAAGTGGGGGATAGGGGGGTTGCGCCTCCATGATATGATCGGCACCTTGGCCCTGCAGCATAATTGCATACCATAACTCACTTCACCTCTCCTCTGGGATTTCTCAGAGAGAGAGAAAAAAAATAAACAGTCAAGTACTAGTGGTATAATGGTGCCATACCATATGCATGTAAGGTGCATTAAAATATACACATATAAAACTTGGGCACTATAGCTGTGATAAACCTTAAAGTACACGTTTGGTATCCTCGTGTGTGTATATATATATGTCCCCTTTTTTTTTGAACTGTGAGGGTGCCTGTTTGGTTTACGTTTGTTTATCACATAATACTAAAAAAACAAACAAAATACATATTTAATGAACCCATTAGATTTGCTGTTTTACATTAATGCTCATTGATTTTCTTTTTTTTATTCTTTTAGGTATTTTGATGTAAACAGGAGCAGCTAAAAACTTGAGCATGACAAAAAATCTCCCGGATGCTCAACTTGCAATGCTCAGCAGCATAGAGAATGAAGAAGGTGGTGATAATTTGAAGCCATGCCATAAAAACACTGAAGGTTGCACAAAGCCATTACTTTATAGTTCTAGTTGTCAGATGGTCGTGAGTACTTCCGTACAAAGCCTTCATGATGGAATGGCCATGAAGGTAGGAAACTTGCAAAAGTTAGAAGTTCCAGCCCATCCAATTTTAACAGTAAAAGAGGAGATTGATGACATAGAATGCTACAAGGAGGAACCTGTGTCTAGGATGGAACTTGAGTGTGGAATCTGTTCTGAAAAATTTCAGTATGTCTCGGAACTTATGTTTCATGAGCAAATCCATAATGCTCTCAATCGCTTTGAGTGCCAGCTTTGCGGCCGGCAGTTTCAGAGCACTTCCAATTTGAAGGACCATTATAATGTACACACAGGTGAACGTCCTTATAAATGTGAATTATGTGCCAAAGCCTTCACGCAGTCGTCCTCTTTATTAACCCATAAACGTACTCATACAGAGGAAAAACCGTATAAGTGTGAAGTATGTGGAAGACTCTTTAAAGATGCATCTAACTTTATAAAACATAGGCGTCTTCATGGACAGACTCAAGATCTAGCCAATCAAGCAGAAGGGAGAGGTCCATTCCTGTCTGAAAAGCCATATGGTTGTTCATATTGTGAAAAAGCCTTTAAGCGTACTTCAGATTTGAAAGACCATGAGCGTGTCCACACGGGGGAGCGACCATACCGTTGTAGGATATGTCAGAAGTGTTTTACTCAGTCTTCAGTGTTGACTGGGCACATGCGTATTCACACTGGAGAGAGGCCATTTCACTGCAATGTCTGTGGCAAAACCTTTAACAATTCTTCCAATTTTAAGAAGCACCAACGTACGCATTCAGTGCAGGATATACTTACAAAAGTTGAAATGGATGATGGGTTTTCTGACATAAAACAACCACTTCGAAGTAAAAATGGCATGGGGCTTTCAAAGGGCATTGGTTCGCTCTTTTATAATAATAATAATAATATGAGCAGAAACTGTCCTAAAACATTGCCTATTTTGAGAGTAAATGATGAAGATTGCAAATTTATATTGGAAAAGCAAATCGCTGAAGGAAATGGAGATAATTTGAGTGTAGGTGGTTTGCAACCTCCATGTGCGGGAATGACCACAGATAATATGAAAGAGAAAAAATATTCTGACATAACAGAGATCAAGACGAAGCCAGTGGTGCTGTATCGGAATGCTGTGCTAAAAGCTTCTGAGTGTTCTATCTCAAATGTTGAAACTAAAGGACATACGTTTAAAGATGATTTAGAGAATTGCATTAAGCCAAAGTTGTCAAGGTCTCCTGCATATGAATATAACATCGCCACTTCTGAAGCTGAAATCATGAACGGTGGTTATACAAAAGGTGAACATGAAATATATGTGGAAATATCTGATGATTCTACTGATGAGGAAGAGGAGGAGTATGAGGATGATGACTCTGTCAATCATGCAAAATGTTCATTTCAATGCCAGGTTCAAGATCCTAAGACTGCAATGGAAGTAAAATTGAAATATCTCCATTCTGCAGATAAGGTTATAAGCCCTGCTGAACAATTGTTACAACATGATGCTGAAAACGGTCAAGTAAAGATAAAAGCTGATGAAATTTGCAATGTTACGGACTTGACAGAACCAGAAGACATACTATTGGAAAGGACCATGGAATGTTGGGACTCCCACATGGATAACTCTGATGACCAAGATGATTCACAGTTTTTGGAAATGGAAGTTAAACCCTATATTTGTTTTGTATGTTCTAAGCGTTTTAAAAGGGCTACTGACCTAAAGGAGCATTTGCGGGTACACACGGGTGAAAGGCCATTTGTGTGCCAAGTTTGTGGCAAAGGATTTACACAGTCATCGGCTCTCTCTAGTCATCAACGAATTCATACCGGTGAAAAACCCTTTCAGTGTGATGTGTGTTATAAAAGGTTTAATAATTCTTCTAACTTCTCTAAACATAAGAGAGTACACACGGGAGAGCGTCCTCATAACTGCCCGCTATGTGGAAAGAGCTTTCAGGAGAAGCGCAGGGTTAAGCGACATTTGAAAGCTGTTCACCACATTCAGGAGTGAGCCACTCTATTTAGATGCTTACTGACAAATCCACAATGATGTATCATTTAGAAAACTTTATTATGAACTATTTTTAGTAATTTTAGTTGATTTTTCTTACAAGAAATAGCTTTAAACCTACACTAAACTTACATTGCATCAGTGTTACTGTCAAACTATTAAACTTTAGCCAAGGTGTCACACAAATTATTTTCTAAACAAATGCTCAGTTTGACGGATTCAATATCTGATATGCGAAACATGGGATAATAATCTGTCATTGTTGGGTAAGCATAAACAAATTGCGCACATTTGTTTTTGTTGGTCAGATCTGCCCTTTTTACAGGTAACCCAGTTTGGGTTTTTTTTGTTTTTTCTTGTAAATAAAATTAATAAGACAATTTTAGCATAAAGTATGCATGCATATAGACCAAACCTATAACTTAAAAGATCAATTGTCAAAGAAATTAGTTACTAATGAAATTTAGTAGATAGAAAGAACTAATAAGTATGTTTTAATTTGGAGGTTGAATAATGATATTTCACAATTTGAAAGGTGGGGGGTATACCTGCCCACTCAGTATTTCCCTCTTTTCTTCAAAGGCAAATTTTTGCCTAGCACAGCTACGTTAACAGTATGCCGTCTCTGAAATGTTACAAGAATGTACATGTATGTGTTTGTTTGTTTTTTTGGTTTTTTTGTTACATTTTTGTTTTTAGCACACAAAGTTTCGGATAGGACATAGCTCTGTCACTATCTTTTCTAACACTTCCCCTGTCCCTAGGTTCTAATTTTGGGAGAAGCACTAAGGGTTTGAGAGATGGAGGAAGGATTAGAAATTGGGGGTGGGGAGAGCGGATCTAAAATGCTATTAAACCACAAATTTGCATTTGTCTTAATTTTTGACGTCACTCTGCGGAGAGCAACAGATTTGATCAGGTTTAAAATTATGAAAAAAAAAAGTCCACACAAGTACAGCGGTCAATGTGGCACAGTTTGTAGTGTTCAACTATACCATGTATTATGTAGGTTTCTGTACCGTACTCATAGGTATTTTAGTATATGCAATTCTTAAAATATATTTTTGAAGCTGGCATTGCAGGAAGAAAATAGTTTGTTCATAAATAACACATTGTATTACCTATCTTGACAGTGTACACACTATTTGGGGTAAGCAATATTTTGCACTACAGTAATGTTGGTGCTTTTGCTATTAAACTATGAATACTTTTCATGTTTGTTCCTTTAGCAGTTTGACACATTTCAGATGTAGCCATTAAAATCCTGGCATGCAGACCTGTATAAATGGGAATGTGCAGAAAAGGCTTGGGGGAAGTGTTTATTTTGCACACCATTATATGCCCATTTTAAAGGAAAATAAACATTGTGGTTTACTTTTGTGATCTTTCATTTGTAATAGGATTTAATGATTACATTGGAATTAACTTTTTAATATCTTTATTTTAGTTGTTTAACTGTTTTTAGCACTGCCAGGGTGATGACGGGCATTTCAAAAATACTCTTTCTCCATCTTTCAGAAAGCTAAGCTATTCCTTTATTCATTGGCATTGCCATATTGATGGCTTTTGGTTACCAGGTTTGATGTCATTGCAATTGTAAGTGCCTCTCTCTGCCATAAGGAGAACTTATAACAACCTGTGACCGTTGATTATGTCATTTTCTCGATTCATTTGTGCATTTTAGCAGTAGTGTTTACAATGCCATTCTTGATGATGCAGTCTAAACAATGTATCAAATGCTAAGAAGCACATTTTTATGTTTTTATTCATTTTAGTAAATAAGCTACCCTGGACTCATTGAACATGTACTCATGCTGCATTGCCAAACTTCTTGATTTGTCTAACTTATTGAAATGTACTAGTAAACAATAACTACTCCTTCTATTAATTATTTTCAAATATGCTAAGAATTGTATTTTGTAAAACAAACATTGTTTCAAACACTATTTTAAGGCTGGATAATTCCAGTCACCTGGCAATTGAGATACTCTTACCCTTCTGTGCTGCTGTCTCTCTGAACACTGTTCAGAGAGGTCTACCTGTTGTAATGGCTGTAACTCCAACCTACAGTTTTAGAATATGCTTTATGCACTTCTTTATTTGTCTGCAACTGAGATCATGAGCAGAATTTCCCTGTAAGAGTACTGCCCTCATTCCAGCAATGGCACATTGTTACAGTAATGTGCTGGGGAATCCTGAAGTCCAGGAACCAATTCTAATGGCTCCAGGTCAATGAACACTGGAGGGTGAGGAGTCAGATTACAGTCTTGTCTGGGGGAGAGGGTACAGATGATATTCTATACAAAAGTACATTAAAATGTGTGTACTTCATTATGTTGTCATCTTGATAATGACTCTAATGATAGTTTTAGCCTATGTTTAACCTGATTGTATGAGGAAGTAGCATTGCATAATGTATTTGTTTGAGATGTAAAATATTTGACCAATTATATGCTGACTATTAAGTACAATGTTGTGTTCCTTGCCATAGTGCATCTCGACATCCATAAAATTACTTTTGAGGTTCTGCAAAATTGCTAGTCCCTAAATTGGGAGAATTTTGTACAAGTTTGTATTTATTTCCAATATTCATTGTTTTGCCAGAAGCCCAATAGAAAGGAGCATATGTGGTCTGTTCTCAATTTAGTGCATTTAAAAAAAATATCTGTCATGGATGCTTCTATAAAGAAGAGTTGTATCAATGTTGAGTTTTCTTTGCACTACGTGGATGTTTTAGTGTCACTTCTGGGCACCTTCAAGGATAAATAAGATCATTTGTTGACAAGTGTATACCACTATTTACATTTCTTTAAAAAAAAAAAAAAAATAGTGCAAAACTGGTCAACCAATACTATTGGTCAGTAAGGACTACTTTTTAGAATTTGTGTTCATTTGGTAATAACTGTAGTGCTGTCACACATGGGGCAAGTGGTCAGTGATACATTGAGTGAAGTGCCCTTACTATTACCGTATAAAGACTCAAGCACGCAGACCCAATGCCTTCTGAGTCACAGAAGAGATTTATATCCTTAATATTAGGGGTTAATTATACGTTATAATACGAAGTTGTCCTAATGAACACTGAAGTGTTGATGTTAAACTTAAATGTTCATGCAGATACCACTTACAGGATATTGTAAATGCTGAAACATGCTTCGCTGCTTGTATCCAGATAACAAGAGAGACCATATTGTGCTCTATGGAAATGTAATTGTTTTATTTAAGTCACTGTAAAATAACTTTTGTAATGTGAGTTGACAAACTCTCATCTGCAATCTCATTTAAAAGCCCCACTGATTCTGTTTTGATCTTTTGCTTATTATACAATACTGCTTTAATAGCCATGTATTGAATGTGAACGTAAAACTGACCATATTGTCTAGATTCTTTTTCATTTATGTGTGATATATTATGTCCTGCTAGAAACCAGGTATCCAGAAAAGCAAAAACCTAAAATAATTAATAATTGTTTGGTGATGAAAAGAAGATAATATATTCACCCACAATCAAAGTGCTCGCAAACCTATGCTCTCTCCAGAATTCTCTGAAAGCACCAGCAAAAGAAAGCAATTTAAAAAGGCTGCTTGAGAAAGGGGTGCTTCATGTATAAAGATGATCAGGAAGCAACAAGTTATCATGGCATGGAAGTGTTATTGTATTACAGACAAGCCGTAAGCAAAAAAACAAAACAAAAACAAAATACCAATATGCTAAATCAAATTGAAAACCTGTTGCATATAATGGTAGTCCACCAAAACAATGCAGGTAGACGTCAAAGGGACTAAGAAAAAGTTTGTTGATCTTTATCATAACAATAGTTTGTAATATGTGTTAGCTGCATGTGAACCTAAAAGAAACTTGGAAGCGATTTAGAACACCAATGCTATGACAATAAAAATTGCTTATAATGTCATTGATGTCCATTACATAAATAGCCCAAGTTCTTCCAAGAGGTTAAGGGACTGTTTGCAAAAATACAGAGAACAAGTGCTAGAAAAACAAACTCCCATAGAACGGTGACCTAGAAAAGGAAATCAATCATATTTTGTCAAAATACAAAATGTATACAATAAAAAAATATAGATTACCTTACATTATTTATTAATATGTAATTAAAAAATTGCTTAAGTTCTTCCTTTCCTACCACATCAATTTGGGAACTGCATCCAATAATTGTACTTTGTTGACATCCATCATATCTATTATATGAATACAGTGACTTTTCCCACAGTCACTGAGGAGCGGTGCCAATTAACTCTGGGCAGGAAGAGGGGGGGGGGTGATTTCACAGGGCAAGGGGTAGCTCTATTAAGCAGGAAGTGAACAAGCCGTTCTTGAAGTTGATGTGTTGGAAACAGGAAAAATGGGCAGATGTAAAGATCTCAGCGAATTTGACTAGGGAGAAATTGTGATTGCTAGACAACTGAGCATCTTCAAAACAGCAGGTCTTGTGGGGTGTTCCTGGTATACAAGGGTTAGTACCTCCAAAAGTGGTCCAAGGAAGGACAGCCAGTGATGGGGTCATGGGCGCCAAAGGCTCATTGAGGCGCGTGGGGAGTTTAGTTAAGCCCGTCTGGTGGAATCCCACAGAAGAGCTACTGTAGCAAAAATTGCTGAAAAAGTTAGTGCTGGCTATGGTAGAAAGGTGTGAGAAGACACACTAACGCAGCTTACTGTATATGTGGCTGTGTAGGTGCAGACTGGTCAGAGTGCTCATGCTGAACCCTGCCCACTGCGGGAAGTACCTACAGTGGGCAAGTGAATGCCCCAGAACTGGACCATGGGAGCAATGGTAGAAAGGGGCCTGACTTGATGAATCACGTTTTCTTCTACATAATGTGGACAATCAGGTGCGTCAGGGGAAGAGATGGTATCAGGATGCACTATGGGAAGAATGCTGCAAGGCGGTGAAGACTGATGCTCTGGGCAAATTTCTGCTTGGAAACCTTGAAATTAATGTGGCTGTGACACGTACCACTCACTGAAACATTGTTGCAAACAAAGTACACCCTTCATGGCAACAATATACCCTGCTGGCAGTGGCCTCCTTTAGCAGGATAATGTGCTCTGCCCAACTTCAAAAATTGTACAGGAATGGTTTGAGGAACATGACAAAGAGCTCAAGGTGTTGACTTGGCCTCCAAGTTCCCCAGATCTCAATCTAATCGAGTATCTGTGGGATGTGCTGGAAAACAATTGCTAGCAAGAGTGATTTGCCCAAAAGGGGTGGTGAGAAGTATAAAGTGGGTGTCCAAACTTTTGCATATGTGACATTCACTTTTATTTTTGTTCATTTTGTGAAATTCAGAAAATAATGCACAATTACTATTTTAACCCATTCATTGCTGGGGTATTTTTTTTTATTTTTTTTTTTATTTTTTTTTTACCCCTGTGATGAGCCTCACATTCTGATTTTCAATATGTCATTTTTTTTCTGAGCAGTATCTGCACAAATCATACCATTTTTTATAACCCAAGTTCAGAACACACAGTAGTTTCTGAAAGGTAGCATAATAGCAGGAAATGATGCATTTTTCATTTATTTACTTAAAAAAAAAAAAAAAAAAAAAGTCAGTCCTTCCCTGTCCATTCTTCCTAAATACTTGCAGGTCTCCCAATAAGAATGGTATCTTATTTGTATGGTTTGACTTCCTTAAACTGCTGGTAACTCCTAAGCTGTTGCCATTTTAATATAGCAAAGTACATTGTAAAGGTTGCAGAAACACACATGGTGGAGAAGGCATAGCCTTTAGGAAATTAGACAACATATCAAATACATTTTTGGGGGGGAAGGAGTATATCAATTACCTTTCTGAATAGCTACTTGTCTCTTAACAAGATTGGTATTCCATTTGTATCTTTTGCCTTTCCATAAAGGGGTTTCATTAGTACAAATATGCACCTACCGTATATACTCGAGTATAAGCCGAGTTTTTCAGCACAATTTTTGTGCTGAAAAAGCCCCCCCTCGGCTTATACTCGAGTGATGCTTTAAGCCCACAATGCAGGGCCGTAAGGAGGGTGGTGCCTGCCTCCATAGCTTCAGCCCGCTTAAGGGCTGAAGAGAAAGTGAAGGAAAATATTAACGGAGAAGAGTTTGGTGCTTGCCGTTAGTGCCGCAGTGGAACGCACGTGCGTTCCACAGACAGGAAGCTCGGCACTTGCAATGCAAGTGCCGAACTTCCTGTCTGTGGAACGCACATGCGTTCCACTGCAGAGGTTAGTAAAAGATCTCTCTCTCATGCAGTTTGTATAACTCGAACTAATTCCTGCTCACATTTGAAAACGCTGAGTAGATAATGAAATGTATAGCTACATCTACCTATTTCCTGGACATCCTTAAACCGCTGATAATAGCAACATGTTTTCATGGGGACCTGCGACATAAGGCACATACGCTTCCCCACATGGCTTCTTCATGTCAGCCAGCATCATTGGTATGAATTTTTAAGCAGCATCTGCATTTTGTTCACTAGTACTGAAGTCCTTTTGTTTATAAGCAGCCTTGTATGGAGCTCTAGAACATTTCTGTACAAGTGCAGATCATGAAGGTTACAGTTTTATTTCCTATAAATTGATATTCTAAGTATTTGTTTACTCTGCCTGACTTGTCCTGAAGTTTTGGAGTTGTATGCTCTTCTGAATAGTGTACCACAGTGTCTTAAAAAGTGTTAGTGTTATTTGATGTTAGTGTCAGTCTCTCCTGCAAACACAGTGGAGGTGGATCAGCAGACAAGTTTTTTTTATTAAAGAAATTTACCAGTAGCTGCTGCATTTCCCACCCTAGGCTTATACTCGAGTCAATAAGTTTTCCCAGTTTTTTGTGGTAAAATTAGGTGCCTTTGCTTATATTCGGGTCGACTTATACTCGAGTATATAGGGTATTTTGTTTTTTTTTTTTTACATATGTGTAGTAAAAAGGAAATCCTTTTTTTTCTATTTTATGAGGACAGTTTTTCCTCTTTCAAGAGTGGGTATCTCAGCATATTACATTAAGTTTATGCAAAGAGTCAATATTTGCAGTGTTGACCCTTCTTTTTGAAGACCTCTGCAAATTGCCCTAGCATGCTGTCAATCAACTTCTGGGCAACATACTGACTGATGGCTGCCCATTCTTGCCTAATCAATGCTTGGAGTTTGCCAGATTTTGCTGGTTTTTGTTTGAGGGTTGACCACAAGTTCTCAATGGGATTAAGGTCTGGGGAGTTTCCTGGCCATGGACCCAAAATTTCGATGTTTTGATCCCTGAGCCACTTGGTTATCTCTTTTGCCTTATGGGAAGGTGCTCCATCATGCTGGAAAAGGCATTGCTCGTCACCAAACTGTTTTTGCATGGTTGGAAGAAGTTGCCCTTGGTTGAGAAGCAACCCTACACATGAATGGTCTCAGGATGCTTTACTTTTGGCATGACACAGGTCTGATGGTAGCGCTCCCCTTTCTTTCTCCGGACAAGTGGTTTTCAAGATGCCCCAAACAATCTGAAAGGGGATTCATCAGAGAAAATGACTTTATCCCAGTTCTCAGCAGTCCAATCCTTCTACCTTTTGCAGAATATCTGTCTGTCCCTGATGTTTTTCCTGGAGAAAAGTGGCTTCTTTGCTGGCCTTCTTCCCACCAGGCCATCCTCCGAAAGCCTTCGCTTTACTGTACGGGCAGATGCACTAACACCTGGCTGCTGCCTTTCCTGGCAAACTCGGCACTGGTGGGCCCCGATCTCGCAGCTGAATCAACTTTAGGAGACTGTCCTGGCGCTTGCTGGAAGTTCTTGGGTGCCCTGAAGCCTTCTTCACAACTATTGAACCTCTCTCCTTGAAGTTCTTGATGATCTGATAAATGGTTGATTTAGGTGCAATCTTACTAGCAGTAATCTACGTGCCTGTGAAGCCCTTTTTGTGCAAAGCAATGATGACTGCATGTGTTTCCTTGCAGGTATCCATGATTGATTAACAGAGGAAGAACAATAAATTCAAGCACCACCCTCCTTTTAAAGTTTCCAGTCTGCTGTTCTAACTTAATCAGCATGACGGAGTGATCTCCAGCCTTGTCCTCATCAACACTTTCACCTGTGCTAACGAGAGAATCACTGACTGGATGTTGGCTGTTCCTTTTGTGGCAGGGCTGAAATGCAGTGTAAATGTTTTTGGGATAAAGTTCATTGTCATGGCAAGGAGGGACTTTGAAATTGCAACTCATCTGATCACTTCATGACAGTCTGGAGTATATGCAATGTTATGTTCATTTTATCACTTACCAATTAACATTGTCCAATCCGATTATTGTTCCAACGACAAAAATATTTAATTGCAAAATATAGCAGGGTTTACAACAAGCTATCATAAAGCATAAAAGATATTGCAGTAAAGCAGAAAAGTAAAAAAAACAGAATACATTACATTTTTCGCTAGTGCTTCATCTGGGCCCAGGTCCATGTAGTCTGCAGTCAGGAAGGTAGAGAAGAATTGCCTAGGGAAGCTTGCTTATATGCAGCTTCAGATTACAAAAAAACACTACTGATATCACTGTACACAAATAACACAGAGATCTTCATTGGTTCAGGTCAGTCCAGTATAATGCAAATCAGAGGTCAGTTCAAAGGATTCTTCTGATAAGGTGTGGCTAGCTCGCTCCAACAGCTGAGCACATGATGTACCTAAGGGAACTGACCTATTCCCTTTTTTTTACAAACCTATTTGCATTCCAAGCACAATTTAATTTTGAGCATTAATTCTTTATCTTCCCTAACTAGCAATCGGTTCGTGATTAGTAGCGGATTCCTAATGGTAATGTACAGATCATAATGACACTAAACTTGATACATTGCCTATATCCTGAGCCTTAGATACTTTTTTAATATAATATCATTTATATATAAATAATCTCTAATACATTTTACTAATAAATGTGGATTTTAACCTTAATAAATGTGTACTATTTACAAGTGTAGGGGCTGTAAATGTGTGTGTTATTAATCTGGGATTGTGTAATAACACGTGGCATACTAATTGCAATCGCATGGCAAAACAATATTCATTTTAGTTTTCGTCATCCAATTATTTGAGTTTCACAGGCCACCCTTTGATAGTGCACACAACTGTCGCCTTAAAATTTTATAGCAGGATCTTAGTAGTACGTTTCATTTTTCTGTAATGTATGTCCCCCTTACGTATGACCAGACTGTCTATGGATATTGGTCAGGTTACCATAAAAGAGTCACAATTCTAGAAACCATTTTTTCCTACGGAACATATACCTTTGGAGCTCAGAGTTAACTTTTTCTATGCTCTTCACCCACATATGTAATCCATTATCTGAAAGAATACAAGGTACAATAAAATGTTACATCAATATAGCATGTCCATCTGTCCGAGGCATGTCTTAAAGCTTATGACATTTAAACACTAAATTTTCACCAACAGCATCATCCTGTGTTTATTAACATAATCTTATCTATGTTTTCCTACAGCTTTTAGTTAAATACACTCTAATAACATCAATAGGTTTTTAATCAAAACTTGGAGGGCAGGCTCTTGTCTGTTCATTCTGTCCTGTCTCCTAATACTCTAAGTTTCTTTGTACGTTACACAGTGATCGACCTGCCGAATATTGGGAGACTTCAAACTAAAGGACCTAGCTGTATTGCCTTTCACCTACTAGCCTCCCACCCCATAATTTGAGTACCTCAGAAATATTTAGTGGAAAGAGAACTAGTTCTATGTAGTTTTAGTCTGAGGCACGTGAGAGCACATCTAGCATCCAGTTTGGTCTAAAACCCACCAAAGAATGATAATCATTCTCATGGATGCCCAATCAAGTCCAAAATATTACTGGACTGGCAGCACTGTATGCACCTCTCTTCAACTATGGGGCCACAGTACTTAAAGACACAATATTCTTCAGCCACTAGCCCCTCACACTGTCTCCGAGCTCCAAAGTTAGCAAAACTTTTTTTCAGCCGATTAGAATAGTGTAATTGGCTGGCCCGATTGTGCTACCAACTTCTCCTTTATTCCCACATCCTCAGTATCACTACCTGAACCAGTATCCATCACCTGATCACCATTGAAATAACTGACTGTCCTAGAGAGAGAATAAGGATGAGAGAAACACTGGAAAGGGAAAAACAGGAAAACCGTTCCATTATAGGTAACAGTATTTGCAAAGTCCTTGGCTCAGCTGTTATTAGCTGCGATCTTGAGTCTCCCAGCACAGATTCACGAGTGTCGTTCTCAGCTGTAATTTGAACCGTCTTTGGTTGTTGACTCCTCTGCAGTGAGTGGAATGGGTCCAAGTGTCTCAATGCTACTCCTAGGGATGTGATGCTGGTCGTCAACACTTGGTACCTGTCTGTCAAACAATTCGAGCATAGGAAATGACAGTCCATAACATACTCTCCCAGTTCCACATCATAACAGCTAGTGTAACATATCGGGAGACAGTGTTTCGAACATCTTTTGTTGCTGTCTCACTAGTTGCTTTTATTTACCAGATCTTGAACAGTCTCTCCATTATAAACTCCTCTCAGCGAAAGTCAAAGGTATTTCAAAAGGTTACAGGTTAAAAGGCGGTCTAGGAGTGATTCTGATAGTGGGGGAGATAGTGGCCAAAGCTTCCAGCCACTCCACTCTAGTTTCAACTATCACTCTATTCAATTCCTTCTAGATAGTACTGTTTACTCTTTATCAGCCACAAGCCATTGGGAAAATAGAGTATATAACTTACTATGACTGCTCATACGTTTGTTACGTTCTGGATGCACTTGGTCTAGATTGGCAACGATCTAGCAAGGCGCAGAGTCTAACGGCCCCTGGTTTTCGTCAAGAACCTCTGCAAGGTGGGATGGATTTAGCTGCTAGGGAACTGCTGGTCGCGGTCCTTGGTTTGGCCCCTAGACGCGAGCGAGATAGGTGAAACTGACAATACAAGGAGTAGAAGTAGATACCTTTGAGAGGGTTGTGGTATTCACTAGTGAGCAGGTACGGACCAGCAGAACGGAGCAGGCGGAGTGCTGGATGCGGACCGGAGGTATGCAAGGTGGATGACAGGTGGGGGGTTGCGTAGTCAAGCTGGTTGGAACACAGTTCAGATAACCGTGGTGCAATGGAGGGAGCATGAGAGCCTTTGGTTAAACGAGCCAGGTCGGTACACGGTTCAGATGCAGAGACCTCATGGAGGAATAATACAGAACTCGAAGCAGAACGCCACAGCGAGCAGCTAAAGAGAGCTCCAGGAGCACAAGAGTAGTCAGGAGGATAACCTGTTGATTTGACACGGGTATGATGTCGGATCCTCCCTTTATTTCGGATTCCCCACCACAGGGTCACACGATGTTCCTAATCGCAACCCAGGCTAGCAGCTGACAGGTGCCGGAGGAAATACAGGAGAACGCTCTTACAACACTGTACTCCTTATCTAAAAATGATTACCAGTAAGAGTGAATACCCCTGTCACTTTCTATATAACTCTAAGGATACCATATCTACTAACAAAAATCCTAAGTATGATACAGCAATATACACATTTGGAAGAACCTTTTTCCAGTTATAAATTACATCAGTACACCAGTTTATACTTGAGAATCCTGCAAGGTGACAATTCAATGAAGTTGATTTTGTTTTACTTGAAAAAAATCATCTGTAGGAGGGGTATGGGATAGTTCTATTGGTATTGTCTTTCTGACATTTTTCCTCACTCAAGTAATACAGGACAATACCTTCCTACTAGCTTGAGAAGAAAAGTCTGGTGCACACCAGTATACTCTTACCAGCTCAAACATACCTTCTCTACCCAGATGAGTCAGACCATGTGCTGCCTCAGCTAGGCCTGGAAGATACCCTCTGGGAGCAACAGCTGAGCTCGTCCATCTCTCCAGAAGACTCCTGACCACATCCCTTCGCATTCCAGTTCACTTTTTCCTGCAGGGAACACAAACCTTATATTTTGACTAATTCTTGTGTGTTCACAATTTAGAAAAAAAACAAAAAACATTGATTTATGGGTTGTCATATTTAAACCTGCTGCCCACTTGACCGCTTTGTCCGCCCTGTTATTAAAGTCATGTACAGTCGTGTGTAGGCTTTAAATTAAATAACAGCTACTTCATTTGGTAACTGTCACAAGTCTTTGTAATGTGAGTGTGCTACTCATGTCCTGCTATTGTCATAAAAGTTCCTCTGTCACCTCAATATTGCCCTCTATCCTGGAAAAGTACTCAAAACCAATGTATATCAACTGATTTACACTCTGCTAACTTATATGCCATTCTCGATCCCACAAGTTCAGCTACCTGGTTAAGTGAGCAGGCGCAATGGGGTCAGTTTTTATAGTACCCTCATCATTTTTAACGATATCCAGTACATGTCTGTCTGACTATATGACTTGAATCATATTTTCATAACAAAACTGCTTAAAATCAGCAGCTTTTATAAGCATAACAACACAACCTTTAGCTACCTTCGTGACTATGTCGGTGTAGTATGTGTACCCCTAATTCTGTCCATTGTCAAAAATCTCTTAGCCCTGTGGGTGAGACAATATCTCAATTATTGGACCTTTTGGGACAGTGTCTACGTATTTTTTACCTCTTTATAAGAAAAAACTGAGGTCTTGACAGTGTAAAGAACGGGAAATAAGACTGTAAAAAAATAAGAATGAAATGACTTGCAGAAAAGGAGATTTAAAGCAAAATGACAGCTAGATTGGGCACTATGGGAAATTGGCTCTCAACTATTTCACTAATCTCCTTTAAATCTTAATTTTTCTATGACCCCTCCCCCATTCTTTTTAAACCTAACAGGGAGTTACATTACCCATCCAATTCAGTGTCTTCCATCATTAGTTCATAAGGAACCCGATATCTCTGATCACAATAATTATACAACCTGTGATGGACTTGTGGCTATAACAGTGAAATGTAGAATTAACCCTTGTGACTCATACTCCATATCTCCCATGTGTATCTTCCTGGAATACATAAAAAGCACCATTAGAAGCAGAGTATATACACACTTCATTTTAAGTAATAAATCCCAGCCAAATACGTTATCATGAGCCACTCTAGAAGAAGAGAGTGTGTTACAATGAACCAATGTTAAATTGTCTTTTAAGGAAAAATTTTATATTTGTCTTGCAATCCCCATAATTGCTAAATATATTTCTCTCTGGCTGTCCTTGTCTAAAGAAGAGAGAAAACAAAGTTTAGTTAGTATCAGAAAACAAAACATTTTAATTTCTTTACTTTAAATCCTTATCAACCAGCAACAAACAAACAAAACTCAGACTGTATACATTCCTTAGTGGCAACTGTTTCTTATGCAAAATAGTTCCCTAGCAACTGTTATCTTTAGTCTTTTTGTATTGTTCTAACTCTACAGCCTCATTGCAGCCAGGGTCAATTAGCTAAAACCATTTGTCTCTACAAAATAGATATCTCTCACCTACTAATAGTACATACATAAGAAATACAAAAGGAAATACATTTAAGTTATTCATTTTCCTTTTGAACAGTTACACAATTAATACAGAATATTAGTTACATTTGCTATTTTTATAAGTTTTGGGTTTTTTTTTATTCGGTTTATACTTTTCCCCGCTTGCACTCACTTTTCTTCGCTCGGCAATGCTACTTTCCGCTGCGCACCTGCTATCCTGCCACATGCTCCCTTACTGTTGCCACAGTTTTTACAAACATTTTTGTTTTATCTCTAACCGTACTCCCTACCTCTTGATCAACATTACTAACCATGGGAAAGGGTTTCACACATTCATCGGTCATCTTGACCCACTGATCACAGTATGCCATTGCATACTTGCCTTTACTGTATGCCTTTACATACCTAACTTTACTGTATGTCACATACAATCTATTCACAAACAGTGCTTGTGTGGAAACAGAATCCTCAACGTTTCGCAGCACAAAACTCACACGAGATTTGTGGTGGTCATGGACGAATTCCGTAAGCTGCGTCCACTCCCTTCTCAACTGAGTACAACGTAACACCTCATGCGATGCCAAACGTACATAGCGAGGACCACCTAACACAAACTGGGAGAACAAAAATATCAACCTTGCAATATCCTGGCTTTCCAGCACACCTGTTTGAGTACTTTAGAACTGTGAGAACTGAATATTGAGGAGCAATATTAAGCAAACAAACCACATTTAAATTGCAAAATGACATGAAAAAGATTTCTTATTTTTGTCTTGTCACTAGGTTTTAACTAGCACTCCTTGGATTACACAAAGCGGATATTGGGTTTGGCAACACTAGATGATAGAAAGGCATAGAACTATTTGCGTTCCTACTTGTATATGACGCGTCTTCCACCCTTTGTTGAGAAACCGAAATCCGTAGGTTTTGTGAATCTTCCAGGAGCGTGATTACCCCCAAATTTGTTAAGTTAATTTTATCTCTTACCAATAAACATTCTCCAATGCGATATTTAATTGCAAAATATAGCAGGATTTACAGCAAGCCATCAGAACGCATAAAAGATATTACACTAAAGCAGGAAAGTATAAAAACTAGGGATGAGCGGGCTCGGATATCTGAAATCCGAGCCCATCCGAACCTTGCCGATCCGAGCCGAATCCGAGACAGATCTGGGTATTCCTGCCAATTGCAAAACTGAAAGCGAGGCTCCGAGTCATAATCCCGTTGTCGGATCTTGCGATACTCGGATTCTATAAATTTCCCGCTGGCCGCCGCCATCTTCACTCAGGCATTGATCAGGGTAGAGGGAGGTTGTTTTAGGTGGTCCTCTGCCCTGCTATATCCTGTGCTGTGCTGTGCTGTGCTCAGTCCAGTGGTGCTGTGTCCTGTGCTCTGTCCTGAGTTCAGTGGTGCTGCTGGGTCCTGTGCTGTGTCCTGTTCACTTCAGTCCAGTGGTGCTGTGTCCTGTGCTCTGTCCTTCTGAGTTCAGTGGTGCTGCTGGGTCCTGTGCTGTGTCCTGTTCAGTCGACTGGTGCTGTGTCCTGTGCTCTGTGCTTCTAAGGGCATAGTTATTTCCCCATTATTCCCAAGTGTTTAAAAAAATAAAAAGTTATTAAAAAAAATACAAAAAACTAATTTAATTTTTTTTTAATTACAAAAAAATTTGCACAACCAATCCTGCAGTATAAGCCCATTGGTACTGCAATATTACCAAGTTCACACATTCAGCAGTAAAAGTCCAGTGGTACTGCAATATTACAAAGTTCACACATTCTGCAGTATCAGTCCAGTGGTGCTGTGTCCTGTGCTCTGTCCTGCTGAGTTCAGTGGTGCTGCTGGGTCCTGTGCTGTGTCCTGTTCAGTCCAGTGGTGCTGTGTCCTGTGCTCTGTGCTTCTAAGGGCATAGTTATTTCCCCATTATTCCCAAGTTTTTAAAAAATAAAAAAAAAGTTATAAAAAAATAATTATAACCAAATTTGCAAAACCAATCCAGCAGTATAAGTCCATTGGTACTGCAATATTACCAAGTTCACACATTCTGTAGTATCTTGTGCTACATATAATGGAGACCAAAAATTTGGAGGATAAAGTAGGGAAAGATCAAGACCCACTTCCTCCTAATGCTGAAGCTGCTGCCACTAGTCATGACATAGACGATGAAATGCCATCAACGTCGTCTTCCAAGCCCGATGCCCAATCTCCTAGTACAGGGCATGTAAAATCCAAAAAGCCCAAGTTAAGTAAAAGTAGCAAAAAGAGAAACTTAAAATCATCTGCGGAGAAACGTAAATTTGCCAATATGCCATTTACGACACGGAGTGGCAAGGAACGGCTTAGGCCCTGGCCCGTGTTCATGACTAGTGGTTCAGCTTCACCCAAGGATCTTAGCCCTCCTCCTCCTCCCCCCCCCCCACAAAAAATTGAAGAGAGTTATGGTGTCAGCAACAAAACGGCAAACAACTCGGCCTTCTAAAGAGAAATTATCACAAATCCCCAAGGCGAGTCCAAGGCTGTTGGTGGTTGCAAAGCCTGACCTTCCCATCACTGTACGGGAAGAGGTGACTCCTTCCACCATTTGCAGCACGCCCTCTGCATATGCTGGAAGAATCACCCACAGTCCAGTTACAGATTTGGCTAATGAAGGTGTGAATGTTGTACACCGGGAGGAGGATATTGATGTAACTGGGGGTGAGGAGGATGTTGATGATTATGATGCAGACAGATACCAAATTGCCTTTCTCAATTTCTATTTATATTCTAGATTATATAACGGATGAATAGTTTTCTATTTTACTCCTAGTGGAGAGGGGATCTGATGCAGACAGATACCAAACTGCCTTTGTCCATTTCTTTGTATATTTAAATTTCTAGTTCTACAGTCTATGCAGGCTGCTTTTTTTATATTCAACTACAAGTGTATGGTGGGGGGGGGGGCATAGATACTAGCCACCAAAAAAACGTGGTCTATTTAATTGAACTTTCTAGCTCCACAGTTTGTGCAGCCTGCTTTTTTTATCTTCAAAGTATTTACAAGCCTTGCAATCTAAATTAACAAGAGGTAGTGACGTGCTAGAACTCCACCCTCTATATGCTGCAGAGGATGGAGGAGCATCAAAAGGCCATTCAAGCCTACACAGCCACCTACGACATAGGAAACCCTCATTTTCTTCCACATCTATGGCTGCGAGGAAAAAGCTCAGTTTTCCTAAAAGAGGCGCTGGCGGGGATGCTGATAACATCTGGTCCGGACTAAAGGACCTGCCAACCATTGCAGACATGTCTACTGTCGCTGCATTGGATGCTGTCACAATTGAAAAAATGGTGGAGGATTACTTTGCTGACACCATCCAAGTAGACATGTCAGACAGTCCATATTGTTACTGGCAGGAAAAAAAAGCCAGTTTGGAAGCCCCTGTACAAACTGGCTCTATTTTACCTGAGTTGTCCCCCCTCCAGTGTGTACTCGGAAAGAGTTTTTAGTGCAGCGGGTAACCTGGTCAGTGAGCGGCGAAGGAGGTTGCTTCCTCACAATGTTTACTACCGCGGCCACTCCACTGTGCAGTCCATTTAGGTGTATCAGATATTAAACAACGGTGACAGTTGATGCCCAATTTTTTTAATTATATTGTTGGCGCTGTAAAAAATTGTGTTCCGGGCACACCACACTACGCAGTCCATACCCTTTTTTGGTGGAATTCTGACCCGTGGAGGGTTTTTTATTATATTGTGGCCTCGGTACCAAATTGTGTACCGGGGCCACCACACGACGCAGTCAAGAAAGATAGATGCGTATCATAGATAAAGTACATTCAGTGTTGTGGGGCAAATTGAAAAATATTCAAAATGCACTGTCATTATCAAAAACAAGAGGTTTTGACACGCTGAAACTCCAACATGTATATGATGGAGGATGGAGGAGCAGCCGTATGTGCAGTGTAATGCAGACCTGTTGAAGGTTTTCTATATATTATATTGTGGTGCCCAGTGCCCACTACTCTACGCAGTGCAAATACTATTTTTGGGGGTAATTCAGACCTGTTGAAGGTTTTCTATATATTTTATTGTGGTGCCCACTACTCTACGCAGTCCAGATACTATTTTTGGGTGTAATTCAGACCTGTTGAAGGTTTTCTATATATTTTATTGTGGTGGCCAGTGGCCAGTGGCCAGTCCTCTATGCAGTGCAGATACTATTTTTGGGTGTAATTCAGACCTGTTGAAGGTTTTCTCTATATTTTTTATTGTGGTGGCCAGTGGCCAGTCCTCTACGCAGTCCAGATACTATTTTTGGGTGTAATTCAGACCTGTTGAAGGTTTTCTATATATTTTATTGTGGTGGCCAGTGGCCAGTGGCCAGTCCTCTATGCAGTGCAGATACTATTTTTGGGTGTAATTCAGACCTGTTGAAGGTTTTCTATATATTTTATTGTGGTGCCCAGTGCCCACTACTCTACGCAGTGCAGATACTATTTTTGGGTGTAATTCAGACCAGTTGATGGGTTTTTAATTATATTGTGGGGAACACTCCTCTACGCAGTCCAGAAAGATACCTCGTTGCAACGTTTTGTACTAAAAAAAATAAAAAATTGTGAGGTGTTAGGTGTTCAGAATAGCCTTTAAATTAGTGGAAATGATTGTTATTGAATGTTATTGAGGTTAATAATAGCGTAGGAGTGAAAATAAGCCCAAAAACTTGATTTTTACACTTTTTATTTTTTTTAAAAAAAAAATCCGAAACCAAAACCTTAAATCCGAACCAAAACCTTTCGGCAGGTGTTTTGCGAAACAAATCCGAACCCAAAACATCGCGAAAATCCGGATCCAAAACACAAAACACGAGACCTCAAAAGTCGCCGGTGCACATCCCTAATAAAAACCCCAATACATTACATTTTTCGCTAGCGCTCCACCTGGGCCCAGGTCCATGTAGTCTGCAATCAGGAAGGTAGAGAACAATGGCCCAGGGAAGCTTGCTTATATGCAGCTTCCATTTACAAAAAACACTGATGATGTCACTATGTACATAGATAACACTTAGAGAGGTCTTCATTGGTCCAGGGTTCAGGTCAGTCCAGTATATTGCAAATCAGAGGTCAGTTCAAAGGATTCTTCTGATAACGGGTGGCCAGCTCACTCCAATAGCTGAGCACATGTGCTAAAGGGAACTGACTTAATCCCTTTTTTTTTAATCAACCTATCTGCATTCCAAGCACAATATCATTTTGAGCATTAATACTTTATCTTCCATAACTAGCGGTCGCAGGAAGCGATTGCTTCACGGATAGTAGCGGATTCTTGATGGTAATGTGCAGATCAAAATGACACTAAACTTAAATAATCTCGAATACATTTTACTAATAAATAAATGTGTATTGAAACCTTAATAAATGTGTATTATTTACAAGTGTAAGTGCGAATGTGTCTGTTATTAATCCGTGCGATTGCGTCCTAACACATGGCGTACTAATCACAATCGCACAGTAAAACAATATTAATTTAGTTTTCTTCATGCAATTATTTGACTTTCACAGCAAATTTCCATCTTAAAAACCAAGGCAGCAGACAAAATTTTTGTCCATAACTGTAGTATTGAGTATCTGCACTTCCTATAGAGATGTTATTAATGGCTGCCGAGATTTGGGAAAGACTGAGGAGGAGGCGGGTTCCAACCTTCCAAGGTAACAGAAATGCAGAATATATTCCCAGTGTGCCTGAAAATGTAGCCACAATTTCTAATCTCTCTGTAATACGACAAAGTTCTTGTGCAAATGAGCAAGTAAAGAATCTACGGTGGAATAGTCTTTAACACAGGCGATGGCAGGCGGTGAGCGGCACGTGGGTAGACCCAGCTTTACCCCACTTTCACGGATACTGCCTTAATCCTCTGGTCCTTAGAGCATTTTATACATGAGGTTTTGTCCTAGTTAGGGTAACATTTTCATGCGCCTTGGGAATATAGTCTGTAATTCTAAATGAATGTCTTCAATTATTTCTGGACTAGAGGGAGGGAGAATAATGCTCTGAAGGGGTCTTCCACTTATTTCTGGTATTTTTACACGGCAATGCCTATGGGGCCCTAGTGCGCATATTGTGCCATCACGACATGCACACACACGTGACCAAGTGAGGCTGCATCGGGTCTCAAGCTGCAGCACTAGAAGAAAAACTGCTGATCACAGTGGGCAGTGATTGGTGGGGTTTATTGTAAACCCTTAACTGCAGAGTGGGACTCTCCCTTTTAAAGCCATCGGCTTAACATGCAGATATGTAATGTTTTACATTTGTACCCTGCAAACAAAATTAGAACAAATAACAATGGGTGCTAAGTATGTCTAATGTTTTATGAATTTGAGAGCTGCTGCTAAAATAGGTTTTCTGATATCTTAAACTATTAAAGGCAGAAAAAACAATAAGATATTGGCTGTTCTCAAAAGTCTACTATTAGGGGAACTTTCTAAAATATTTTAACAAAAAAATATATAGTTCAGAAACCTATTTAATACTATAAAAAAAATCAGACAGCTTAAAGAACTTATAAAATCATGTGCTTAATTAGGTCCCAAAATGTTAGGGATCATTATACTTTTGGAACAGAAGTCCCTCTGGTTAATTAGCTTTTAAATATAGCCAATATAAAAGTCTCATCATTCCTGGAGTATAGAATTATTCTCCACATATTCACCGGAACAGGTAGTTGTTTGGTACACCAAAGTTAGATAGCAGCCAAAAAAGTATCTAGTGTATGTTGGAAGCTGTCCAAGTAAGAAATAAGTACAATTTCCTAGATACGCTTCAGTACAAATGCACCACTTTTTTCAAAAGGAGTGAACAGAGTCTGATCCAACTATTTAAATGTGTTGTACGTGTTAAGACTAACGGCTACTTAGATAAACTTTTAGAACAAGACAGGATTGAGGTTGTCACTTATAGCAGCCACCTTTCCCATGGAACTGGTTATATTCTAAGGTACTCAGATCCCCCAGGACTTCACTCTAGAGTAGTCAAAGTTTATCAGTGGTAACCGTAGCGCAAGGTGGAGTGCAACTGGAATTCAGGAGATACGTACCAGAGACAGTCCAAAGGTCATGGGTCAAATGTGAGCAGGATAACCATCCAGAAGTCAGGGCAGGTTGCAAACGCAGGAAATCCAATAGACAAGCAGAGGTCTGGGGCAATCAGCATTCAATCAGGGTCCAAAAACAAGCGAAGGATAACAATAGTATCAACATGAATTGAGTTAATAATGCAGAATATCCACAGAACAGAGCTGGTCAGCAAATGTGCAGCGGACAGGGAGGCTAAGCCCTGCCTTATAAACACAAGGGCCAATGAATAGAGTAGAACCACAGGGGTGCCAATCAGCCTCAGGAGGCTAATAAATTTACATAAATTGTGCATGCACCCGGCTGCCCACACTTGCCAGGACGGGGCGCTGATTAGGTGAGTGTCCCAGCCGTTGTCCTGGTGATGGCCAGGACGACTAGACCGGAAGTGATATCCAGGCTGTTACCATGACAACCGGACGTGGTCTGATGACGGGGTGAGTGAGCCACTGCAGTTCCTAACAGTACAATCATATACTATATTTATTTATACAAGTTACTAATTTATAATTTGTATATTATCAGTGGAATTAGACATGCTTGTATCAAATTAGTAAAAGACAAGTGTACTGTTTGCGAAAGTTGCATCAAAATGTTAAAGAACGAAACTGTGTAGTATGTCAAAGTCATTAGATGCCTAACATCGCTTGGTATGCTTCAGCATACCAAGTCATTTTGGACAATACTATGCTTCCAACTTTGTGGCAACAGTTTGGGGAAGGCCCTTTTCTATTCCAACATGGCTGTTGGACTACAAAGGATTACAAAGATATGGTTTAGTGTGGAAGAACTTGACTGGCCCGCACAGAGCCCTGAACTCAACCCATTGAACACTTTTGGGATGAACTGGAACGGAGATTGCGAGTAACATGTCAGAAACTTACCTGTCCACTCTCCAGCGCCGTCCGCTCTCTGCTGTCGAAAGTCGCGCTACCGGGTATCGGCAGTCACATGACCACAAACTCAGGGCGGGGATTTTGAACTTGCTGAGCTATTTAAACTTCACTCTGACACTCGGTGAGTGTCAGAGCAACTTGTATGCTTACTGGCTCCAGATTCCTCGTGGATACTTGTTATGTTTTGTTACCTGACCTGATTCCCGTATACCAATGCTGACTATTCTGATTCTCCTGTGTTTGTGTACCGACCCGGCTTGCTGATGATCCTTCGCTGATATTTTGTGCTCTCGACCCGGCGAGTCTGACCATGTATCTGCCTGCTGTTTTGGGCTTCTGCCGTCTGATCGTGTACCGAACCTGGAATGGCTTCACGCTGAGACTGCTTCCTGATTCTGTGCCGTGCCGCCCGATTGTGTACCAGATCTCGTCTGACTACGAGTGCCCTACTCTCTACCTTCTATTTCTATTCATTCATCTCATCCGCAAGTGCTACATCCAGAGGCAAGCCAGGGGACAGCGACCTGCGAGCTCCCGGCAGCTAAGTCCATCCCGCCTTGCGCCGGTTTTTGGTGAACGCCGGGGAGTTCATTAGACTCCACACCACTGGTCAGCCAGCGCCAATCTAGATTAGCACTAGGATCTAGTCAAATCCGTAACAGTTTGCTCTGACCATGGATCAAGCGGACAATCCCTCTCCAAGCGATCTTTTAGAATACCTGGTAGGAAGAGTGGAGAAGCAAGAAGCAAATCAAGAGCAGCTTCTAAAATTTCTCCACAGCCTATCTGTTCCAAAGCAGCTATCGGTATTCTGCGCCTACCACAGGAAATTAAGTCTGTGGGACAGTATGCTGTTCAACTTAGAACAATAGAGTCAGAACTTCATTGGAATAACAAGGTCCTCGTGGCTACCTTCTGGCAAAGTCTGTCAGATCGTATAAAGGATGAGCTGGTTTCACGGGTGTTCCCCAAGACCCTAGATGACATGATCTCGTTCTGTGTCAAGATTGATCTGCGTTTTAAGGAACATAATTCTAAGAAAGAGCAGTCTCGTCGCAGTCTGATTCGTCTGCCCACAATATTCAGGCGCCAGGATTCCCTCTTGAAGAGTCTATGTAATTAGGAAAAACTCGTCTGATGGCTGAAGAGAGGGAGAGGAGTTTTCGGAACAGATTGTGCTTCTACTGTGGGGAGAGCGGTCACATCCTAGGGACCTGTCCTAAGCGTCCGGGAAATGACGAGGCCTAATGAGTTCGGGAGAGATATCGTTGGGCCTTCCTGGTCAGAATCTCTTCACTCACCCATGTAAAGACAGCCTTGCTCTTCCCATTATCTTACGGATAGGGTCCTCCACTATTTCCCTGACTGCGGAGCAGTGGGTAATTTCATCAACGGCTGCTTTGGTGAAGCAATAGCCATTTCCACCCAACCTCTGGAGCAATCTGTCTCTCTTATGACCATAGATGGGAGTAAGATTTCTGAGGGACCCATCTTGCTTCGTACAGCCCCTATAACCCATCAGATTGGTATACTACACCATGAGGCTATTTCCTTCCTAGTGATCCAGAGAACTACCAATCCAGTCATTCTAGGGCTTCCCTGGTTACGCCTCCACTCCCCCACTTTGGACTGGCAGTCTGCCCATATATTATCCTGGGGGCAGCATTGCAAACCCATTCCCAGGGGTCGTGTATACCCTCTATCCATTCCCGAATCCGAAGCTGTGTCAGAGTATATTCAAGAGAATTTAAAGAGGGGCTTTATTCGTAAATCTTCCTCTCCTGTTGGTGCAGGGTTCTTTTTTGTAAAAATGAAAGACAGGGGTCTTCGCCCTTGCATTCATAACAGAGGTCTTAATGCCATCACAGTAAAAAATCGATACCCACTGCCCCTGATTTCTTTGATCGCATTAAAGGAGCTACCATCTTCTCCAAGCTTGATCTCAGAGGGGCGTATAATTTCATATGAATAAAGGAGGAGGAGGAGTGTAAAACAGCCTTTAACACTCGAGATGGCCATTTTGAGTATCTGGTCATGCCCTTTGGGCTATGTAACGCTCTGGCAGTATTCCAAGGCTTTATGAATGAACTCTTCCGAGATCTTCTCTATCAATTTGTGGTCATTTACTTAGACGACATCCTCATATTTTCTAAAGACTTGTTATACCATCAACAACATGTGACAGAGTTTCTGTCTCGTCTTAGGGAGAATTGATTATTCTGTAAATTGGAGAAATGCACTTTTGAACAAAAGAAGTTACCCTTCTTGGGTTATATCATTTCGGGGACCATACTCCAGATGGATCCGACCAAGTTAAGAGCCATACTTGATTAGCCCCAACCCTGTGGTCTTAAATCCACTCAGCGTTTTCTGGGATTCTCCAACTATTATCGCCAGTTTATAAAAGGATACTCCTCCCTGGTAGCACCCATCACAGCATTAACTCGTAAAACAGCCAACACCAAGATATGTTCGCCTGAGGCTATTGAGGATTTTAAGACATTTAAGTCTCTTTTCTGCTTGGTGCCCATTCTTCAACAGCCTGACTGTCAACACCCCTTCTTTCTTGAAGTGGATGTGTCATCTGTAGGTATTGGAGCCGATCTGTCACAACGGGATTCCTCTGGTAAACTCCACCCGTGTGGGTTCTTCTCTCGTCACCTGTTACCAGCTGAAAATAATTATGGAATAGGCGATACGGAACTCCTGGCCATTAAATTAGCTCTTTCTGCATTGAGACATCTCTTGGAGGGTGCACACTTTCCTATAACCATTTATACAGATCATAAAAATCTGTTATATCTATGTTCAGCCCATTGTTTAAATCCACGGCAAGCAAGATGGTCCTTATTTCTCTCTCTGTCCCAGTGGTATTATCCTGCAGTCCGCAGATCATCTCCTCCGCTGTCCCAGTGGTATTATCCTGCAGTCCGCAGATCATCACCTCCGCTGTCCCAGTGGTATTATCCTGCAGTCCTCGGATCATCTCCTCCCCTGTCCCAGTGGTAACATCCTGCAGACCGCAGATCAACTTCTCTACCATTCCAGTGATATCACTGGAGATCAGATCATCACTCAAACTCACCTATTCAGTGATAATCTTCAGCAGCAGCAGACCGACCGACCGAGTACTTGCTTTCAGCCTCTGCCATCTCGTTGTCTGTTTCCTGCTGAACTCGCTAAATACTCCCTGGAGGGCCGTGACCTGCGTAGTGGAAGCAGCCAAATCCATACCTTCTCGCGAGGGTCCCTGGTGAAGACCAGCCGCTACATTAGACTCCGCACCTCTAGTAAGAGTAACATTAAATTTGGTAGATCAGGGTCCGAGAGTCCTAGACGCTCGTGACAATATATTTGTACGGTCCCCAGAGGTTTACTCTGACATACTATTGCTGATATTAGGAAAAAAATGTTTTTGTTTTTTTTCCATACCAATAGCTTTCTTTACACTAGAGAAAAGTACACATATTCGTTAACACCAATAAACGAGCAATATGACAACACATTTAAGGACCTATTTCTAGCAGCAAAAGTGTTAACATATTTGTATCTATGGATAGATATATAACCCTCTCTTCAATGCAATTACATGGATAGCAAGGTTGAAAAAAAAGAGAGGTCTATTACATTTAACCTATTAAGTTCTTGCTCTGTTGATCCAAAGGTAAAAAAAAACCAGTGCAACTGTGGTCAGTATAACCTAAGTACAGAAAAAAAAATCCTCCCTGACCTTATAAATGGTAATCTCACTCCAGTAAACCTTTTTAATGATTATAGCTAGAATTACCATTTCTTGTAAAAAGGCCTATAGTTCACTTTTAAATCCGGTTCATGAATTGGACATCCCTTGGTAAATAATTCCATAGTCTGACTACCCTTACATTGAAGAAGTCATTCTTATGCAGATAATGAAACTATCTTCCAGTTGAAGTAGATGCCCCTTGTTACATTACACTTTAATTTACTGCTTACGGTATATATATACATCAGAGGTGTGGTGCAGTTTAAAAATGGTACCTCAATATGACAGTCTTGCACTTCAGATTTCAACCCTGGAACCCGGTTGTAATGACCGTCTCAGATTACAGTGTGGTATCTAGTTCTGTTGCTTATGGCTCTACCCAATCTCCATACATAGCATTCAAAGTGCAGTTGGACAATTATATTTTGTGTTAAATGTATTATGTTGCTTCTTTGCATAAAAGTTACTGTGGGAACATTCATAGAAAAGTGTATTTTTGTGTTCTTATTTCGCTTCATTTACCTAAAGATGCACCTAAAACAAAGTTATAACAATTTGTTATGTGGAACATAATTTTTTTTCTTTTATATTTTTTATAAACAAATATATTGCAGACCATGTACTACCAAGATCACATTTTTGCCTTCTCTTGAAAACGAATCAATTTGGTACAGTATATTCCTTCATGAATACATACAGAAAAGGGGCTTCTCCTCATACTTTTATTGGACATTTCTTGTTGACAGACATAAGACATAGGGTAGATGATCCTGCACATGAGAGCTTACATTCTAAAACGATAGGTCATTGAGGCAAAAGGAGCAATTGGGAACAATAAGCATAGTGGGGTACACTATGCTGTAGAGGTTTGCAAAATACTGAGGCCATGAGGGTGCAGTGGCTTAGGTAGTACAGAGTCTTGGAGGGTCTAGATGGTACAGAGGCCTATTTGGGCAGCATCCAAGATGGTGCTTAGCCTATGTAGTGTAGAAGTCCGGATGTTGACAAGGGAGGTATGACAGTGGCAATGTAATTAGGAATGCAATGAGTGGTAAAACAACAGCAAGGCAAAAGTATGGAAAAGCAATGTTTTGGTAGAGCAATACCAAGGGAATGCAGTAGATAAACATACAGTTAGGAGCAGTAAATACAAAAGAAATGGGAAAATATTGGGAGGGGGAATTTAGTGGCAGGAGAGCAGGGAAGAGATGAACAGGAGTCAGGTGGTGATAATGTAGAGGTGAGAGAGCCTGCAAAATGCAGAAGTACCAAGTGAAAGGGTAGGGGCCAGAGAGAGAGAGCAGCAGTTGAGCAGCTGGATGATGAGATGATTGAATATACAGGGTGGGTCTGGCGTTTGGGATTTTTAGATGTATATTAAGAAAGTTGTTCACATATTTTTTTTTATATATATCTGAAGGTTTCATGTATTAATGTTATTTTACATTGCAATATCTATATTCTTAGAAATGTGTACAGGACTGGGTTTCTGGGAGTTTGGGCTATCACTTATATTAGGATTAGGATTTCCTCTAACAAAAATGTAAAGATATTTGTTAAACAACCTATTTGATTTCAGTCACTAACTTTAGGAGTTTAGGGGAACTTTGCTTCCTTTCTATGAGTGGTAGACATTTGAAGGATAAAATTAATAGTGGTTTGGGTCATAGACAGCTGAAACATTTTAAACCAGATGTATCATGTTTATTAGAGACTCATTTGGTGGGTAAAAACCTTAGCTTTTAGAAAACCGTGGATCGGATGGTCTCATCATGCTACTTTTGTTTTCAATTAGCGGCGTTTCCGTATTCGTACATATGCGACCTTGTTTTGTATTAGACTGGGTGTGGATTGATCCTCTGGGCTGTTTTTTTTTAAAAGATATTTTATTGAATTTTGCAAATAACAGAATGAAGGAAACAGGCAAAACAGGTGAAACAAAAATATAGTGTAGTTTCCAATAAACATAATCAGCATGATATTATTGGTATGAGAAAGGAAATTCGGGGATAGATGAGAAAAGAGGAGAGAGAGAGAAAATAATAGAAGTAGGAGGGAGAGGGGAAGTCACTAGCCAGAGAAGTGAGAAGAAAAGAGTAGAGAAGATGAAGACCCAAGACAGTGCTAAAATTAGTAGTTAGGGCTCAGAGGCTATAAAAAGCTAGGGGGAGAAGCTCCAAGATATTCAGTCCAAGGACTCCGGAACTTTTTAAATTGGACGGTGGTGTGGTGAAGAATGCTAGTAATATATTCCATGTGATAGACTTGCCAAATGCGGTTAATAACAGAAGGCAGGGGCGGTGGACTTGGATTTTTCCAAGGAAGGGCAATTTGGCATCTAACAGCACTAAGAATATGTGTAATATGTTTCTGAGTTTGTTTCGATATCTTAGGAATTGAGCAAGGAAGCAAAGAATGAGAGAGATGGAGGAAGAGAAATCTGATTGATGTTATTATTATTATTATCCTTTATTTGCTAGGCGCCACAAGGTTTCCGCAGTGCCATACACAGTACAAACAGTAGACTTTACAGGGTGAAACAGTACAAAACAATAAACAAAAATACCAATACTTCAGAAACTCCAGGCCGGCTAATGCAATAAACATGGAGCAGAAGAACAGGTAGGGAGATAGGAGGGAAGAGGGCCCTGCTCATGTGAGCTTACATCCTAAGGGAGGGAAAACAGAACAGGCACAAGGGGAGACAGATGAGGCAAGGGGGGAGAGCAAGTGGAGAGAGTGGAGGAGATGAAGGGGTTATGTGGATGGTTGGTAGGCTTTAAGGAAGAGGTGGGTTTTCAGCACACATTTGAAGGAGCACAGAGTAGGAGAGAGGCGGATGGAACGAGGGAGGTCATTCCAGTGAAGGGGGCCAGCACGGGAAAAGTCTTGGATTCTGGAGTGGGTAGGGGTGATAAGAGTGGAGGAGAGGCGTCGATCATTGGCTGAGCGCAGGGAGCGGGCAGGAGTGTGAATGGAGAGGAGGTTAGAGATGTAGGGGATAAGAGACCGCAGTAGAGTTTCAAATCCTCCAAAAAACTAGTATTGTAATGTGGATTTGTTTAAAAATAAAATTTAATAAAACAAATACATATTAAAAACATGAATAATACTCAATATGCATGCATAAATAAACAAATTTTATTTTTAAACAAATCCACATTGCAATACTAGTTTTTTGGAGGATTTGAAACTCTACTGCGGTCTCTTATTTGTTATATATTGTATATCCTATGGGGACGCAGACCCCGTGCAGTAGTTATTCATTTCTTCTCCATAATTTGCTCCAAAAGGTATCTTTGCTGTTTTTTAGAGTTTTTTTTGTTTTTTTTTTAGAGACGTAGGGGGCAGTAGAGTGGGAGAGAGCCTTGTAAGTGGTGGTGAGAAGTTTGAAAAGGATTCTGTAGGGGAGGGGAGGGGAGGCAGAGGAGGAGCGGCGTGAGAGGAAGATGAGTCTTGCGACCGCATAGAGTATATAGCGTAGGGGGGAGAGATGGGAGTGGGGGAGGCCGGTGAGGAGGAGGTTGCAGTAATCCAGGCGGGAGATGATGAGTGCGTAGATGATACTCTTGGTGGCATCCTAAGAGCGAAAGGGACGGATGCAGGCGATGTTGCGTAGTTGGAAGCGACAGGGTTGGGTAAGGGAATTAATATGGGGGAAAAAAGAGAGAGAGGAGTCGAGGGTGACACCCAGGCAGCGGAGTTGGGTAACAGAGGATATGGTGGTGTTGACGACAATAGTGTGGTCATGGTGGGATGGGAGTCTGGACGGAGGAAAGACAATGAGTTCCGTTTTAGAGATATTGATTTTGAGAAAATGCGCGGACATCCAGGAGGAGATGGCGGAGAGGCAGTCAGATACACGAGAGGGTGGAAGAAATCAGGAAAAGAAATGTAGAGTTAAATGTCATCAGCATAAAAGTGATACTGAAGACCAAAGGAGGAGACGATAGGACCAAGGGTTGAAGTATAGAGCGAGAACACAGCCCTGCGGGACTCCGACAGGGAGAGGGTAGGGGGAGGAGGAAGAGCCGGACGTGGATACAGAGAAGGAGTGGTTAGCGAGGTATGAGGTGAACCAGGAGTGGACAGATCCGGAGAGGCCGAAAGTGAGAAGAGTTTGCAGCAGGAGGGGGTGGTCCACGGTGTCAAAGTTTGCGGAGAGGTCAAGGAGGAGATGTTCAGTCTGATGGCTTTTGGAAGAGAAAAAGGTGGCAAAGTCAGTAGCGGAGAGGAAGGGTGGGACAGGAGGGGGAGAGAGAGGAGGGAGTTGAAGTTGGCAAAGAGGCGGCGGGGGTTGGAGGACTGAGAAGAAATGAGGGACTTTAAAGAAGGATCGTTTAGCGAGGGAGAGGGCGGAGCAGAAAGAGGAGAGAATGATTTTAAAGTGAAGGAAGTCAGCCAGGGAACGAGATTTCCTCCGGAGGTGTTCAGCAGTGCAAGAGCACCTTTGGAGGAAGCAGGTGAGTTTGGAGTGCCAGGGTTGAGGAATAAGGCAGCGTCGACGGATAGCGGAGGCCAGGGCAACAGCATCAAGGGCAGAAGTGAGGGAGATGTTGTAGAGAGTGGACGCCTGGTCAGGACAGGCCAGGGATGGAAGAGGTGATAGGAGAGTTTCAAGAGAGGAGGAGAAAGAGGAAAGGTCAATAGCATCATGGTTGCGCCTAGTGAGGGTGGGTTTAGGCAAGGCGGGAGTAGGGGAGGAGGACAGAGTGAAGAAGAGGAGATGGTGGTCAGAGAGTGGGAAGGGAGAGTTGGAGAAGTCAGAGAGATCAGAGATGAGAGAAGACAAGGTCGAGGGAGTGACCAAGACAGTGGGTGGGGGAGGAGGTCCACTGAGTGAGGCGGAAAGGAGGAAAGGGCGAGAAGTTTGATGGTGGCGGTGTCGGAACGGTTGTCAATGGGGATATTAAAGTCGTCAAGTATGATGGAGGGGAGGTCAGAGGCAAGGTAGTGGGGGAGCCAGGCAGCGAAGTTGTCAAGGAAGAGGGACGTGGGGCCTGGGGGACGGTAGATGACGGAGACACGGAGGTGGATAGGGGAGAAGAGACGGATGGAGTGAACTTCGAAGGAGAAGGAGAGTGAAGATAAAGTAGGAATTACCCGAAAAGTACAGTTAGGGAACAGGAGGAGGCCCACTCCACCTCCTGGGCGATCATCCAGTCTGGTGGAGTGAGTGAAGGAGAGGCCCCTGTAGGAGAGAGCAGCAGAAGAGGCAGTGTCAGAAGAAGTAAGCCAGGTTTCAGAGATGGCAAGAAGATTTAGAGAGTTGGAGATGAAGAGGTCATGGACGGAAGATAGTTTGTTACGGATGGACCTGGAATTCCGAGGGCACATGAGCAAGGGAGGGTAGGAGCAGGGAAGATACGGATGAGATTGTCGGGGTTGGTGGAGCGAGGGGGAGGGTGAGAGGTGGGGTAGTGAGAGTTGGGCAAGAGAAGGGGGCTAGGGAAGAGGATAGGTATAGGAAAGGAGCGGGCGGCATTGTACAGTGCTAGATCAAAGGCAGTAGCGAAAACAATATGAAATGCAGTAAAATACAGTGCAGTAAAATTAAAATAAAGTGCAGATGAAATGAAATAAATAAATGAAAATGAAATTAAATAAAAAGCAAATAAAATTACAGTGCAAATAATATTAAAATAAAATACAAAACAATAAGATAAAATAGAATTCAATACAATACGATAAAATTAAATTGAAGTAATAAGAATAAAGGAGGGCTGCAGAGAGCCGGTACCAGGTGTGAGGAACGGGAGAGTCCAGGTTGGAGAGTCCAGAGACCGGGGAAGGGGTGTGCAGGGCCAATCACAACAGGTCACTGTAGCCGTCCAGAGGTTACAATGATCAGGAACAGGCAGCGGGAGACAGAAAGAAAACCAGGCAGCGGGATATGAGATGGCGGCAGACCAGGCGGTGGGAGACACGAGGACGTGGCAGGCAGCCCAGGCGGATCCGGATCAGCAGGCAGTACCAAAGATGGCAGGCGGACTCACAGGAGTAAGCAGAGCGGGGCCGGCAGCGGAGGCAGCTTGACCAGAGCCGGGGGATCTGAGCAGGGGAGCCAGAGCAGGAACAGCCTCAAGCAGGAACCAGCAGGCGGCACCGAGGCATCTGGAGCCAGGTACGGCTGGAGGCAGCAGACTGGAGGTGAGAAGCCAGCAGGACCGGTGGTCAGAGGTCTATGACAGCTGGACCGGAGGTAAGAAGCAAGGGGGATAGCGGGCCCAAGCCGCAGCCTGTAGTAGGTGGAAGCGGCGGCGGCCGGGAGCATCCAAAGTCAGTGGTGAGCCGCGTATTGAGGATGAGCATATGGATGGATGGGGCAGACGAAATCCGTGGAAGGCAGCATCACCCGACAAGGAATTCGGGGAACCGGGATGGCTATCCAAGCTGGGCTCCAGCGGGGAGCTGGAGAGCACAACCACACGTCTGCACTCGTTGGTGTCCAGTGTAATGACATTGATGTTGAAAATGAACCGGTGGATCGATTCCCAGAAGGGAATCGATTTCGGACAGTGCCACCTTATATGAGACAGGGTACCCTCCCGACCACATTGACGCCAGCACAATGGGGATGAGCCCGAATATATCATATGAAGGCAGTGGGGGACCAAGTACCAGCGGTAGACAATCTGATGATAATTTTCACACAGATAGAAGTCTTCGAGAGGTTCAGGCGAATCTTATCCCACTCCTCAGGGGGAAGTGACTTCCCCATGTCCTCCTCCCATTTAAAGTTTGTGGGGGTCCTTAGGAGGGCATTTGTGTTTTACAATAAGGCGGTATAATGTGCAGATAAGGCCCCTGGAAGAGGAGCGAAGGTGACAAAAGGTGACCAAAGGAGAGGTTAGATGTATATCAATGACTGTACGTCGGATATTGTCATGTAAATGACGAAATTGGAGGTATTGAAAGAAGCAAGTCGATGGGATGCGAAAGTGCATTTGAATATCCTCGAAAGAGCGAAACAATAGAAGTGGAGCTACGTCGTAGAGTAAAATGATGCCATGACGCTTCCAGTGGGAGAATTGGTCTGGGCGGAATCCAGGAATGAAAGAGGGGTTATTCCATAGAGGCGTCATAAGCCATGGGTTGGTTGCTAGATTGTACGAGGAGATTGTGTGGGTCCAGCAGGTGAGCAATAATGCTATAGGGGAGGCGGAGAGGGAGGGTCGATGTTGTGGTTTCAACCACAGAAGCGAGGAAGGCGAGATATTGTTTGTGAGAGCGGATTCAATATTGACCCAGACTCGCTGTCCTAGAGGAGAGTGAAAGAGTACACATAGGGTAAGATGAGTGGCGTGATAATATTTAATAAAGTGGGGATCTCCCAGCCCTCCTTCTTAGATTGATTAGACAACGATTAGATATTTGTCTAGAGGGTCAGCAAAAAGAGATTCAAGCAAGAAAGTAATGTGATGTATAAGGATGGCAGTACCTCTTTGTTTACCATCAGAGGATGCATAATAAGTGTGTGGGTATGTCTTGAATGTCAATTGAGGGTGGGAAATTTTAAAGTGCGTTTCCTACAGGAAAACAAGATCTTCCCTAAGGCATTTAAAATGCTGAAGGGCCATTGTGCGTTTGGTGGGAGAATTAAGGCCATTAGCATTAAGGGAGAGAATTTTAAGGGTTATGCCTGGTGTCACTCACCGGACCGTGAGTGCCTCTGCGCTGGTGCGTGGCTCCCTAGCCTTCCTGCCGGCACCTATCCTGAACCGCAGCCGTCCGCCATCCTGATGGTCTGCGCATGCGCAGCTCCCAAGAACTCTTGTTACTGTTGCTTTTAATCCAAATTGGTTGATCAGGCAACTCCCTATTTAAGGCACCTGTGTGCATTGCCTGATCTTGGAGTCTCATTCCCTGTGAGTCTCTGAAGGTGTTCCCTGTGTTCTACTAGTGTCTTCAGTTTCCTGCTGATTCCTGATCTACTCATCGCTGGTTTCCATACCCGCTACTATCTCCTGTGTACTACTAGTGTCTTCAGTTCCTGTGGATTTCCTGTGCTACTCATCGCTGGTTTCCATACCTGCTACAGTCTCCTGTTTCCTGCCTGTGTCCTCAGCTGGACTCTGATTACCGGATCTACTCACCTATGGTTCCTACACTCGTCTCTGCCTTCCAGCGTCTCTGCAGTTCCTGCATCTCCCTGTGGACAGACTGTTCTACTGAATAGCGGTATGCCTATCTGTTATTGACTTTCTATGTTTACTCTGCATATCCGCTAGGACAAATCTCCACGCTCAGCAGCGGTATCCATACCCGCTATAGACTGTTATTGTTATGCTGCATACCTGTTTGGAATTAACCGTACTACTCAGTCGTTATATGCATAACTGTGATTGACTATCCATTATTGGCCTGCATATCTGTGCTGAGCAAGTCTCTACCAAGCAGCGCCACACATACCGTTATATAGACTTTGTTGGATACGCTGCATACCTATTGGGATCAAGTTCCTCTGTTCTCAGTGTCTGCATCCTATTATCTTTGTATGCTTCCACTCATCAACACTTGTACACATCCTCAACTATTAAGCAGTGGTACAACTTGCTATACGCAGACCACTGACTTCCCCGCTACCTACCTGCACCTGGACAAGTCTTCTCACCATAACCAGTGGTACAACTTGCTATACGCAGACCACTGACTTCCCCGCTACCTACCTGCACCTAGACAAGTCTCTTCACCATAAGCAGTGGTACAACTTGCTGTATGCAGACCACTGACTTCCCTGCTACCTCCCTGCATCTACTCGCGTCCATCCTGATCTCCGTGTTCAAATCTGCCTTTCCACTATATCAGCTAGAGGCTGATTCATTGACCAAAGATTGCTGCAAGTCACTGACTTTCCTATTATTTACTAGCATTCTCTCTCCATCCGCTGTGATATCTGTTCCACTAGTCACCCCGCTACCAGAGGACCGTTGTGTGAACTTCACGACTCTGGTAAGCCCAGTCATCTGGTGAAATCCTGGGCAAGACTCCTAGTGCCCGTGACACCTGGTCTGAGTACTTGGACTGAGCAAGAGGGCTAGTGACTAGAGAGGGGGAGAAGACAGAAAGGGAGGGAGACCAACCTCACCGAAGGGAAGCATGTCCAGGCTCGAAACAAGAGGTACAGCATGGGTACTGGAAAAGAGGGGCGAGGCATGGCATGCCAAAAGTGGACGGGAAAGGTGACCAATAAAGGGTCGTGAGAGTAGGATAACAGGTCATAAAAAAAAAGGCTTTGAAAGTACACAGTGAAAATATGCAATAAGGAAGCGTTTACATCCAAACCAAGCACATGAGAAATAAGAAAGAGTATAACATAAAGCACATACTAGAACAAAGATTAATTAAGTATATTATATCCATATAATACAAGGGACTGGGTCAAAACCGTGTTCACGGACACCCAGCAGGGAATAAAGAATCTAGGTAAGAAATTGCGAAGTACCAGCAAAATACCACCACCTAATGTCCCTCGAAACGGCAGCCCCCTTCAGGAAGGGAATTAACCAGAAGTATAAACAGCATGTATATATAGAAAGAACAATGGACAGGTTTAGTTAAACATCAGATATTATTGCTAAGCTAATAAAGGTAAAGTGAAAAACCAAACCTAAAATAAAAAGAACTAGCAGAACTTCAACAATATATATAACCGTGTCGCGGGTTGTGAAAAAGGAGCTTGATCAGGGGTCTCACCACGGAAGGGGAGAGCCAGCGAGAAAGGACATGAGATCCAGAAGTAACTTGAGAACGAATGGGATTAGTCAGGGGTTCTGGGCCTCTCCTGTTACAGCGAGACCCCAATCAAGTCAAAATACTGTAACATAGGAAATCGTGAAACATTACAGATTAAAGCATAAGTAACAAATATAGAACACTAGAAATAGAGAAAGTTTGAGCAGTAATATTTAGGCAGTGGACCAATTAGCTTGCGGTAGTTTGTGGGTCACTGATGATGGGGAGGAGGATGAGCTCGGGAGATCGGGGAATTTCAATGTTTGTAACAGGCCCGACCTTATTCCGGGGTCTTGAGTGAATATATGTGGTTGTCGTAGGAAAAGGAGAGCTGAAAGGGGAACACCCAGCAATAACGGATGCCAGCAGAGCGTAATCGTTGAGTGGTGTCAGCTAGGTCTTGTCATTTTGTTCAAAGTCTTAGGAGAGAGATCCTGAAAAAAAAGTGGTTTGGTCCCAGAGTAGGAAATGTCCTGATGATCGTGGGCCGCAAGAAGAGTCTTCTCCTTGGCGGAATAATAATGAAGATGAACGATGATATATCGGGGAAGTTGAGACGGTTGAGGCTTGGGCCGGAGGACCCAGTGGGCACGGTCCAATCGAAAATCAGCAGGTGGTAAGTCTGGAGCCAGGATGGAGAAAAGGCCCTGCAAGTAGGCGGGTAGCTCTTCTGTCGAGATAGATTCTGGAACATTCTTAAGTCTAATGTTATTCCATCAAGAGCGATTTTCTTGATATTCAAATTGGTCTTTGAGATTGTCTAGTTCGGCGCAGCTGCTAAATCCTGGTCAGTTTGAGTCTGAAAAGCGCAGAGATTGTTGGTTGTTTTTTCTAGTGAGTCGGTGCGTGCGCCCAGAGCAGCAATTTCAGTGCATAACTCTGTAACTAATTCCCGGAATTTCGATTGAATGGTAGCCTTTACTTGTTTCATTACCATAGGCCATAGAAGGCTGTGGCGAGTCTGCGTCAGAGCCCGGAGATGCTGGAGTAGATGTAGATGGAGGGGGGGGGGGGCAGTTTTGCAGCTTCTTGAAAAACATACTGGGCTGTTTTATTTTTATACATGCACAAGTTGAGCTGTTCCCAATGCTGATATTAGCAGTTTATATTCCGAGCTGGTATAGTATTAACATTTTAATTTTATGGCCCAGACGCTGAAGTCATTTGTTGTCTGTGACATTTGACATTTTCTTGTGCCCTTATTTTCTTGTCTTCAAACTTAGCTCAGCTGCCCATCTAGTTGAGATGTCACAGAACGACAAAGTATGTGAAGGGTTTATTTTTGGATATTAATATATGGTGATGCATATTGATAGTGTTTTTGCAGACACTCAACTGCAGCTAAGCACAAAAAGCTGGTTGATCACCTTCTCATAAAGACTTCAGAAAGCAGAACATAAGAATTAGAGAGATAACAGGTTGACTTAGCTGCCAACTGCCAGGGACTAATCCGTACCTGTAAATAGAATTCATATGTGCTATGTCAAGTTAGAACAGTCAATTAGGTCTTTTTACCTTTATTTGTAATTTCACTAACACGTGATGAACTCATGATCATGAAAGGCCCAAAAATCCTGTACATATTATTTAATCCAGGAGGAGAGTGCTATTGCAAGATATACACACTATGACCACGGTGATGATGTGATAAAGGAGTAGCTTTTTGGCAAACTTATCAAGAGAATAAAATAATAATAAATCAATACTTGAATTGTTGGATGACCAAGGCATTAAATACTTCTTAAACCCTGATATAGCTTCTATTTCTTTATAAGGATTTATAAATATGAAAAGCTCAATTAAGTATGAAAGAATTATTTTCAAATTTGGATGGTGTGACACTTTCTGCACAGACTATAGAGAATAAGAAGCTTCATTTACACAGGATAAGATAGACTTGGCAATCTCTCCTTTCCCAATGATAGGGTGTCAGGTTTAGATGTCCTGCTGATTAAGTAATTTAAAAAACATTATAGTTTTATTTTGTCCCCATACTTGATATATTTAAGAAGTGATAAATCATATACATCCCTATATCAGCACTACCAAAAAAAGAGTAATACCAAGAAATACTTTGTCGGAGCAACAGTTCCTGTCAGGTATCTGACTCCTGCTCCCTACTCCCATGTTCCTTGTTCCCAGTGAATTATTGTGCTTTTTCTGACCTCCTGTGTATGACCTTACTGCCCGACTACGCTTTTGGACTCCCCTTGGTACCGTGCTCTCTGGTTTTATTCCTGCATTTGACCTTGACTTCTCCTCACACCAGATCTTGATTTCTTCTTTGTACTGCACAGTCCGCTAGTGTACCAGACCTTGACTACCCTGACTATGGCTTAGATCTCACAGCACCAGGGTCATGAGTTCGATTCCCGATCATGGCCTTATCTGTGTGGAGTTTGTATGTTCTCTCTGTGTTTGCGTGGGTTTCCTCGAGGTGCGCCGATTTCCTCCCACACTCAAAAAACATATTAGTAGGTTAATTGGTTGCTATCAAAATTGACCCTAGTCTCTTTCTGTCTGTCTGTGTCTGTGTGTATGTTAGGGAATTTAGACTGTAAGCTCCAATGGGGCAGGGACTGATGTGAATGAGTTCTCTGTACAGCGCTGCGGAATTAGTGGCGCTATTTGCGCTATATAAATAACTGATGATGATGATCTCCCTTCTGTACTTTTCTGCCTGATTGTGTACCGACTTCGGACCGCTGATGTTGCCTACCGCAGCCTCTCACCTCTATAGCTATTACATCAAGGGGCTACTACAGGGACCGCGACCTACAAACCTCTGGCGGCCAAAGCCCATACCACCTTGCGGCAGATCTTGTTGAAGACAGGAAGGGGGCGTAACGGTAAACGCCCAATGAGATATGAAAAGGAGAGACTGTCACCTTGCAATTCTTCAGACATTGGTCCACGATATTGTTCAAATGTATACAATTGGTTCTTATATATATATTTTTTTTTTGTGGGCGTGTGCTGCTCAGAGTCATAGAGCAGCCTGTTTTTTTAGCTGCCTAGTAGTACAGATGTCGGTGATACTGCCTCTCGCACAGGGTCGAATTGGCCCACCGGGGAACCGGGGTATCCCCCGGTAGGCCCCGACCCCGATCGCTCCCCTCTTCGTTGGTGTGGGGAGCGGGTACTTTAAAATAAATAAATAAATATGTGATCGCGGCACCGGCACCCCTCCTCTCTGCTCCGTTCACACTGAATGTTGGGCATGATGTCATCACGCCCGACGTTCAGTGAGGAGCGGCGCAGAGAGGAGTCGGCAAGAAGACAGAAGAAGAGAAGAAAATAAATAAGCCAATAGAAAAGCCAAGTGAAGGAACCAAAACAAGGGGGAGCAAAAAGCAGCATGGCAGAGTGTGAAGGGGGAGAAAAGGCAGCATGGCAGAGTGTGAAGGGGGAGAAAAGGCGGCATGGCAGAGTGTAAAGGGGGAGAAAAGGCGGCATGGCAGAGTGTGAAGAGGGCCAAAGCAGCATGGCAGAGTGTGAAGGGGGACCAAAAGCAGCATGGCAGAGTGTGAAGGGGGGCCAAAGCAGCATGGTAGAGTATGAATGAAGAGGGGCCAAAGCAGCATGGCTCAGGGTGATGAAGGGGAGCCAGGAGAAGGGGGGAGCAAAAGCAGCATGGAGGGCACAGTGTGATCATAAAGGGGCACAGCATGGTGATGAAGGGGCACAGTAATGTGTGTGTGACGGCACATCTGGCTTTTGGCAATGTAATGTGTGTGGTAGATGGTGGCTAACTAATGGGTGCAATTTTGTTTGTGGGGTGATGGGGTAATTTAATTTTATAGAGGGGACTATTAATTAATTTTTTTTCCCAAATAGGGCCCCCAACATTCCAGGATCCAGACAAGTCGCAACTAAAGAAGCCAGCAGCCACAGGTGGTGAAAGTGACAAAAACAGGTAGGACAGTCTATCAAATGTTTTGATTCTAGTGGGACAATCACGATTTTTGGTGACTGTTCTGCCCAATCTAAGGGGCAGGTCAAGACTGTTTACTCTTTATATACACACTGCATTCTTTATATACTACACTATGGTGCTAGTTGTCCTTCATGGGCTGACCACTTCCCCACTAGTGTCTGGTCTCACCTCTATGATGGCTGGCCACACCCCCTCTAGTGGGCCCCTAGCATTGCAGCTCCCCGGTGGGCCCTTCATGCCCCAGTCCGACACTGCCCTCACACAATTGCCAACACAAACACTTGGATGTTACTGTTACTGCACCTCACACTAATACATTTAGATGGAAATACTTTGATTTCAATTTATTTTTGCGGGGCTGTGCTGCTCACAGTCAACCTGCACCCTGTTGTCTGGCCGCTTAGTAGTACAGATGTCAACGATACAGCCTTGCTTAATTGCATTCAAACTGAAACACTTGGGATTTTAAAAGCAAGAAATATTTTTGGGGGAGGTGTGCTGCTCACAGTCACACAGCACCCTGTTTTTTGCCCACTAAATAGTTCAGATGTCAGTGATACTGACCAGCAAGAATGTTTTTTATCCACTCCTAATTAGTTTACTAATATACTATTACTTCCATTAGCCTCTTATTGTCTACTCTTCACTCTCTCACTCCCGTACACATTTATAGCGGACTGCTCTGTAAATAAACTGTTAAAATTTGTGCAGCATTTCAATACATATTGCCTCTTTCACCCTATCCAACTGTATACAAGCCACTTTATGAGCACACAATTGCAGCAAATGTCCTACCCACATGCTGAGAACAGGAGGGGGGGGATATATATAGATGATATTGATCCAAAACTCATGAGACACTTTCCCGGAAATGACGTTTTGCCTCGTTTCCAGATCCTATATTGGATCTTACTTTGGCGTGAGTCATGACTCGGTTTGACACGGTATCCCAAAGTTCGGGTCTGTCGCATTTCTCCAATTCCGAACCACTCATCAATAGTATGTAGGTTTTTGAGTCTCAAACAAACAATTGCGGACTATATTTTGCATAATATCCTTCCCCTGAATGAATATCTAAGACTCGAAGTGCTTGTATGGATAAATACCCTTAACTATGACTGTTTCGTTATGGTTTATCTAGTTAAAATCTTTTAATAATTTTTAAGTGTGCTTCTACATGCTCAGATATTTATACCCAGGCATATTTTTCTTAAAATAAATCCATTTATTTCCTCTATGGTCTGGGTGGAAAAGAGAGCAATAATTAAATTACATAGTTTAAATAGATCAAGACTATCTAAAGAACTTGCTCTTCCTGACATTAAGTTATAGTACTATGCTTCACAGGTTGTGCACCTTTGTACATTGATGGGGTGTCTTAAGTTCCTGAGTATCTGGTCAAAATGAATTGAATCCCAATATTCGTTCGATGGGAAATATATTGGTTCTATATGGGTAGCACAGTGGCTTAGTGGTTAGCACTTCTGAATCACAACACAAGGGGTTATGAGTTCAAATCCCGACCTTGGCCTTTATATGTGTGGAGTTCGTATGTTCTCCCCGTATTTCCGTGGATTTCCTTCAGGTACTTTGGTTTCCTCCCACATGCCAAAAACATAATGGTAGATTAATTGGCTGCTATCAAAACTGACCCTAGTCTTTGTATGTGTATGAAATTTAGACTGTAAGCTCCAATGGACTGCGGAATTAGTGGTGCTATATAAGTAAATGATGATGATATGATCCGCCTTTTATTTTATTTCTTGTATCATACACTTATTTTAGTTAGAAAATTGATGGAGAACACCATACTAATGCTTTAATATTATTCTTTATATTTCAATATCAATAAACTATCTGTATGGATTTTATTTATTGTTTTGTAATTTATGACACCTTCTTTAATGCTATTTTTAAAATAACTTTATTGTATTTTTTGTTATTTTGAAAAGTTCAATAAAATAAACGTGAAGAAGGAGCAAATCCCTCATCTTAAGAATCCCATTTTGGTCTGCTGCCTTTTCAGTTGCATTAACAATTTATTTCTAATCTTACTTTGCCTAAACTTTTTTGTTTATTTATTCTTGGTGATTTCAAATAAAACCCATCTATTGCCAGTCTACCTAGCTTAACCTTTTACCACTAAAGTGACATGAATTACCATTTTGCTAAAACCCCTGTTCACCTTTAAAACTCTGGTAAAACATGTCTTGAAATTAATGAAAAGTAGAATGTAGTCCTTTTTTATTTTAGAAAATCCAGCTCCAAATGAATGCAGCCATTAACATGCATACATACCAGTCAACATTGCCAATTAGGTAAGCTAGACACCATTGATGCTCTACATGCACAGATCCTCCCAAACCAGATCCATTGCCATTTTTCTACTAGGCCATGCTCGTTTTGGTCACTAGAAACAGGAATTGTTAACAGGTATGGCCATACCATCCTTCAGGAACTAATTTAAGAAACTAAAACTCTTCCCTCTCTATCTTATGCTTATTTGATATTTCTTTTTAGGAATAGTTTATTTTTAACTGGGCTGATGTAATTATCTTAACAGGTTAATCATCACGGGCCTCATTTAGTTAGGACTAAATTCAGCTTAAAGCTGCAATTTTGTACCTTGCAAAACCATGTTGCACTGCATGGAAGAGGGGTGGAGGCAAATGTTAAATATGCAAAAAGATTTAGAATTGGGAGGGGGTGTGTCTGTGTCCTAGCTCAACTCTAAATGGCAGTGGTAAAATAAATCTGCCCAAAACAAATGTATTTGTACCCATTGCATCTCAACATGGATTGTCCTGGTGCAAACTTTCACCCTTTGCTGAATTTGCTATAGGGGGTGACATATTTCATGTTTTAGGTACTATGAACTGTATTTTTATTGCTACCATAGGGGAAGACACTGAGCAATCATATTGATAAATAAAACCTTTACTATGGTATGTATATTATTAATTGGACACTAATTCAGTTAAGGTTAGGCTCACATTTCCTAAAATATTTAAACTGAAAGGAGTCACTAAATCCACCAGTATTCAAGATAACTTTCAAAAACAAAACAATGCATGTAAAATCAATGGTTTGACACATATAGGCAAAAACAGAGTTAGCTACTAAACTCCAAAAATACAATGCTTAGTGTTAACCTAACATCTCATTTTACTTCTGTTAAAGAGTAAAGTATTACCTTGTTACAACAATGCAGACAGCTGAATCTCCACCCACATAATTAGGATAGTATCCTAATGGAATCTCATATCAGTCAAAAAGCTGAGATTGCAGTAATTTATTACTGTGATATTGCTGGCTCTACCACAGTGTGTTCTTGAACAGCAAGTATGACAAGGTGTCAGTCACTATCTTGTTCTATTAGAGAACTCCTGCCTGGCTATCTGCTAGAGAGGAGTAAAGCAGAGCATAGTGGACATATTTTTCCAAGTATAAAAACATTTATTTAATGTACTCT